>NC_090444.1:651952281-652259886 GCF_031143425.1 Pleurodeles waltl | reverse complement strand
CTTCAAACTGCTTTGCATAACCCACAAAGCTATACATGGAGCAAGACCACTTTTCATCAGAAACGAAATAACCAAATACATTCAACAAAGAAACCTCTGCTCAAGATTGGACCACGCCTTAAAACACCACCATACAAGAAAAAGAATATGTGGTACATCCTTCTCTGTTCAAGCATCCAAACTATGGAATTCATTACCCCCGAATATAAGATCCACAGATAACTATCTTGTCTTCAGAAGACTACTCAAGTGTTGGCTCTTTCCTTCATAACCACCATATTCAAACAGCAATGGACTGCTTATGCCTGTGATGATAAATATTTATAATCTGATTATATGTATATTCTAGATATGTATAATTCTTTAAGAGATATGTATAGTTACTATTTCATAAAAATAAACTATACACATACTCTTTAAGCCTGTTTAATAAATGTGTATTTACTCATGGTTAATTGTATATATATATGTATGCATGCATGTGCGCATGTTATATGTATGTGTGTGTATATATATATATATATATATATATATATATTTTTTTTTTTATTCTATGCTTAACATGTTCATAGGTCATTGCATAGCTCCAATATAGGTTGTTATATTGGATGCTTATGAATCCCTGCTTTCTTTTTTATTTTGCGAAGAGCGAGTGTTGTCTTGACTATTTGACAGCAAGCATTTCGCTGTTGAAAGGTTGAGGAAATATATATGAATGTTAGAAAATACACTTATTAATTAAAATCAAATACTGCAAATCTTGGAAATCTGTGTTTGTGAAATACTACTTTAATTCTCATACTCATATTATACCCATTATTATATTCCTTGCACATATATTCCCTTACTATTTATTTACATGTCTATTTATTTATTACTCTAGTCTTAATGTTTTCTAGAAAAAATAAATAAAATAAAATCCATAAATACAATTAAAAAAATAATAATTAAATTTAAAAAAATAAAAAAATAAAATAATATAAATGTTAATCTCTTGTAAGCTTTACTCTGTCTCCACATCACCTTATGTCACTATCAATCTATCCTCCATTCCCATTCTGACTTATCCCAAACCCATTCTATTACTTTGATCTCCATAATAACCCTGCCTACGCTTTTCCCTCCTCTACCACATCTAGCTCACCCCAAACCTCAGTTTACTACTAGGATCTCCCAAACAACCCTACTAAATTCTCTCTCATTTATCTCACCTTTGCCTCACCCAAAACCACTTCTGCTACTATGATCTCCCTAACCCCTTTCCACAGACTCTCCCCTCCTCCATCTCTCCTTTACTGATCCCAAGCCTCATCTTATGACTATAAACTCCCAATTAACACTTCTGGATTCTTCCCTCCTCTATCCCTCTATTACTCTAGTCAATCCAACTAACAAACTTGCATAGCCTCAGCTCAAATTAATGTATAAAAATTGTATATTAAAATATTTAACGTTTAGTACTTTCAACTCTATTAACATGAAAAAAATCTTTTTTTCTATTTATTGGATGATATTAATGTCAACGTTATTTTTTTCCTGATATTTTTGTATTTACCATTATAAGTATAGGACCACAATAGTGTGTCAAACAATATTTTGAAATAATATTTTTGTCAATGATATTGTTTACCATGATATTGTGTCAGTGACCGCTTGGTGATGTAGAGGTTTGCCTCTGGATCTCGTACTGCTTTTAGGTAAGGCTCCCGGTTTTCTGTTTAAACTGATTTTTACACATAAATACAGACGGAAATCTATTTTTCCTTTGTCTTTATTTATAAATATAAATGGCAAAATACTGCTGTATTATTGTCACTTAGCGGAGAGGTGAGCGATTCTTCGTCCCTGATTCACACTGTGTGAATCAGGAGCAAAGGATCGCTCACCTCTCTGCTTACAGTGACAATACAAAAGACCATTTGCCCACCATTGCCCCACAGTATTGAGCCAATAAAAATCTGGGTTTCAAAGCGGTGCAGAGAAGTGTGATTCACACTTCTCTGCACTGCTTTGAAACTTGCTGTACCGCTTTGAAACTCGAATTTTTGTTGCCTCAATAGTGCGGGGTAATGGTGGGCAAATGGTCTTTTGAACAGTGCTTAATTTGTGCTTGTTGTTTCCAGTTTGGAACACCAACACTGTTTTTTGAGGGCTGGCACTTTTTTTTCTGCCTCAAGTATTTACTGTGAGCAAAAGCCACACATGGGAAAGACGGAGGAAGAGAAAAACGAAAAAGCGTCACAAAGGGAGAAAGCAGAAAGCTGCAAGAGTGATCTGAAGGGGCAGGGAGTGGCTTTAAATGGATTGAAGAGGCCCCAAATGGCTTCCGGATTACTCTGCCTCAGTATTACGTGTTCACATATTTAATTGCAGCAGCCGCAGCCACACATTTAAGAGTAGGGCTTTGGGCACCGGCACGTTTTTATTTACAAATTAAGCACTGCTTTTGTACTGTCACTGTAAGCGGAGAGGTGAACAATCCTTTGTGCCTGATTCACACATTGTAAGCTTCAATGTCTGCAAAGTCTCTCGAAATGCACATGTGCTTGTACTACAATAGCAAAGTTTTCAGGTGAATGTATTGTGTTTACTTAATTTGGCATTTTTTTAAATATGTATAAGCCTATACCAACTGAGTGCAAGTGTGCATTGTCTATTTAAATACATGTGAAAAAATACTAGTTGCAGTGTCTTCTTTTGCTTGCGAGACAAGTAAATATGGATAAATACAGATTAACTAAGCAAAAAATAAATGTGGATAAATACAGACGAAAATGTCAGAAAAATAAATACCATAAAACCAGGAGCCTACTTTCAGGTTCATCGACATTCAGTCAGTCATTCATTCATTAATTCATTATTTTTTTATTTCAGAATTAACATAAAAGATCTTACATATAAACTATCAATACAGCTTTTCCAAATGACTGTCTAATTTTGACTCCTGCAGCTAAAAATGGGCAACAGAAGAACATATAAGGTCATCATTCAATAACTGTATAAACATTAAGGCAAGGCGCACTTGAATAAAAAATCAATTTTAAAAAGTAATAATATAAGAGTTCTTCGGGGTTTGGCATAAAAGCCACAAAACACAACAACATAGACTGTGTGTTATGGATACACTAAGGGGGTCTTTATGACCCTGACGGTCTTGAGACGGCCAGGGTCGCGGTGGTGGTCTGACCGCCGCAAAAGCGGTGGTCTGACCGCTTTGGCAGCAGTCTGACTTCCATATTATGACAGTGGCGGTTGGGCCACAGTCAGACCGGCAGCACCGCCAGTATATATTGACAGGAGGGCCCCATCGCTCTGTTCTCTGTCGACACTGCACATAGTAAACAGCGCAATGGGTGCTGCTGCAACCTATGCACTGCAGCATTGCCGCTGGCTCAATTATGAGCAGGCGTCAAAGTTGTAGGCTGTTCCCCACTGGGCCAGTGGGCCGCGGTAAGGCAGCCGCATTGGCGGCAACCTGACCATGGGAGTTTGGCGGACTGCCTTTTCCGTCCACCAAACTCATAATGACCCTCACTCACAAGGTCTAAAAATTGTTCTTACATATGAGCCCTTCGAGATTGCTGAAAGCCAGTGAAATTAGTTTAATCTAAGTCTCTTAAGCAAAAACATAATGGTTAGGATTGGTAACCCAAGTAAGATAAGTTTCCACCATAAAAACAGTTTTTAGTGGTATATAGGCGCTGGGAGAAGGTTTAGAAAATAAAAAAGCTTTCTGAGTCCATTTTAAATTCACCTTCTTTATAAACTATGGCCTGTCGAACAAGTCAGTACGAACCAGAGAAGAAAATTAACTTTTGACGTATTTTAACCAGGGAATTGTATGGGCATTTTCAAGAGAGAACAATCCCTTACAATTTCCTGGTTACGTTTTGCTCTGTCCGTAACAAAACTATGATCCACCTCCGTAAAGAGACATAGGGGGTTATTCTAACTTTGGAGGAGTGTTAATCCGTCCCAAAAGTGACGGTAAAGTGACGGATATACCACCAGCTGTATTACGAGTTCCATAGGATATAATGGACTCGTAATACGGCTGGTGGTAAATCCGTCACTTTTCCGTCACTTTTGGGACGGATTAACACCTCCTCTACAGTTAGAATAACCCCCATAATTCTTGATGTACCAGAAATGCGGGAGTACCGTGAGGGACATTTAGAAGAAGTCTGAGGTATTTACTTTCAGCCATCTGAAAAGCAGATACATTGATATAACCCCAAACATCACTACCGCATGCAACTACCGAGGTGCGTTTTCATTGGTAAATTCTAAGTAGAGCCTGCAACCATTTCTTTTTCAGTTCTTAAAGCAAAATCAGAGACTGAATCAGTAATAACATGTTTCTCTTAGAGTTAATCAAATGAAGCCATGGCCGCACAGAATAGAACTGCACTCCTAAATAAGAAAAGGAGTGAACTTTAGCAATGATATAGCCCTGGGCACGAGAACATTTGACTCTGGGCAGTCTGTTCCTACCACCACCACAAACAAATTAATATAGCTTGTTGCTAGATCTAAAGCTAAAGAACCCATAGACACTACAAATGAATCTACTAGCTTCTGCAAACCCACCGCTGTCCCGGCTAAGAGAACTGAATCATCTGCATACACTAATGCGGGAAGATGCTGTTTACCCACCATCGAAAAATCCTGGCTGTTAACTATAAGGTGCCATTCTAAAACATTATTATATAAAGTAAACAAGAACAGTGCTAAGAGACACCGTTGAGGTACCTCAAATTGGACCCCAAAAGGCTTGGAGTAAGATCCATTGTTATAACGTACAACTGCTATCATGTTAATGGGCAAATCTCAAAGTAACAAATCACTCTGTCAGGGTTTACCTCTCATAGATGAGAGAAAATTCCACAATTTGTTCCTATTAACTCTGTGAAATGCTTGTGGCAGGCCAATCAAGGCCATGCACACATAGCCCGTTTTGGACACTGTATACTTATTAATATTGTGGTGCAGGTTCAAATATAAATCAATGGTTCTCAAACCAGGCCTAAATCCATATTGTTAATCTAAAATGATATGGTTCTCCTAAGCCCATACTGATAGCCTATGGAGTACTACATGCCCAATCACCTTTACTACAGATTAAAGAGATGGTATGATAACGCTTTGGGTCGTTCTTATACCCTTTTTTAAATACTGGAATAATAATCAATGTCGAGCACGGGTAAGGAGGACCATCCTTGCTCGCTACATTAAGTGTTTGTGTAAGTACAGAAGCCCATACCTCCTGCTCATTTAAATACAAATCGGGAGGATCGCAACAGGGACCAAGGCTTTGTTTTTAGACAGCCCCACAATTCAACCCTTGACTTCTGATAATGAGAATACTTGGATAGATTCATCCAAACTAAGAAGACTATGAAAACTGACTTCCAGGGGGAGCAAGCATAGCAATTAATCTCAGTAAAAATGTCTCACCCACCTATCAGGAGTAATGTGAGAGCAGACAGTACCTCTATCAGATAGAGAGAACAAAGTGAGGTTGGCAATCTCCCAAAATTGGCTGCCCCTAGCATCAAGACACTGACCCCAGCCAACCTCCCTCTGTTGATTTTGACAGTGTTTGACATCATGTTCATAGTTAGAGCGACAAGATGTGATCAACAGTTTATCACTGGGTGATGTTAAGTCCTTTCTGTAATCTCCTATGTGCTCTGTAACAAGAATTGTCCAACCATCTGTGGCAATGTCTACTAAGGGTGTTATGAGCTGGGCTAGTTAGAGGTTCACCCACCTTTTAGCTATGTTGACAAAAGCTTTTAAAACCTTAGTGTCTTCTACTTTAACTGCAGTGTCTTCTGCTTAGTGACTTCTACTTCAACCGTAAAACTATTGGTAAGATCAAGATCACACCTGCTCAACAACTTAGTTAAGAAGTCCTTAGGTGTTATTTTCCTCATTTTATTTTCTTCAACTAAGCTACGGAGACCATCACACTAGTAACATTTATTGTACTAGGTCGATCCCAATCCAAAATTAAACAAACTGGATTATGTCTCAAAATAAAGTATATGGGGCCCTTAGGCCAGAAGGAAAGCTAAACACAGAAGAATAAACAAATATAAAGCAGATTATTATGTCACAATCATGACCTATAAAGGTCCAAGGTATTATAGACCCATGATTAAGTAAAAGCTCTAAGGAGAAAATCAAATCACATTGATAAATTAAGAAATGTGTCCTTGAAGTGTATGTTTCAAGTGTAAACGATTAATATTCCTAGAACAAGTTACAGATGTAAAAGGATTGGATGAACACTCTCACATAAATGAATGTTAAAATCACCCCATAACCAAAGAAAAGTGGGGCCTGAAGACCACTCAATAAAAACATCCAGGAAGGTACTTAACAATTTCAAATTACAGTTACCAAATTTACATTATAAAAGTTCATCAATAACAGTTTAGCATTTTAGGGAACTTGAACTGCACCACCAGGAAGTTAGGTGGGCCTGTACCAAGCTCCATTAACTGGCCCTTGAGTAAAAAAGAAATCAGAGTGATCAGAGCTCCGTTAGTTCTTCCTACCTGGGATCCAGTAGCCGGTCTGTAAAATAACTTAAAACTACCTAAATAGATGAAGTGTCCCAAGCCGCCTGTATACAAATTATCTGATGTTGTTTAATGAAATCAAGCCATATAGGATCTGATTTCTTGTTCATAGGTCCTGCTTTATTCCAACTTAACATTTCAAAACAATCAATACCTGTAACCCTCCCCAGGGATGAGCCACGGGGTGACTGTACAATCCTGTTTATATACTGCCAGTCACAGTTTGCAAAGGAATCCAAAAGGAGAATACCATTCTCATCAAGCCCCTAATTGCAACTTTATGTGCACGTAGTTGGTAGACAGGTGGCATTGCAAGAAACAATATGGAGCTTGTAGAAAAAGCCCAGAGGCAACACTTTGATAACAAAACCTGGCCACTTGGTGGCAGCTGCCTGAAACAATACTCGGGCAGCAACACCAAGCACATTAAAGTTTGCCAGGACACAGTTTCTGTCAAAAATATTTTGTATGAGACCTAATCCAAGTGACCCTCCTTACTATAATGATATGTTGGGCTATCTGAGCTCCAATATCGGTGTGTCTGCTTAGCCAATGAAAAACTTTTTTGTAATGGGTAAAGTCCTCCTGCATCCACTCCTGTATGGAGGGAACAATGTTCAACTCCATGACATATGGTGTATGTTAGAAATGGGGTTTTTGGTTGGCAGATAGGTTGCCCTCTGTCCAAGCAAGAACCCTCACTCTAGTCAGGGTAAGTCACACACAATCCAAAATCAGCCTGTGCTCACCCTCCGGTAGCTTGGCACGAGCAGTCAGGCTTAACTTAGAAGGCAATGTGTAAAGCATTTGTGCAATAAATCATACAACACCATAGTATAACACCACAAAAATACACCACACAGTGTTTAGAAAAATATAGAATATTTATCTGGATAATTGTAGGTCAAAACGATCAAAGTTGCAATACGAATTTGTAAAGATATCACTGAAAAGTGATATTAAGAGTCTTTAAGTCTTTAAAAAGCAATAAAGTGTCTTTCAAGCACAGAGTACCTGGTTTCTGGTGGGAAATCTCCTCAGAGGGCCACAGGAGAAGAGATGCGTGGAAAAAGGGGTGTGTGCGTCGTTTTCCGCTCAGCACACACAGACTTGCGTCGTTCTTTTCCACGCGGGGAAGTCGGGCGTCGTTTTCCGGCGCGCAGACAGTCTCTTCTTGTGGATCGCGAGGATTACCAGATGTCCCGGGTCTGTGCGTGGATTCTCCTGCTTATTTTCCGGCTGCGCGTCGTTCTGCGGGGCTGCGCGTCGAAGTTTCGATCTCACGGTAGGCGTCGCGTCGATTTCTCCTTGGAAGTCGGGCGCCGTTGTCCTTGCGAGGCCGTGCGTCGAAATTTTGGTCTCACGGCAGGCGTCGCGTCGATTTCTCCTTGGAAGTCGGGCGGCGTTGTCCTTGCGAGGCCGTGCGTCAAAGTTTCGCACTCACGGTAGGCGTCGCGTCGATTTCTCCTTGGAAGTCGGGCGGCTTTGTCCTTGCGAGGTTGTGCGTCGAAGTCTCGATCGTCCCGAGGGCGTCGCGTTGATCAGCGTCGGTGTGCGGCGTTTTTCTCGCCGCGAAACAAGCTGTGCGTCGAAATTTTCGGCGCACGGAGCGTCCCCGTGAAAGGAAGAAGTCTTTTTGGTCCTGAGACTTCAAGGAACAGGAGGCAAGCTCTATCCAAGCCCTTGGAGAGCACTTTCACAGCCAGACAAGAGTTCAGCAAGGCAGCAGGGCAACAGCAAGACAGCAGTCCTTTGGAGAAAGCAGACAGGTGAGTCCTTTGAGCAGCCAGGCAGTTCTTCTTGGCAGGATGTAGTTTCTGGTTCAGGTTTCTTCTCCAGCAAGTGTCTCATGAGGTAGGGCAGAGGCCCTGTTTTATACTAAGTTGTGCCTTTGAAGTGGGGGTGATTTCAAAGAGTCTCTAAGAAATGCACCAAGTTCCCTTTCAGCTCAATCCTGTCTGCCAGAGTCCCAGTAGGGGGTGTGGCAGTCCTTTGTGTGAGGGCAGGCCCTCCACCCTCCCAGCCCAGGAAGACCCATTCAAAATGCAGATGTATGCAAGTGAGGCTGAGTACCCTGTGTTTGGGGTGTGTCTGAGTGAATGCACAAGGAGCTGTCAACTAAACCTAGCCAGACGTGGATTGAAGGGCACAACAAGATTTTAGTGCAAAGAAATGCTCACTTTCTAAAAGTGGCATTTCTAGAATAGTAATATTAAATCCGACTTCACCAGTCAGCAGGATTTTGTATTACCATTCTGGCCATACCAAATATGACCTTCCTGCTCCTTTCAGATCAGCAGCTGCCACTTCAACAGTGTATGAGGGCAGCCCCAATGTTAGCCTATGAAGGGAGCAGGCCTCACAGTAGTGTAAAAACGAATTTAGGAGTTTTACACTACCAGGACATATAACTACACAGGTACATGTCCTGCCTTTTACCTACACAGCACCCTGCTCTAGGGGTTACCTAGGGCACACATTAGGGATGACTTATATGTAGAAAAAGGGGAGTTCTAGGCTTGGCAAGTACTTTTAAATGCCAAGTCGAAGTGGCAGTGAAACTGCACACACAGGCCTGGCAATGGCAGGCCTGAGACAAGGTTAAGGGGCTACTGAGGTGGGTGGCACAACCAGTGCTGCAGGCCCACTAGTAGCATTTAATCTACATGCCCTAGGCACATGTAGTGCACTCTAATAGGGACTTACAGGTAAATTAAATAGTCAATCATGGATAAACGAATCAATAGTACAATTTACACAGAGAGCATATGCACTTTAGCACTGGTTAGCAGTGGTAAAGTGCTCAGAGGTCAAAAGCCAACAACAACAGGTCAGAAAAAATAGGAGGAAGGAGGCAAAAAGTTTGGGGATGTCCCTGTCAAAAAGCCAGGTCCAACATGACCCCCCACCAGCCTAAAGCCAGGGGAGAACAATCACTATCCTGATGTACTTCCCTGTTTGAGGCGACAGAACAAGGACCCAGGCCCACAACAGCAGGGGCATGCTCCAGTTCTTCGCCTTCCTGACTCCCATTGGATCCCTCTGTCCATACTCTCAGGGCCCACTAAGCCCATCCATGGGGAACCTTTCTCCTTTCCTGCGGATCCCATCTGTGTAGCACCTAACCTTACTTTGCTCACAGATGTATCCCAGGAGCAGGATAGTACCACCATGACCAACATAGTGGTGTTGCCCACTCTACCCCTGGGGTGTGACACTTGTCCCCTCCCCAGGGATAACTCTGTCCACCCGGACAGCAAGCCACCGTGATTACTGACAGCTGCCAGGGATGAGAGCCAGGCCCCAGGCCTCTCAAAGCTCTCCAACCGCTGTGGAGAGTGGGGGGCGGTAGCCCCAGGTGCTGGGCACCCTTTAACCACTCTCCCTTCCACCAGGTCAGGGATGACAGCCTGAACCTGGTCCTCCCCTCTGGGGCTTTGTACCCTCCCTCCTGGAGCGGTACCCCCAGGGTCCAACATGGTCAGGGTGCTTACAGAAGTCACCCTGTACCATTCCTCCACCAGTGCAGGGCTGTTAACCTGCCACTGGCCCTCCAACCTGGGGCCTGTACCTTCAGGTTGGACTAGGGCCCGGGGTGAGGCTTCCCTCCCCCTGCCCTCCCTTCTGGGGTCCAGCACCCTCCAACTAGGAGTGGCCTCCTCAGAAGACAACATGGTAGGGGCACTGTTATCAGTAGCCCCTCCCTCCAGGTCCGGGGGGACACCCTGAACCTGGTCTTCCAGCCCAGGGTCTGTACCCTCAGACTGGATCACTGCCTGGCAAACCAGGACTTCCTGGGAGGCACACCTACCCCCCACCAGGTCAGAGTTTAACCTCTGCACCGGCCCATTCAACTCAGAGTCACCACCCTGAAGTTGAACAATTGCCTGGCACGCCAGGACTTCCTGGAGGGCACCCTGACCCTCCACCAGGTCAGAGTTTAACCTCTGCACCTGACCCTTCAACTCAGAGTCACCACCCTGAAGTTGAACAATTGCCTGGCACACCAGGACTTCCTGGAGGGCACACTGACCCTCCACCAGGTCAGAGTTTAACCTCTGCACCTGACCATTCAACTCAGAGTCACCACCCTGAAGTTGAACAATTGCCTGGCGCACCAGGACTTTCTGGGAGGCACACCTACCTCCCACCAGGTCAGAGTTTAACCTCTGAGCCTGGTTCCCCAACCCAGGGTCACCACCCTGAGGTTGGGCAATTGCCTGGCACGCCAGGACTTTCTGGGGGGCACACCTACCCCCCACCAGGTCATAGTTTAACCTCTGAACCTGGTCATCCAACCCAGAATCAACACCCTGAGGTTGGACAATTGCCTGGCACAGCAGGGCTTCTTGGGAGGCACACCTACCTCCCACCAGGTCAGAGTTTAACCTCTGAACCTGGGTATCCAACCCAGAGTCACCGCCCTGAGGTTGAACAATTGCCTGGCACGCCAGGACTTTCTGGGGGGCACACCTACCCCCCACCAGGTCAGAGTTTAACCTCTGAACCCGGTTATCCAACCCAGAGTCAGCACTCTGAGGTTGAACAATTGCCTGGCACGCCAGGACTTTCTGGAGGGCACCCTGACCCTCCACCAGGTCAGAGTTTAACCTCTGAACTGGGCCATTCAACTCAGAGTCACCACCCTGAAGTTGAACAATCGCCTGGCATGCCAGGACTTCCTGGAGGGCACACTGACCCTCCACCAGGTCAGAGTTTAACCTCTGAACCTGGTTCTCCAACCTAGGGTCACCATCCTGAGGTTGGACAACTGCCTGGTACACCAGGGCTTTCTGGGGGGCACACCTACCCCCCACCAGGTCAGAGGTTAACCTCTGAACCGGGATATCCAACCCAGAGTCACCACCCTGAGGTTGAACCATTGCCTGGCAGGCCAGGACTTTCAGGGAGGCACACCTACCTCCCACCAGGTCAGAGTTTAACCTCTGAGCCTGGTTCTCCAACCCAGGGTCACCACCCTGAGGTTGAACCATTGCCTGGCATTCCAGGACTTTCTGGGGGGCACATCTACCCCCCACCAGGTCAAAGTTTAACCTCTGAACCCGGTTATCCAACCCAGAGTCACCACCCTGAGGTTGAATCTTTGCCTGGCATGCCAGGACTTCCTGGGGGGCACTCTCACCCCCCACAAGGGACACGCCGTCCCCAAGGGCCACACAAGAGTCTGGTTGGCGCAGGTCTCCCGACCTCTGCCCATCCGGCAGAGTCTGGGTTTCCCCCAAACCAGAAACGGTTTCACCTGGGTCATTCCTGGGGGGCTCTGCTCTCAGAGCTGACCCCTGACTTTCAAGATCCTCCACTGGGGTCGGCCACCCCCTCTCAACCCTATGTCTGGACTTCTGCACCCCCTCACTAGGAGTGGTACTGCCAGACACCAGAACTGTTGGGATGCTGTCTACAGTCATCCCCCCAAGTTCTTCTGACACTGCGGGGCTTCCCTCAAAAGGTAGCCCTACGGTACAGGTTAGGCTCTGAGACCTACCTGGGACACTACAATCCTCTCCCACCTCACTTGGTCGGGAACCACCTAGACCACTCCCTTCAGGAGCACCCCCAAATGCCTCTTCAGACTCTCTGGTACTCACCCAAAAGTCTGCCTCCACTGTAAGTTCCCTGGGGTCAGAGAACTCACACTCCACCTGGTGTTGGCGTAGCTCTGGAAAATAAGGACCAGACATATGCTCTCCAGCAATTACATCACTCTGCCCTTCACATGTATTAACCACAGTACCCTTCACCCAACCACCCAGTATCTCAACCTTGGAAAAGCACTCTACTTCACCCTCCTGAGACTGGTGAGACAGTATCTGTCTGTCCCTGACACTCAACCCAAACTCTTCTGGGATGTCTCTACACTCTATATCTAGGACGTCCACCAGGGGGGAACCCTTTTCTCTGTCACTCTCTGCTAGAGTCAGTAAAGTGTCCCTCCCCCCAGTAGGAATATGACTCCCTGTGCCAGTTCCCCAATCCTTCTCAGGGACCCTGTGCATAACGGGAACTACCTCATACCCTTGAACCGCCTGGGGTGTGTCAACTCTCTTCTTCAAGTTGGGTACCACATCTCTGGGCTTGTGCCCTTCTTCAGCAGTACTAGATGCAAGATTTTTGCTGCCACCATCTGAACTGGACTCAGCCCTTCCGGCCTCCAGTTTCAGCTCTTTACAGCTCAGCTCTTGAGCTGCAATCTTTTCTTCTTCCAGGGCTAAGAGACTTGCTGCCTCAGCCCTTTCAATAAACTCATCTAGCTCTTCCATCCACCGTGCTTGAGCCATGAGCCATTCTTTTTTCACTGGGTCTCTTTCCTCATCTGAGTCGTCCTCCTCCTCCTCTGAGGGGTACTTAGTCATTTGGTTTCTTGCTGCCTCTCTCTCTGCCCATCTGTCTTCCTCCCAGACTATGTAGGCATGTAGCATCTCTGCTTTAGTAGATCTCTTTGCTACAGGAAGGCCACATTCTCTGCAAAGCTTCCTTAGGTCAGCCTTAGTGAGGTGGTCAGTAGGCAAAAAGAATAAGTAGGTAAGCGATCCCATTCTGATAGGATCTTACCAGCAAAAACCAAAATCCAAAGTCCAAAATATCAATAGTATATCAAGGAGGACATCAGAGACCAAAAGTCAAAAAAGAGATAAAAAATCAAGTTGACCTTCAACTGTGGGTAGGTAGTGAAATACTTAGCTACTGTATGTCACTGCACAAACACAAGTCCTATCCTCACCGCTGATCACCAATGTTAGAAATGGGGTTTTTGGTTGGCAGATAGGTTGCCCTCTGTCCAAGCAAGAACCCTCACTCTAGTCAGGGTAAGTCACACACAATCCAAAATCAGCCTGTGCTCACCCTCCGGTAGCTTGGCACGAGCAGTCAGGCTTAACTTAGAAGGCAATGTGTAAAGCATTTGTGCAATAAATCATACAACACCATAGTATAACACCACAAAAATACACCACACAGTGTTTAGAAAAATATAGAATATTTATCTGGATAATTGTAGGTCAAAACGATCAAAGTTGCAATACGAATTTGTAAAGATATCACTGAAAAGTGATATTAAGAGTCTTTAAGTCTTTAAAAAGCAATAAAGTGTCTTTCAAGCACAGAGTACCTGGTTTCTGGTGGGAAATCTCCTCAGAGGGCCACAGGAGAAGAGATGCGTGGAAAAAGGGGTGTGTGCGTCGTTTTCCGCTCAGCACACACAGACTTGCGTCGTTCTTTTCCACGCGGGGAAGTCGGGCGTCGTTTTCCGGCGCGCAGACAGTCTCTTCTTGTGGATCGCGAGGATTACCAGATGTCCCGGGTCTGTGCGTGGATTCTCCTGCTTATTTTCCGGCTGCGCGTCGTTCTGCGGGGCTGCGCGTCGAAGTTTCGATCTCACGGTAGGCGTCGCGTCGATTTCTCCTTGGAAGTCGGGCGGCGTTGTCCTTGCGAGGCCGTGCGTCGAAATTTTGGTCTCACGGCAGGCGTCGCGTCGATTTCTCCTTGGAAGTCGGGCGGCGTTGTCCTTGCGAGGCCGTGTGTCAAAGTTTCGCACTCACGGTAGGCGTCGCGTCGATTTCTCCTTGGAAGTCGGGCGGCTTTGTCCTTGCGAGGTTGTGCGTCGAAGTCTCGATCGTCCCGAGGGCGTCGCGTTGATCAGCGTCGGTGTGCGGCGTTTTTCTCGCCGCGAAACAAGCTGTGCGTCGAAATTTTCGGCGCACGGAGCGTCCCCGTGAAAGGAAGAAGTCTTTTTGGTCCTGAGACTTCAAGGAACAGGAGGCAAGCTCTATCCAAGCCCTTGGAGAGCACTTTCACAGCCAGACAAGAGTTCAGCAAGGCAGCAGGGCAACAGCAAGACAGCAGTCCTTTGGAGAAAGCAGACAGGTGAGTCCTTTGAGCAGCCAGGCAGTTCTTCTTGGCAGGATGTAGTTTCTGGTTCAGGTTTCTTCTCCAGCAAGTGTCTCATGAGGTAGGGCAGAGGCCCTGTTTTATACTAAGTTGTGCCTTTGAAGTGGGGGTGATTTCAAAGAGTCTCTAAGAAATGCACCAAGTTCCCTTTCAGCTCAATCCTGTCTGCCAGAGTCCCAGTAGGGGGTGTGGCAGTCCTTTGTGTGAGGGCAGGCCCTCCACCCTCCCAGCCCAGGAAGACCCATTCAAAATGCAGATGTATGCAAGTGAGGCTGAGTACCCTGTGTTTGGGGTGTGTCTGAGTGAATGCACAAGGAGCTGTCAACTAAACCTAGCCAGACGTGGATTGAAGGGCACAACAAGATTTTAGTGCAAAGAAATGCTCACTTTCTAAAAGTGGCATTTCTAGAATAGTAATATTAAATCCGACTTCACCAGTCAGCAGGATTTTGTATTACCATTCTGGCCATACCAAATATGACCTTCCTGCTCCTTTCAGATCAGCAGCTGCCACTTCAACAGTGTATGAGGGCAGCCCCAATGTTAGCCTATGAAGGTAGCAGGCCTCACAGTAGTGTAAAAACGAATTTAGGAGTTTTACACTACCAGGACATATAACTACACAGGTACATGTCCTGCCTTTTACCTACACAGCACCCTGCTCTAGGGGTTACCTAGGGCACACATTAGGGATGACTTATATGTAGAAAAAGGGGAGTTCTAGGCTTGGCAAGTACTTTTAAATGCCAAGTCGAAGTGGCAGTGAAACTGCACACACAGGCCTGGCAATGGCAGGCCTGAGACAAGGTTAAGGGGCTACTGAGGTGGGTGGCACAACCAGTGCTGCAGGCCCACTAGTAGCATTTAATCTACATGCCCTAGGCACATGTAGTGCACTCTAATAGGGACTTACAGGTAAATTAAATAGTCAATCATGGATAAACCAATCAATAGTACAATTTACACAGAGAGCATATGCACTTTAGCACTGGTTAGCAGTGGTAAAGTGCTCAGAGGTCAAAAGCCAACAACAACAGGTCAGAAAAAATAGGAGGAAGGAGGCAAAAAGTTTGGGGATGTCCCTGTCAAAAAGCCAGGTCCAACAGTGTAGCATCAGGTGGGAAGTTGATGATTAGTTATGCTGGAGTTTTAACAGGGGCACATTCATTATGGGTCAACCTGGGTGCTCCCATACTATATAATTTAGATCTCTTAGTAGGAATTTCTCGCAGAGACAAATGCCCATCCAAGGACTTACCCATATCCTGTGACTTCGACAAGGCTGTGGAAGTAATTCCAACCCCTCCCCCAGTGCTTTTGTCACTGTACCCAGAACACCTGAGAGAGATAAGACCTTGTTACCCCCACGTGGGGTCACAGCCATACAGGGGTGTATCATCCTGATTGCGTGTGAACTCAATATTACCTGATGCAGCAGAATACTACTCAATACGGGAGCCCAAATTACACAGGCCCTTTTCAAATGCCCCTATTCCGTTTCTACATTCTCTAAACAACTTTTCAATCAGACATTCTATTTGAGAGTATAAATGATCCCACAATAGCACAGGAGTGTTTACAGTTGGTCTTTTATGCCTTAGAACGTTTAGAAGTGCTGTGTAAGGAATTATCACTTGATATCAAGGAGGCTGCAAATTCTTTTTTTCCCCTTAAAAAGCTACGGCAAGAGATCTGCAGATAATTCCAAAATGTCTGAATTAACATCAATGGCGGCATGCTGAACTTTTGCCAAAACAGTAAGTGTATTAGCCTCATTATGTTTTCCACCTGCACTCAATTTCAACCGAGATATAAATGAGCAGAGAGATGGTTTGCACCTCAAACGTCCCCACGAGCCTTTGCATTGGACCTCAGGGTGTACAACCCCATTTCCTCTATGACTGTGGTGATTTCCCCACTTAAGGCTTACATAGCTGACATCAAAAAGAACATAATTGTGGTTTTAGAAGAGGTGCTCGTTCTCAGTGAATTCACATTCTGAGTTATGCTGATTTAATTTAAATCGTGCATGAATCACCCCAGGAGGGTTAATTCCGAGCCGAGCAGACCACAGACAAAAAAGAGACTATACAACTAAAACAACACTGCCTTGAGTAGTTTTCTAAATTTAGTGTGATCAGTGCACGTTTGAATATGAAGTGGTAATTCATTCCAATAGGGAGGGGCTAGGTAAGAAAAAGACCTACCCCCTGAACGGGACCTTCTTACCCGTTAAATAGTTAGCAATGCTTTGTCACTATAACATGAAAGTCTGACTGGGTAATAATGTTAGCTTTGAAGCTAAGGAGCTGGGACCTTTCCCTGTCAGGGAGTTTTGTGTCAAGCAGCAAATTTAAAAAATAATTATTTACCAAACAGGCAACCAGTGAAGTGAGCGTAACAGGGGAGAGGATTCTGTCCCAATGAGAAGATTGCCGATGAGACGTGCAACAGTGCTATGACCAAAGTGAGAAGCACTCTTTCGCTTTGACCAGATCTTGTCAAAGGAGATTTTTAGCTGTGTATCATCAGCATAGATTAATAATTTGAATCCAAAAGCATGAGCAGTCTTGGCGAGGGGGCAAACATAGATATTAAAAAGCATGGGGCTGAGACAGGAGCCTTGGGGCACCTTGTCCAACAACATGGTTTGTGATTTATATGAAGCTAGAGTGATAGTTTGAGTGCTGTTGGTTAAGAAGTCACCGAACCATTGTAATACTGTGCCATGGATAACAATCTCCATCAGCCTTTGACGTTGCCTGGGATGAGACATAGGGCCTCATTATGACCCTGGCGGGCGGCGGAGGCCGCCCGCCAGGATGCCGCCCTCCATAATACCGCTCCGCGGTCAGAAGACCGCGGAGGGTATTATGAGTTTTTCCCTGGGCTGGCGGGCGGTCTCCAAAAGACCGCCCGCCAGCCCAGGGAAAAACTCCCTTCCCACGAGGATGCCGGCTCCTAATCGAGCCGGCGGAGTGGGAAGGTGCGACGGGTGCTACTGCACCCGTCGCGTATTTCACTGTCTGCTACGCAGACAGTGAAATACTAGCGGGGCCCTCTTACGGGGGCCCCTGCAGTGCCCATGCCATTGGCATTGGCACTGCAGGGGCCCCCAGGGGCCCCACGACAATCCTTACCGCCATCCTGTTCCTGGCGGGCGAGCCGCCAGGAACAGGATGGCGGTAAGGATTGTCAGAATCCCCTCGGCGGCGCAGCGAGCTGCGCCGCCTTGGAGGATTCTTAGGGGCAGTGGAAAACCGGCGGGAGACCGCCGGTTTTCCCGTTCTGACCGCGGCCAAAGCGCCGTGGTCAGAATGCCCAAAGGAAGCACCGCCGGCCTGTCGGCGGTGCTCCCGCCCCCGTTGGCCCTGGCGGTTCTCTACCGCCAGGGTCATAATGAGGCCCATAGTATTAAATGCTGCGGAGAGTTCCAACAGCACAAGCAAAGAAGGAATATAAATTTTTTTTAACAGATTTTATAGAAGTTTTGGTACTAATACATTCCTCCTCTGAAGCTTGGCATATTTCTACAATTATATAGTTGTTACCATAGCAATCGTTAATTTTCAGCAACCATTGATAATTGCGGCTACTTTATTGAATATAATCATTAGCACCTAGCACGTAGGTGCGTATCATCCACCCCACATTACATGGCCAGGTAATATGTATGGTGCTTCTGTCACCAGGTATTTCCGATTCTCTGTTTAAGCAAAGTTCTAATGTGTCTACACATGTTGTTAGGGCTAAGGTAAAGCTTCTTCTTTTCATTTAAAAAGCATGGTGTGTAGAGTAGTGCTGTTCTAACGCCCCCTTTCTCTCCCCCCCCTACTGCTTCACCCCCCCAAACAATAGTCTATTCAATTCTAGATGTGCAAGAGGTGTTGTGCCGCTGCGCTGTTTAGGGTTCTGGTTCTCCCTGTTGTAGGTGCAGAGCCTTCTCAGGCAGTGGGTGATGGTGCGGGTTCATTAGATTCATTAAGGGGTGTCCTCGTCTAATCTTTCAAGGTTGTTCCCAAGCGTCTGTTATTTATGGGGAGCCCCTGCCCTGCCTGAATTCTCGTTTCAGCACTAAACTTTCATATTCTGCCCAGCGTTCAAGTTCCCCTTTCCAGCAAAGGAGGTTGGGGCCTAGCAGTCTCTTCCAGTTCTTTGTTAGCTCTCTGTTAGCCAGGGTGTATGCAAGGTCTTGTAGCTTACCAGTGGCTTTGTTCTTGCGGGTATGGCACAACCAATGTAGGAAACAGTGGCCTGGCGTACAAGAGGTTTCAGGATCTATGATCTCCGTTACATATTACGTCACTGCTCTCCAGTAATCTGACAGGCCCACATCATATGGATAAAGTCTGCTGCTTCTTCCCCACAGCGGGGACACTGCACGTCTATCACCTGGAGATGGTCGTGGAGCCGTCTTGGAGTAAGATATGCTCTGTGTAGTACATAAAAGTGTATGAGTTGAAACCTAGCATTTCTAGACACCTTCGGCACCCTCTCCAGCATCTGCTCCGAGGATTTGTCCGGTATCGGGATCCCCAAGTCCGTTTCCCACTACTCTCGCAGGTCGTTCAGGGGGCGCATTGCTCCCCTACGGATTGCCCCATATAAGTCGGTTATGGCCCTGCATGTGCCATCCGAGTTCATTATATAGCTCTTGGGCTCATGAGGTCTGGGTTCTGCGTCTATCATCTGCCAATGGGTGTGTATGGCGTGGGTGACCGCTCGGTTAAGTAAGAAGTGACCCTGTCAAAAATCCTTGAAGGGCATCAGGATCCCATCCCTGTAGAGGTCCCCAATCCGCGTGGCCCCTGCCTCTTCCCAAGCCGCCAATCTCCCCCAATTGCCTGCATGTGATATCCATTTGATCCATGTCATTGGGATCTCAGGTGTGCAAGGCGTGCTCGTCCCAGTGTTCTGGAGGCATCTTTTCCAACATCGGCGAAGGACCCAGACCTCTGGGGTATCCGATGGGTCCACCCCAGTGAATCGAAAGAGAAGGCCAGTTAGCCCAGAAAGGGGTGGAACCGATGTGGCCTCTTCATCCATTCGGATTCTGTGCGTTGCCTTCCACCAGTTTAGCCACTACAATTGGGCCGCCAGGTAATACGATTCGAAGTCCGGGACTGCAAGACCCCCCTCCGCTCGCGGACTTTTCAGAGTGGCAAGTGCCACCAGCACCTCCCGGCCCCCCATATGAACGCTGTTATGAAGGAGTCCAGCTCCCTGAAAAGTTACTCAGGGATCCAGAGTGGAAGACTGCAAAATAATATAAAAGTCTTGGTAGCGCCACCATCTTAATAAGTGCTATTCTCCGGACTACCGATAATGGAAGTGTCTTTCAGAATCCCAGATTGGACTTCAGTGCCCTAATGGCGCTCCCTATGTTGCCTTCTCGTATATCAGCCCTAGCGTGGTAAACCTTGACTCCCAGATAGGACATGCATCGGGGTTTCCAGAAGATATGTCCCAGCTTCTCGGGCGGGCCACTATTCGCAGATAGAGGAAATAGATGGGGTTTCTACCAGTTCACCCGTAGCCCTGCTAATCTGCCGAATTGTGCCAAGAGTGCCTGAGCTCCTTCGAGTTCTGGTCCCATGTTCCGTAAGAACAGAAGTAGATCGTCCACATATAACGCTATTCTGTGATTATAATC
Source organism: Pleurodeles waltl (assembly GCF_031143425.1). Taxonomy (NCBI): domain Eukaryota; kingdom Metazoa; phylum Chordata; class Amphibia; order Caudata; family Salamandridae; genus Pleurodeles; species Pleurodeles waltl. The sequence goes on along the minus strand of NC_090444.1, from coordinate 652,239,738 downwards.
AATCAATCAATCAATCAAGGATTTATGGAGCGCACTAATCACCCGTTAGGGTCTCAAGGCGCGGGGGGGAGCTACTGGTCATAGAGCCATGTCTTGAGCGGTTTCCTGAATGTCAAGAGGTCTTGGGTCTGGCGAAGGTGGAGCAGTAGGGAGTTCCAGGTCTTGGCGTCTAGGTGAGAGAAGGATCTTTCTCCGGCGGTGGTGCAGCGCATGCAGGGGACGGAGGTGAGGGCGAGGCTGGCGGAGCAAAGATTGTGGGTGGGGGTGTGGAAGGTGAGTCTGTCGTTGAGGTAGGCTGGGCCTCTGTCATGGAGGGCTTTGTGTGCGTGGATGAGGAGTTTGAAGGTGATCCTCTTTCCACTGGTTGCCAGTGAAGGTCTCTGAGGTGGGGGGAAATGTGGTTGTGGTGTGGGACGTCCAGAATGAGGCGGGCGGATGGGTTCTGGATTCTTTGCAGCTTTGTTAGGAGTTTGGTTGTTATTCCTGCATGTAGGGCATTTCCGTAGTCCAATCAGCTGCTGACCAGGGCATGGGTGACAGTTCTCCTGGTTTTGACGGGAATCCACTTGAAGATTTTGCGGAGAGTGTTGTAGAAGGAAGAGGAGATGGCATTGACCTGCTGAATCATGCTGTGTGTGGAGTCCAAGATGAAGCCCAGGTTGCGTGCGTGGGTGGTGGGTGAGGGCGGGGCTCCTAGGGAGGTGGGCCACCAGGAGTCATTCCAAGCTGAGGGGTTGGTGCCAAAGATGAGGATTTCTGTCTTGTCTGTGTTTAACTTGAGTTGGCTTGATTCCATACAGCTGGCGATGGCGTGAAGTCCGTTGTGGAGGTTGTTCTTTGTAGTTGTAGGGTCTTTCGTGAGGGAGAGGATGAGCTGAGTGTTGTCTGCGTAGGAAACTATGTTGATGTGGTGGGTTTGTGCGATGTTGGCGAGGGGGGCCATGTAAACGTTGAAGAGTGTGGGGCTGAGCGAAGATCCTTGGGGGACACCACAGATGATTCTGGAGGCTTCTGACAGGAACAGTGGGAGGCGGACTCTCTGGGTTCTGCCTGGGAGAAATGACGAGATCCAGTTGAGTGCCTTGTCACGGATTCCAGCATTGTGGAGGCATGTGCGGAGAGTGTGATGACATTCCGTGTCGAAAGCTGCAGAGAGTTCCAGGAGGATGAGTGCTGCTGTTTCTCCTTCGTCAAGCATGATCCTAATGTCATCTGTGGCAGCAATGAGTGCAGTCTCGGTGCTGTGGTTTCTGCGGAATCCGGATTGGGAGGTGTCGAGTACCTTGCTGTCTTCCAGGAACCGGGATAGTTGGCTGTTTATGATTTTTTTGATGACCTTGGCTGGGAAGGGGAGGAGGGAGATCGGCTGGTAGCTCTTGGGGTCGTCTGGGTCTGCCTTTGGTTTCTTCAGCAGGGCGTTGATTTCTGCGTGCTTCCATCTTTCTGGGAAAGTAGCTGACTCGAAGGAGCTGTTGATGGTTTTGCAGAGGTGGGGGGCGATGATGATGTTTGCCTTATTGAAGATATGGTGTGGTCAGGGGTCCGATGGTGATCCAGAGTGGATGGAGGTCATGGTGGTGGCCGTGTCCTCTATGTTGACAGGTGTGGAGGAGGTGGGTGTTGCTTGGAGCATTGGGTTCTTGGGTGTTTGCAGTTAGCTGGTGGGTCTGGGGTTTGAAGCTATTGTGGATTTCTCCTATCTTTCAACGGAAGTGGGTTGCCAGTGAGTTGCAGAACTCCTGTGATGGCAGCGGTTTGTTGGAGCTGGTCCTGGGGATGGAGATGCGGTTTTTGAAGTGGGTCCTTTGGTGGTGCGGATCAATTGGTGATGTTTGCGTAGGGCATCCTTGAAAGCGATGTGGTTGGAGTTAGTAGGGTCAAGGGGCCAGTTTTTTTCCATTCTGTGACATAGCCGTTTGGATTCCAGTAGTTCTGGGGCGAACCAGCTGGCCTTGATTCTGTGGGAGGTGTTTTTTTTATTTTTGAGTGGTGCGAGGGTGTTGGCGCAATCTTCTATCCAGTGATGCAGGTTGGTGGTGGCTGTGCTGGGGTCCGGGGTCCCCAGGGGTGGGGCCCGGGCGAGAGTGGAGATCAGTTGATCCATTGATATTTTGTTCCAGTTGCTTCGGGGGGTTGTGTTCGGTGGTGGTGAGTGACTGGTTTCTGGTAGGAGAAGTGGATGCAGCGGTGGTCTGTCCAGCTGAGTTCAGCGGTGTGGCTGAAAGAGACGTGGTTGCTGGCTGAGAAGATGGGGTTGAATGTGTGGCCTGCAGAGTGGGTGGGTGAAGTGCCGAGTTGCTTGACGCCGAAGTTGGCGGGGTTGTCGATTAGGTTGGTGGTGTTGATATCGTTGTTCTTTTCTAGGGGGAAGTTTAGGTCACCAAGGAGGATGTAGTCTGTTGAGGCGAGGGCCTGGGAACTGATGGCGTCGGCGATGTCGTCGCAGAACTGCAGTCTGGGGCCAGGGGGTCTGTAGACCAGTGTTCCTCTGAGTGTGTTGTTGGCGTTGATGTGGATTTTGAAGTGGAGGTGCTCGGCGGAGTTGATGGTGTTGTGGGAGTTTGTGGAGACTCTTATGGTGTTTTTGTGGACTATGGCAATTCCTCCTCCTGGTCTGTTGATTCGGTCTCTTCTGGTGATCTTGTAGTTTTCTGGTATGGCTATGGCTACATTTGGTTCCGAGGCCGAATTCATCCAGGTTTTGGTGAGGAATGCGACGTCGGCGGAGTATGTGGTCAGGAGGTCCCAGAGTTTAATTGCATGTTTGTGGACGGAGTGGGTGATAAGTAGGATGCATCTTAGGCGGTTGTCTGTTTTGATTTGGAGTTTGGAGGTTAGGTTGCAGGTGAAATTGCAGGCTTTGCAGGAGAAGTGTCCTTTGGTGCGCGTCGGTGTGGACTGGAAGCAGATGGAAGAGCATCCTGGATCAAGGGCGTGGAGTTCGTTGACAGTGTAAAGGTGTTCGGTGGCGCAGGAGGCGTGTTGGCCAGGGGGTCTGGAGCTGGGCGGGGTCTTGGCGTGGGCGGGAAAATACGGGCTTGCCTTTGGCGCTCCAGCGGCGCGTCCGCGCTGCGACCGGCATAAGAGGGGAGGTGGTAGGGAGTGGCAGCTGGGAGAAGGGAGGGAAACCTCCAATGGGAGTGCGGGGGGGCGGGGGCAGCAGGAGTCAGGAGTGGGAAGAGCTCCGAGGAGGAGGGAGGGGGCGGGGCCGCGGGGAAGCAGCAGCACAAACCTTCTGGGAGAGGAGAAGCCAAGAAGTCCAAACAAAGCCCAAAACAACGGCAGCACTTACCAGAGCAGTGGTTTGGAGGAAGCGACCAGCCTGCAAGGATGCAGGATCAGAGGTCGCTTCTAACCTCGCGCTGCGGCTGGCATAAGAGGGGAGGTGGGAGGGAGTGGCAGCTGGGATGAGGGAGGAAAACCTCCAATGGGAGTGCGGGGGGCGGGGCAGCAGGAGTCAGGAGCGGGAAGAGCTCCGAGGAGGAGGGAGGGGGGCGGGGCCGCGGGGAAGCAGCGGCCCGAACCTTCCGGGAGAGGCGAAGCCAAGAAGTCCAAACAAAGCCCAAAACAACGGCAGCCCTTACTAGAGCAGTGGTGAGGAGGAAGCGACCGGCCTGCAAGAATGCAGGGTCAGAGGTCGCTTCTAACCTCGCAATGCGGCCAGCACAAGAGGGAGGTGGGAGGGAGTGGCAGCTGGGATGAGGGAGGGAAACCTCCAATGGGAGTGCGGGGGCGGGAGCAGCAGGAGTCAGGAGCGGGATGAGCTCTGAGGAGTAGGGAGGGGGGCGGGCCGCGTGGAAGCAGCGGCGCAAACCTTCCGGGAGAAGAGAAGCCCAAACAAAGCCCAAAACAATGGCAGCACTTACCGGAGCAGTGGTGAGGATGAAGCGACCTGCCTGCAAGGATGCAGGGTCAAAGGTTGCTTCTAACCTCGTGCTGCGGCCGGCATAAGAGGGGAGGTGGGAGGGAGTGGCAGCTGGGAGGAGGGAGGGAAACCTCCAATGGGAGTGCAGGGGGCGGGGCAGCAGGAGTCAGGAGCGGCGCGAACCTTCCGGGAGAGGAGAAGCCAAGAAGCCCAAACAAAGCCCAAAACAATGCCAGCAAGCAACCTGCCTGCAAGGAATCCTTGTACCTGAGTCCCTGTTACCAAGTAACAGTTCGTGCCTAGGTAGCCAATGGCTTCATTGCCAACGCAAATAGCAAGGCGAGAGGGGGCAACCCTGCCTTGTGCCCCTCTCTGCACTATATTGATCAGATATAGTAACCCCGGTCCTGACTCGGGCCTTAGGGTCTATGTACAGCAGTTACGTCCATCTAATGAATCCCCCAGCCACGCAAAGAAGGAATATTGGCATTGAGGCAGCTTCTTATATGGTCTGTGACAACTACTAAGACTTTCTCAGTGCTGTGAACAAGGATTAATGAAAGAGTTAAACACTTTAAATACCTCTTTGGAGGAGTTACCAGCTTGGCTGATTTGGTTAAAAAAAGATACGACTTCCAGGCTTTTTAGATATTACGATGGTACTTTGTTAAGGCTGCTCTATAGGCCCCCCTATCACATAGATTATTTGTCAGATGCCACGGCTTCTCTAATTGAGGAGTTGAGGAAGTTAACTTATGTTTCCCTGTACCATTGTTATGTCCTGGGGCAGACGAAAGAGGGGTGGGCCCGGCCTCGTCTCGTTCGGCCAAGGACTGTCGCAGAGAGCTAGTGTCGGCCCGGTCTTCACCTGGGCACAGACTGAGAGTCTGTGTCCAGGCACAAAAGGCACTCTTTAAGCACTTCAGCCCTTCCTCCTCCTCCTCCAGCATGGTCTGCTGGAAGGAGGATTTCTGGGCCTTGGAGTCTGAAGGTGAAAACAGCAAGAGAGCAGCTTGTCTCATGCCGCACAACCAGTAGGTGCAATTTAAGCGCTTCAGTCCCTCTATGGTCCGCTTGGCAGGAGAACTTCTGGGCCATGGAGACAAAAGGTAAAAAAAAAAAACAGCAAGCAAGCAGTCACTGCAGACCTTAGAGTTGTAGGTAGACACCGGGGGCAAATTTGTTGAGGTTCTGTCACAGATTGTTGTTTGAGAAACTCCTTACAGGGCTTAAAACTTGTTGTTTTGGGAGCTATGTCGCTTGCACATTATAAAACAATTGTTTTATTGAGGGAAGAGTCTCAAATAGACGAGGTAACTCCAGATTCCCATCTGGTGGCACAGAAAGAAATAAACTGAGGCCACACCTATATATGCTCTGCCTGTAATTTCCATAGTGGAAAAGCATCAGTGCAGAGCCACCTACCAGCATGCAAAGGCACTGCTGAAAAGCTCCTGTATTCAGTCTGATGCTGAGGGAATATTGAAAAGGTGAGGAATCTGCAGCCCGTCAGAACATTACATGACAGGAAACATAATGAATTGGAACAATCAGCAAGAAAACAAGGAAAAGACAGCCATGTTGCAAAAGAAAAAGTGAAGAAGATAGTTAGATCTGACATCCTTGGTGGGGTATTCCCGTTAATATTTTACCTTCACCCCCTGTTCACTGAATTCATTTGTGTTACTTTAGGACTTGGTGCAGTTGCTAATCAGTGCTAAAGAGTTCTTGCTTTTTCTTCATACATGGAATATTTGGACTACACCCAGTTGTCATATTTAATTTACCTATAAGTCCCTAGTAAATGGTACTACCTACCAGTACCAAGAGCTGCCTATAAATTAAATGCTACTAGTGGGCAGCAAGCATTTTGACACTGACTAAAAGCAGCACTGTAGGACATGTCTCAGACTTGCCAGTGCAACCTGTAGTGCAGTTTTAAAATGCCAGTTCAAACTGGTAAAATAAACCTTTCCCAGGCCTAAACCTTCCTTTTTAATACTTTAATACTTACAAGTCACCCGTAGGATAGACAAAAAAGGCTCATAAGGCAGGGTGCATTATATTTAAAAAGTAGAACACATGTATTTAGGTTTTCCGTATCCTGGCAGCGAAAAACTCCTAAAGTTGCTTTGCCTGTTGTGAGGTCTATTTCTCCAATAGACTAACACTGGGTACCTTATAGGTAGCAGATAGAGATATAAAGTTTACACTCAAATGAATTGCAATTTCAAAACGTCACAATTCTGAAAATGGCACTTTCAGAAAGCTGGCCTTATTTGTCCCATGCAACTGTTCCTTTCTGTCAGTGCACTGGGTCACATGATTGTGAATGGCTCTGGTGTTATGTTTGTGTATTACTACAAGACACTGAGACAAAGGGGGCATACGTGTGGACAGGATGGGCCATCCTGACAGGATAGAGGAGGAGGGGTCACACTTAAAAGGGCTTTGTCCGCAGCACACACAAAGCAACCTGACACCAAGGCTGCCCTGCCTTTTGTTACCCACATAATTTGGAGCCTTGACCAGCAAAAGGTGAAGAACTTTCCAGAGCCAGTATTGTGGGTAAGACAGGGAGTCCTCCTACACAGAAGCTGGCACGAGATCTAAATATTTGACCTCCAGAGCCACTCATCAGAGCACTCCTGGACCTGTGGAGGATTCAGAAGGACTCTCCTGCTGCAAGAGGATTTCCTTGATGCTTAAAGGACCGCCTTGATATATAGAAAAGGAAGATTGGGCCAGTTTTCATCAATCCAAGGCTACCCTGAGTGACTCCAAGGGTCAGCTAGCTGACCTCTTGTGAGTCAGGGACACAGGGGTGAATGTCATCTCCAATCAGAGCAAGCACTAGATGGCATGCTAGTAAATTTCCCCATGATGGAGACACCAATTACCATATCCGAGGAGTGTTATCAGGTCATTCTTCAATTTTCTTAAGAACTAGGAGTCATTTGATTTCCAAGATGATGGTCCCAGTATAAGAGAAAGGAGGACAGTGGTCTAGTCTTTGGATCCCACATGAGTGTCTGAAGACCACTTTGTGCATGGATGGGGGTTGTTCTGTGTACTTCAACTGATTTTGTCCTCAGGAGAACTGTTTTTTTCTCAGTCAGCCACCTCAATATAGAATTGATGGCATATTTCTTACTTTTTGACCCTTGCCTCCTTGGGCTTTTTGGAGCACACCTGGGGTATTGCCCATTTAGAGAAAAGGCTCAATATTGTCACAATCACCAAATTCTTTTCAGAGCTATGCTTCACAGGAGTTATTCGAAGGAGTGTTGCAAAATAATTAGCAGGGTTATTCTGTGTATATTGCTTTATTGATGAGAAGAATTCAAGTAAGTCTAAAATACAAGCTTTCAAAGACTGTAGCTTCATAAAATAGACTTACAGGAATTCTTTGTGATGCCTTGAGTTGGGTTCCCCTTTTCTTTCGACTTTTCAGACTGTCAATTTAGAGCTTCAAATGTTCATATGTATATTCTAAAGAAGGTTAAGTTTTCATGCCTTCCAAGAAATCCATAACTTATATGTGAACTTTTATAAGAGAGAAGCAATAGCCTTAGAAGTATTAGGCAATTGAAATATACATGTCAGTATTATAATCTGGAGATAGTTTACTGAGTGAAAGACTGTTTAAGAGGTTGCTTGATTTTAGGTGCTTGCCAAATCACCATTTGATTCTATGATTCATCAGACACAGAGGTGGAGACTGAGCATCCAGAAGGCAGCATTGAAGACTTTAATGGCAGTCTCTCCTTCATCCTGATTCCTTTGGCCCATTTAAACATTAGATATTCCTTGCATGGGAATATAGGTGGGCATTGGGAACAATCTCCTGTTCCTGTGTAAACTTTGGAACAAAGGTTAGTTCTGACACTGTATGAGCTATGGGGACACTACAAGCTTTCAGAGGCCTCCTTGTAACTGCCCAGTTGATCAGCTGCAACTGGATCTGCCTGAGCCCTGCTGTTGGCATCTACTGGAGAGAGGCATGTACCCCCAGAGGTGCACCCCAGCTCCTGGACCCTTGGCTGGTATTATCCAAGAAGGAAATAGTGATAATCCTGAAGTTTGGGCTTCTCGCTGAAACTAGGCTGCCCCCGACGACTGCCAATGTGAAGCTCCGGTGAGACCTTCCAGACCACTGGCAACAAAAGACCTGCACTTTGCGCTAAAACAATGACAGCATGCAACAACCGCCAACTTGAAGCTCTAGTGACAACTGGATGTTTGTGCTACAGTATCAGACATCTGCAGTTCTCTACCTGCTCTTCCTGTGAAAGCCTTCTTCTCACGGCCTTCTCCAATACGAACGTAACTCTTCATGCTGGGCTCGAGAAGGTAAATCTTCAGTGGGACTAACCTGGTCCCTGCATCCAACCAATGCTTCATCATGGTCAGCCTGATCTGTGACTTTCCACCTGTCTATTGCAACCAGATTACTGATTGTGGATGCTTCTAGGCGATATTTTCACTAAAACGTTCAAAATCAATATTGTAAGTTCTAATGATTGGATTTTCTTCATTCTGGTGTGTTAGTATTTATTAAAATGTACTCTGTCTTTTAAAATTGGTTTGAGTTTTTTCTTGTGTGGAGCTTTTAATTTTTTTACTTTTCGTGTGCAGCATATATACTTTACAGATTGCCTCTAAGTTAAACCTGATGACTTTTGTGGCAACTCCTGAGGGTTAAGCACTGTTTAATTTAGTGACATTTGTGGTTCACCCTGACAAGGATTATGGTTGTTGCTTGAGTAGAGCTTGTTCCCCCCTCATTCAATAACCCAATTTCTTACAAGGACGAAAACCTAAACTGGAATAGCTGTGAAGTAATTTAAAAAGGTAGCTGCAATCCCTCAAGTGTTGCGCCGCGGCGGCCCATTGTGCCTCCCGGCTCGGCCGCAGGGAAAACCGCAGCCTGTGTTAAAGGTCTCGGGGCCCGCGGCGGGCCTTTTTACCCAGCCACGTGCTGTTTTCTTGATGCGGCGAGGCCGGAGGCCCAGAATTGGGCATTGGTCCTCGCTGCGCACAGCGCGCGAGTGTTGACGTGGGGTGTCTGCGCCCCCCCCCACCTAGCATCACACTTACTGGGTACCCGTTTTCAGGGCCTTCCTTTCCTCCTGCATGTTTCTTGAGCCAAGCCTTCTCCTTCCCAGCATACCTTGCACCTCCCTTTTCCCTGCATGCATCTGTTCCCTTTTTTACTATGATGTCTTTTCCTATCTATTGCTATAGCCCCTTCCCAATCCAAAATGGTGGTGTTACTTCTTCCTGTCCATCACTTCCTGTCTAGGAGTATATAAGGGGAATCATTTCCTCTTCTCATTGCGTTGCAACACTTCTGCGGTGGTGGTCACGCTCTGGCTGGTCTCGCTTGGATGCCAGTTGTTCCTGTTTTTTCTTCAGCCTTCCAGTATTTCCAGGCTCCTGAGTGCTAATTCCTTGTGTCCTCCTTCTGTTCCAGGGAGTTCCTGTTGGAGGTTTTTTCCCCTTGGGGTTTTTCCTCTGGGACTCCTTCTGGGGGGCACGGACTGTGGTGGCGTGCTATTGTCAACAGCACCGTGGCTACCGGAAGGGGTCGCCCCTACCTCGGTCAGAGCAGGACTTGCAGGAACCGGGGCTGCACACCATCCCTCTCCGATACAGACGGTAAGCCCAGGGTGAATCATGACATCAAGCATGTAATTGCCGTATTTGAGCTGGAGGAGCAAGAAGCAGCAGCCAGGACCAGAGAAAAGGCAGCCCCTGGTGAGTGACACTCACAGCTTGCACCTGTGGGCTTCTTGCAGTGTTTTCTGAGGCCCTGGAAAGGCGGGACCACACAAGGTACCGTAGGTCCTGGGCACCCAAATGGCTGAGATGCTATGGTTGAAACCGCGCCTCTAGAATGCCAAGTCTACATTAAAAAGAATTAGTGAAACCATTATGTCTGGGTTTAATGAGCTAACACTGGAAACCACAGTCATGAACAAATGCTGTCTGCATGTATTAGAACATTAAAGCTAGACCTCATGTCTTTACCAATCCTTGACGTAACAGATACATTTTAGAAATAGGGATTCTTCAGTTAGATGGTCCAAATACACCAACTATTGGTCTGCAGTTCTTAAGGGATTAGAGTGAAAGGCTCCCTTGGCTAAATGGGTAGGATTTACACAAAAGGGTGATGTGTTGCAAGCTGAAGGTGGCATTGTTATAGGATGATATGTGTGAAAAAGACTTCCTCTAAATTCTTTAATCAGTCACTGGGAAACCAGGAGTGTTTCCTGGAATCATTTTCCATGTCTATAAATAGCAGCCAAATACCATAAAACTAAAGAATGTGAGCTTGACCAACAGCTAACAAACACTATTATTGATGCTCTAGATCTAAATTACTGTACATCTGAGAAAGTAAAACCATATAGTGGTGAATGCCCCAGTCGCTGCCAAGATTCATTAGTACTCTACTGCTATTATTATTGAGTTGAATTCATGCTACATTAGAGCTAAGCTGTCAGGTGGGGCAAAACTGGCTTGAGATGGTGTTGGGAAAGGAATGGCAAATAAGCACCTAGCCCTGTCCTGAGTGACTCAAATGTTTGTGATATCTGGTATTGTGAATTTTGAGGCCCAGTTTACACACTAATCTAGCATAAGTGGTGAAGCCTTGGCCTGTCCTGTGACTCTGAGGTTTAGAGCAAGAGCTAAGTTATGAGACCTTGAGGGGAGCCTCAATTGTGCACACTAGCTGATATGGGACTTTTCTTCACGTTCTGGGTTGTTGACACTAAGTAGTGATGGTGGCATACCGTTTTTATAATTCTAACACTTGAATAGACCTTTTTTTCTCAGATTTAGCTCTGATTTAGAAACAATGTTACACCCATTGGACCCACTTCAGTAAAGTGAACGTTTCTGCTGATTTCTCTTATGACCCTGTTCCCATTGTTTAGTAAGGTAAATATCAATGGTATATTGTGGGCTATAATTTTTAGGGCACATACATTTTTTAAAAGGGTTGGAATCCTGATATCTTGAAGACCTAGTGGAATTCCTATGGGGAAGCATCCCAAACAACGAGTCGTGAACCACGAAGTAGTGGAAAACGAAAGCAAAACAACGCTTTCGTTTTCCACAACTTCCTTGTTTTAGGGCCTTAACCACGCATGTGTGAACCACGTACATGCGTGGTTAAGGCACAGAAGAAGGGAGTCGACGCGATCAAGGAGGAGGTAAGTTGGGCTGGGGCTGTTTTTTGGGGGTGGGGTGGGGGGCTCAGGGTGAGTAAGGTTTACGGGTGGGGAGGGGGGTCAGGGTTTAGGTTTTAGGGGTGTGGTGTGGTGGGGTGGGGGGTTGGGGTGCTTTAGGTTTTAGGGGAGGGGTGGGGTATCAGGGTATTTTTTGTTTTTGGGGGTGGGGGCTCAGGGAGATTAGGGTTTAGGGGCGGGGAGGGGGGTCAGAGGTTAAGGTTTCAGGGGTGGGGTGGGGATTGGTGTGCTTTAGGTTTCAGGGGAGGGGGTTGGGGTTGTGGTAATTTTGGGGGTGGGGGTTGGGGTGGTTGTGGGGGTGGTGGGGGTCACAGTAATTTTTAGGGGTGGGGGGCCAGGCAGGACGCATACTGGAACCATGCATGCTGATCACTAATACCTTTAACAGGAATGCCTTTACAACGAAAAATCATTGTTAAGGCATTCGTGGTAAAGGCATTAGTGATAACAATGAGGTCGTTGTTCTGACCTCGTTGTTCAGGCATGGGTGGTTGAAGCACTTGTTGTTTCGACATATAACCATTCCTATGTGCTTCAGCATTGGTTTTCTTTTAAAATTGAGCATGCATGTTTTATCATCAACTACTCTAGATGCACTTCAAACCTTCTAAGGATGTGGTCATCAAATCTCGTCGCCCAATCTTCTTCCATCTATTTCCTCTGTCCATTCACTGCCACCTGACCCAGCCTTATTTGTTGGTGGCAGAAAGGGATGCACCATGGCATGGTGCCTGGGAGTGATTTGTAAAGTTTGTCTGAGCATATTTCTTTAGACTGAGAAACAGAGTGACTATTGTTGTTTAGTGAACTGTTTGAGCAGGAACCATTCACTGAACGGTACACTTGATGGCCTTCCTTCTGAAGGTGTGCAGTTACCTTTCCCAAGCATTTTGTAAATAGTCCTGCAGCTGGTTTCAAGCCAAATGGCAGTACCTTGAATTGGTAATGTTAGTTGTTGCCACAAACCTGAGGTACTCCATATCTTCTGTTTGAATTGTGGCATTGACTTAGGCTTCATAAAAGCTGATGGAAACCTGAAATCATGTTTACAGTAAGATGACAAATAATGTCCTGAAGAGTGATAAATTTGAATTATGTTTTTAAAGATATTTATTATTTTTTGGGAGTTCCAAGATTGGTCACCATCCACCAGAGTTTGTCGCCACAAAAAAGTAGTCTGAATGTCGCCCCTTCTGGATGTTCCCTACGTTTTCTTTCTGTAGCAGAACTCATGTGCCAAAATAATGCACATGTTTGCAAACTTTTCTTCTGTGAGAGACTTCAGGTGGTTTACCCAAAAATACTGAGGTACGCTTACTCTAAATTGTATCGACACCCATGAATCCATGGTGACATTTTTTCCACACCTGGAAATAACGAAGTCCTGCCCCCTACTGGATTAGAAAAAAGCACAGAGGGACACACAGAGCCATTGTCACTTAGTGGTGTCTTGAGATGTACTTTTGCAGGAACTTTTCTGTCTGGATTTGGATAGCTCTGGGTGAGCTTTGGTGTGTAGCACTGATTGTACTGATTGCTGTATCCTGGGAGCATGTGGTTGATGGATGGTCTGTTCTGGAAAAACTCATGCTGTTGCCAGCTACGTTAGTTTGACCCTTTGTTCCGACACTTAAACATGGATGAACGAAATTGATAGAACTAGAGTAGTTAATAAATAGATAAACACTCACTCTGATTGCTGGATTCTTCACGTTTCCATAATAAGTGGATTGTGGTCGAGTTCTTGAACTACAAAAAGGACAGCTCTCTTTGATTGCAATAATAACGTGTCAAGAACTTTCATCAGAAATTTGGAGTAGAACAATGTACTGCTCAACAGGCCACTTGAAGCCTAATGCTGAAAGATTACTGCCATCAAAATGAATGGTCCCTCTTCTAAAATCACCTTTGCATTGTTCCTCTATTCTTCAGGAATATGGTCTATGAAAGGCATAATATCCTCCCAAAATCACCTTCAAATTTCCTACAGTTGCTAGGGCATTGGCAGCATTTATTGCTACAGCGTTAATGTTGTTTTCTAGTGCATAAAGCCACCGACCTTCCCTATTGGGAGATCATACATTGGAAAAGCAGGATTTCCGAATCTTCTATAGTTATGAGACATAAAAATGTGAATCTGGATTGTTTTACTGCTATTTATTAATCTGGAGACTGAACGAATCAAAGACACAAGCTTCGTGAGAAGAGAACTCTTAATACATATCTGGTCCCACGGCAGTATAGTCTACACCAATTGTCTGGCTTTCTGTTTAAAATAGTATAGAAATAACTTTTACGAATGGTTTAAATCTGGTACTTTTTCAAAAAGTAATCCAATGAGAGGGGCAAGAACTTCAGGGCACATCTGCCTCATTAGCACACTTTTGGTCAGTTTGAAGTTCTTTTTCACTAATGGTTCCCAGCCTGATCATGAGAAATATTTCAAGTATGTGAGTCTAAGTAAGATTAAAGGTTGGACAACTGCAAAAAACTGCAATTCCCCCCTTGACAGAGAGAAGTACGAAAAGTATCATAGACCCAGCATATGCACCATGAACCAGTCTAGCAGCAAGCACATAGATCTCTTTGTACATAGCCACAATCCTCTCATGCCACTCAGTACATTCCAAACTTATGCCAGCTTTAGCATGCTTATTGACTGTTCGGGACTACAGGACTTCCAGGATTTCAAAGTGATACCCCCATGTCATCTCTCTCATCTTTGGGCATATGTTCCTTCTGCACCCTTAAGCAAAGTCATTACATAGATAGCCCAATTTATATTGAACATACGTTTAGGTTAATGTGCAGTAACTGAATTACTGCATATTAGCTAAATTCTACAAAGCTGATGACAAGTTCTGCCTCTTCTTCAGTGAAGTTCTTTTGCCTATAAATGGGCTGGTCTGCATCCTGCTGGCTTTTATAGCACTTCTGCTCATAAACGAAGCACAGCATGCGGTGAAGAGGACAGGGTCCTAACCTCTGCTTGTATCTATGTGGTATAAATTGCCATTTCTGCATGATGTGTGTGCTTATAGACGGATGTAGCTTCCTATTCCTCTCATTCAGATTCTTACAGTATGACTTTATGCCTAAACTTTTATGTGATTGTACACACTATTTATGAATGTAACATTAGGTGTCTAAGCATTTTGTTTATGGTTCTGGCTGTATGCCTACTCTGCCCAAGATTTGCCTAGTTATAAGCGGTTGTGTCAAGGTATGTCTCTCACTGGATACATGTTCATGTCTGTTTTATGTGACTAGTGTCTGTACAGAAACATACGACCGTCAAATGATATTTTTACCCATACATATTTTTCCGAACATAGATTTACCCTTGTGAATTGGTGCCTAACTCAATGAAGGTAATACTGGCAAGTTTTTGAAAGTTTGGAAAAAAAGCAGTCCATAGCAGCTTACTGTCTTGCAATTTTCTTTGAGGCTGATTCACAGATGTCCTTTAGAAAGACCAAAAGCTGAGCATCCTAGTTTCCCTCTTATCTTTTAGGAACATGTTTAACTTTCTGGAGATTCACAAAAATCCCCAAGCGTGCTTGTGAAATTAGATGCGAGTCAGGGATTTTGGTAAGTGCTACAGCTGTCCTAGGTTTATTCCTTCTGCTTGTTTGAAGAGAGGTCAACTCACAAAAACGAGTGACCAGGAAAAGTGCATATCCCCGTTTAACTTTTTCCTTTTCCTCCAGTAGGAAAATCCGTTTCTTAGAGGATAGAATAGTAAATAAAATATTTTGACACTGAAATTACAAGTGATACTGAAAGATTTTCAACAGTAGTAAGCAAGGAAATCCTCAGAGATGGACAAAATCCTCAAAAATTGAATTAATGTTTCGGGATTTGGGATTTAAGACCATAGATCCAAGTACTCGCTGCTGGCTGCAAAAGCAATTCACGATCACCAAAAAACAAATCTTTGTGAATGTGGTGCTCTGTTAATGATATCTGATGGTGTCTGCTTGCTTTAACTTTAAAAGTGTAAGCATTGTTTCACAATCATCTGTAGTTATTCAAGTAAAAGATTAACACATTGATCATTTGATTCTCCAGTAATTACGAAACTGTTGACAGTATTCATTTCAAACCGGTATTTGTAATTCATGAATAAGGAGCCGTATATAAAAAGTCTACAAAACTAAATTGAATATTGACAAAACGTTTTCTATGATAATTAAACTATGGATCAAGAGAATACAAATCTATGCATAAGACTGCTCCAATCTGAGGGGGAAGTGTGTCTGAACAATACTAAACATTCCAGAAAACTGAAATTTAAAAAACTTATATTATAAAAATAATTGCATACCCCACCTGCAAACAATGATCTTATTAACTTACCAGCAAAGGGTGGCCCAAGACAGCTGACGGCGTTAACAGCCATCATAAATCCCCAAGCAACAGGCATTCTCTCTGCTCCCATTAGGTCAAAGGTTAGAATAGGTAGCAGAACATAGTTTCCCGAATCTGCTAGTCCCAAGAAAAAGGCAAATGAAATCAGGGAGGCGAAATTCTTGCAAGCAGGAACAATCAAATACAGGAGCCCTGGAAAACAAAAGCAACATCAGATTTACTAATTTGTGGCCCATTAGGATGCACATCTTACAACTGACAAGAAAAAATGAGTAAAGTGGGAAACAACGCTCGTTAACCGAGCCCCCAGATTCCTTCACACTGTCAGCGCTAGGAAACCTCAAGCAGATTGAGGGGACTAATGCTTACGCAGTTTTGTAGTTAAAAGGTCTATTCTCAGACATGTGCATCTCCCCATAAGGATGTGATGAAGTACGCCATGAGCGCCTGTGGAAGCCTTTTCTATTCTCAAAATTGTGAGCCGGTTGGCTATTTTAAACATCTGGAGTGTATCATGAAGAGATCTGCTGGCCCGGCACTTAGCCAGTCTGTTTTTATGGTCTGACTTGACAACGCAGCTGTTGTCAGACAATTATGTGAGCATCACTGGGGAGGGGATTTGGTTCTGCCTGCATGTTGAGAGGCAGGAGTATGTTTTAATTTGGAAGACGTTGTGTGCTTCCACAAAAAAGTGCTTGTACTCCACATAGCTGTGATTATTTTGTTTATTTATCTAGCTGGTTGAGCCTGAATGTTCAGGGCACACACATGCTATTTCAATGATGTAGAGGTATCTTAGATAACTAGATGATTTATGGTGTTTGTGTTTCTCTAGCAGCAGCAGAGATGGAATGAGGGCAGTCATTAACTTAAATGGAGTGTTATGTCTACTTGACAGTGAAACTGTCATGTGACCTTTTAACCTAAACCAATATTATTCTATTGTTGTTTGCTTGTACACAAATACATATTCCTTAGGACAGGGGGACCTAATCTACATAGTGTTTGGGGAAATTATGTGGAATACTTGATCAGTGGTGCCTATGCTACACAACCCATGTTGACCTACAAACTTAGCGCGGTCCATGCCTTGACTCTTGACTTGGCCTGGGTGTAAAACTTCCCTACACTAGTGGAGTGTGCAGAATTCGGGCACTTCGCAATATGTGGAGTAGATCGGAGATACCTAATTCCGCACTCCAGCGTGGGGGGGGTTTGTTTGTGCTTGCAAGATTGGGTTTTGGTGCTCTCTCACGAGCGCCACTATGGTCCTGGGCCACTAGCGTGCACACACATGACATTGCGTTTGCTCACACTGCTTCTGTCCGCTTTAGCGGCTAAAACAGTGCCGCTCACGAGCGCAAACTCATTTCTGGAGTAGATTTTCTACTACAGATGTATCTAAATCTAGTCAAAACAAGATTTCTTAACTAAAAATCTAGTTAAAAAGGGATTTTTGACAAGATTTTCTTCTCCAATGAACCTTGCAATTTGTTTTTCAGATTGAGAAGCCTTTTCTTTCAAACAGGAAGGAAGCGCGTCAGGGACTCCAATTTTCTGTTCCTGTGCAGCAGGCTCCTCTCAGTGCTTTGTCCATCTGCTGGTCACTTTTCACATAGGGTTCTAGGTGGAAGGATCACTCATGGATATACCTTTGGATCTAAGGACTTTGTTTTTGTGAAATCACACAAGTACATTCCAAAATTATTGAATAAGAGTGTTGTTTACTTGGGCATGCACCAATATTTCTTTGTACTTTAATTTGATTTTAAAAATGTATAGTGACCTTAAATTTAAGTGTGAGCCAAGCCATTTGTTTTGCATTTAATTGATTTTTCACCTCTTGTAAAGGAAAATTGTTGCACAGCTCAGTCGTACCTGTCCTTTTCTACATGTTTGTACATTTGCAATATTATTTTACTATGTGACCTAGATTTCCAAAGGGCCATCTAGCCAGTAGGCCTAGTACTAGTAGTCATCAGTGCATAAATATTTCAGTGGTATATGTATTTAAAATTTGATTTAGGGCAGGGATGACATTGGATTATTTAAAAATGTTGGCTGTTTGCATATTTTTTTGCACACAGTGTATATGTTCTGGGGTAATATTTGATGGTATTGGAGGATGTTTGTTGTGACATTTTTATAACTCAGTTAATTTTCATGTTTTCCCTTGCTAAATTAATGTTGATCACTTTTCTTCAGTGTTACCACCACCTTGCCTCCTTATGACCAGTGTGTGTATATGTCATTGGCCACCATTTCTCTTTGTTCTCCATGCAGTGTGGCCAGCGCATGGGCCATTTTCTGTCTATATGCTTGCATGTGTTCTTTGTTCTCAACACCTCCTTGTTTGCAGTTGTTTGACTATGTGGCTGGCTGGCAGCCATTTTGACCATCCAGCCAGTGTTCTTGCCATAGACCTGTCTGTACTTTGTTTGCCATGCCTCCTTGCTCCTTGTTGTTGTTGGTTGACCTTGTGGCTGGCTGGCAGCCATTTACTCTATTCAGCCAGTGTCCCTTGCCAAAGGCTTGCATGTGTCATTTGTTTGCCATGCCTCCTTTCTCCTTGTTGCTGTTGTTTTACCATGCAGCCAACTGCAAACCTAGAGATTAAGATGACACCAAAGAAAGTTGCTCCCACGAAAGTGGTCAGTGAGAAGAAGCAGCAGATTTCCACCAGTGGCGTGCCAACCTCAACCTTTTTCGGGAGACATGTTCCTGCCACACCGGTCTTTGGGGAGGAACCTGGGAGCAGCACTCCCTCATCAATGGCACCACCCTAACCGAAGCCCAATACCATGTCTATCAGTGAGGCAGCCACTGCAATCTTGGCGACGCCGATGAGCAGTGATGTTGAATTGAATTGGTCAGTTTCATAAGGTAGTACCCAATCATTTCAGGAAACAGAGCAAAGTGGACAGCAGCCACATCCAGCAATAGCAGATCTTCCCAAAGCTGGAGCAGAGTAGGAGGTCGAGCTTTCTGTCGAGCAAGAACCTCCTCTTTTAGAATCAATGGCTCCAAGATCTCCAGCAAGAAAAAGGAAGGGTACCACTCCACCATCTTCTCCAAGCACCACTTCTCATGATGATGATAGGGACATGGAGTGGACCCCGGCAGAGCCCAGGAGACAATAGGAGAGAAAAGGGAAAAGAAAAGTTCCAGAAAGGCTAAGAAGCATGAAAGGGGATATTGAGGAGGAGGAGGAGGAGAAAGAGCCAGTCATTGTGGAAGCTAGCACTGCCACATAGGAGTCCAAATTTATCTAATCTGCTCTGAGGGATGTGGCACAGGTAGCACCGCCAGCTCCCATATTTGTAAGGCCCCAGCTAAGACCTGCACCAACCCATGCCTCAGTAGATGTGTGCAATGCAGAGAGGCAATTAACACACCCACCTACCTCCAGTTCTTCTTCAGGCATTGGTTGTGGCCCAAAAGAAAGTACTCCTCCCCAGGTTAGATTTTTTTACGATTAGCAAAGAGGAGGAGAACATCACAATATGCTCTATTTGCCATGCGAGTGCTCGTCGAGGTAAGCCTGGTTCATATTAGGGTGCTACAGGCCAGACCACCCATATTAAATATCATCAAGCAATCCAGTGGGAGGAGCACCTTAAAAAATGGCTGAATCTGGTCGCAGTGGTGAAGGTGAGGAGAGCTGGAAAACATCAGCTACAACTGGTCATATTCACGGTGGAAGATGAGGAAGAACATGGTAACATCATCCTCATGCAAAGCAGCCCAGTCTCCAACAGTGCACCAGAAACACCCGCCTCAGGCACCTCACAATGGAACAAGAAGATTCAGAGTCAGATGGTGAGTGAGACACCACGGCAAATAACTGCACCACGACACACACTGAGTCTACCACCACCTACTACTTCTCAAACGTTGCCTGCATCAGTGGCCCCAGAAAAGAAGAAAATCCAGGCTACTAATTCAGGCATGTTGAGGCAGAAGGGCCCTTGACCGCAAACACCCAATGTCACATTTGTACAATGGGAAGCTGGCGAAAATGTTAGCACTGGACCTCATTCCTTTTTCTTTGTGGAAGGAATGGGATTCTTAGAGTTTGTGGCAGCCATCTGCCCAAAAAAGAAGGTTTCATGTCAAACCTAGTTTGCCAGACTTGCTGTTCCAGCCCTGCATCATGATGTACTGCAGCTGGTTGGACAAGCTTTACAGCAAAGTGTTGTGCACACTAACTAACTGACAACAGACATGTGGACCAGTTGTTAGGCAACTGATTACATGTGCATCACTTCACACTGAATCTCTTTCGTAGGGGGTAAAACAAAAGCTATCTACAGGCCTTGGCTCTGAATAAAGTTTTTAGAGCTTTCAGGGGCATGCAACAGTAGCCATGTTTGCCATAGAAAAATCACACAGAGCTGCAAACATTTCAGACAAATTTAATAACAAGGTGTCTGAAAGGCTGCAACCCAGAGGGCTTCGGATTTGTTGCCACGGACAGTGGCAGTAACATAGTCAAGGCCATGGCAGATGGTGTGTATTTTAAGGTCCTGTGTTTGCACACTGCATCAACCTGGTTGAGCAAAACTTTCTTAAAAAAGACAAAATAGTCAGGAACATACTGACCACCTACAGACGCATCTGCACTCACTTCAGCCATTCTTTTAAAGGCCGGAAACAGCTGCAGATTATTCCTTGTGATAACAGAGTACCACTTAAAGCCCTGATACATTAGGTGCCAACACGTTGGAACTCAACCTATTATATGTTGCAACATCTGGTTGACAAGTACAAACAGATTAATGACTAAGTCATTCAAAGAGGAGGGGATGCAATTGAAAAAGCTATGACCATGGATGCAGATAAATGGGGCCTAGTCAAATGCCTCACACAGATGCTGCTCCCTTTTGAGGTTTTCACACAGGAAGTTAGCAAGGAGGATAGTACAATGGGCCAAACTATCCCCTTATTGCATCTGCTACAGGAGCAGCTAAAGAAGGTGTCTAAAAGGTTTGCATTTGGGGATGCGAATGAAAACCCAGAAGCGCATGCCTTGGTTGAGAGCCTAAGCTATCGATTGACTTGTAATGCAAGGCTGCAAAATGACATTATCTCCTCCAAAGAGTACATCATGCTGCTCTACTTGAGCCACGCTACAAAAAAATTGTTTCCACTTTCATTCCTTTTTCTGAAGAGGATGTTTCACAATATGAGAGGTGGATTGTTGAGCAAGTAGGAGAACGGGAAGAAGAACAACTGGAACTTAAAGTCCCATTCTGCAGTTCTGTGGTGCCGCCTTTAACTTCCAGAGAGGGCAGTCCTTGTTGCACATCTGCCAACCCCACCCAACAAGAAAACTGGCAACAACAGCAACAGAAGAATCAGACCCAACCTCTGCATAGGCTTGGGTTCAAGTGGCAGGTCTTAAGTCCAGTGCAGAGGCTAAGGCAAAAGTGGTCAAGCACCAATGACTATTCAGAGGTTGTTCCAGGAGTATCTGGAAAGAAAGAGGTCTATGTGGATCATTGGTGTATTGTTATGGGAAAATGTACCAATGACCAGAGCTCTGCAAGTTGGCAATAAAGTTTCTGGCTTGTCCTGTAGCCTGCATGTCTGCTGACTGTGTGTTCAGTGCAGCTGGTGCAGTTGTTACAGTGAGAAGGACCATTCTCTCACCTCAAAATGTGGAAAGATTAACCATGATCAAATAAACCAGCATTTTATACCACCTGATTACCCCGTTCCCGAAACACCATAGCAGGAGAAAGAGGATGATTGGTCTGAATCAAGTATGTTAGCTGACCAACTTCTGGGTGAACCACCAGAGTTTGGGGATGAACTTTACTTCCTGGACTGAGTGTGCCAGTGCCACCCTTAAACATTTAAATTATTTCTCGCTGAACTTCTTTTTTTAAAATTCTTTCTTTGTGAAACAAATTCTAGTGAAACATTGTGTTTTTGTCTGATTTATGCTTTAATCACATAAAAGCTGGGATTGAATTTGAACCCGTGTGCAGCGAAGAAAGCCCCCACATACCCTTCAGGATATTGGAGACGATGCCTGCCTCCCTCACATGCCATTGCCTAGCCTATTTCTTTTGATATCACCTAGCAGGGCTGCCCTAGAGGATCATTGATTACCTATGATCTTCCATAATATGTATTTTTCAAAACTAGAAGACATAACATTTAGGATATAATATCTGGGGTCTCTGTGGGGCAGAAGGACTATTTGCAATGCATTTAAAGGAACTGTGTCATAATTATCCCTTCCATTCCTTCCACAACAGATTGATGGTGGTGTGCTGCTCAGTGGGCGCACCAATGAATATTGTTGTGGTCTATTTTGTGTAGTGTTTGTCTTTGTCAGAGCTTTCCCCAAATCTCCTTTCTCATTCATTCATTGCGGCCCTAACCCTCTTTCCCCAGGCTGTGTGATTTATTGAGGTGTGATTGATTTTTACACCATAAATTAATCAAATACTTGCTGGGGCAGATGACCTTATATTACCTGAGCAGTATTCCACACTGGCCCCATCGAGATCATCATTCATGCCTTGTGTGTGTGTTCTGTAAACACTTGACCACTCGAGCCTGAGCCCACTTCTCCTGACTCCATGATTAATTTTGTAAGTTTAGCTTTATAGCTCTCCACCACTGCTCAGAAGAAATTGATATTGCTAGATTTTATTATCATATCAGGTCTTCTTTGCTGTATGTCAAATATTGTCATTGTGGTAGTCTACTCTCAGTCTTTCTAAAGTTATGATAAAATGATGACCCACTAACTCTCTGTTTTCTTTCAATCGAGTTGACAGTGATGGATAACCCTTTGAACATTCCTGTAGTTGGAGTTTGCATAGGTGGGAGTGGCACCTTCTGGCTTCTCTGTTAGCGTGTTAGCCTGCTACTTCCACTACCTACCACCCCCTTGAGTTGCCATCTTGGGAAAAACCCTGCAGTAAAAAGACTGAGACTCCCTCGCCTCATCAATTCAGGGAAGAGAAGAACTATGGATTGAAGTTAACTTTTTTAGTTACTAATTAACTCCTACTAAAGAAGATGTTGTCTTACTCAACTATGTGCATCTAGGTTTTCGTAGGCGAAATAGGCAAAGGCAATCATCCCCTAGTGGTCAATATATAGTTGCAGAGAGCAATAGAGCAAGGGTATAAGTAAATGAAATACACTCTTTTTAGCAAATAAAAAAAAACAGGCTACACTAAAAGACAGCAGCGCAAACTGAAACACCAAAATAAAGATGTAAGGCACAAATGAAGTAAAAACAATTATCCTCTTTAATTATTTACAAACAGAAAATGCTCCATGTCCACCAAACAACAGTCCCTTCCCTCTCAGTGAGCAAATAATAATCCTGTCCCCAAAAAGACCAACAAAAGGTCCAAAGTTCATCCCAAATCCCTCCACACCCATCTCCGCCCACAAGAAGTGCCTCCCACCAAAACAAAAAAAATAAAAAAGGACTTAAAAGAGGGCACTGCTAATATGGGTCTGGAGCTGGTCAAGGCTCTGCTCAACGTTGGTGAGCCAGCTCTCGAAGCGGTCCAGCCGCTGCAGGATCCGGTTAAGTAATACCGTGTTGAAGAGGGAGGGATCAGCAGCAGGTGCAGTCAGGGACCCTGACTACTGGCGACAGCGCCGGCGATGTACTGGCTGAGAAGCTGGAGGCTGGCATGCTGCTCTTCTGGGTCCTGGGTCCGAGGCAATTGTTTCGGCTTCTTCCTCCTCCAGGATAATAAGCTTTTTTTTTGCAAAGCATAATGCATACTCGCATCACTTAGAAATTGCTTGGGACTGTAAGAGCTAAATAAAGTAACAGAGAATGCTAATTCACTGATATCACTAATTCACTATGGACACAGGAGGACAGAAGAGTTTGCGTTGTAATGGCTTCTTAAATAATCAGCCAAAGTGAGTGCCTACAAGTACGATGATGTAGTACCAAGCACCTGCCTAGCTCTACCTGGATCGCATAATAAATAATATTCTTAACGTAAATTAAACTTAACTTACCTCTGAGTACAAGCCACATGCTACTCAGAAAAAAAGTTACCATTGTAGAACACAAACACAATAAGAATATAATACTCACCAAGCCTCAGAATCTCAATGCCAAGCAAGTCGAGCAGATCCTGCCTTAGGTCGATTAGATCCACCCAGCGGTGTGTCAGCTGCTGGGTGGTGTGCTGGACCTGGATGCTGGCTCTGACACACCGGTGTGCCATAGCCCAATGGAGCCGACACTCACGTAGGGGGGAACCGCTCTGAGGCATGCTGCCTGCTGTCAGCATGGAGGGCAGGTGGCGCCGCACATAAAAAAACAGTGTTGCCACTTCCTCCCCGCTAAAGAGTGACTGAGGTTGCACCCCTTGACCGCGCCCCTGCCCACAAGGTAGGCGGCCACTGTTCCCCTGCTCTGCTATGGTGCGGAGGGAGGTAGGGTGAAGAAGGGAAGAAAAGAAACAGGAGAAGGAAGGAAGGCAGACACACTAATGCAATAAATAAAAAATAGGGGTAGATTAAGTATAAGGGTGGAGGTTTGAAAAGATTGATATGGGATGAAAAACCCAGGCCCAGCAAAATAAACAAAGTGAAAAACAAGATGGCCGTTTCCATGCGAACCATGTGGTGCCGTTCATGCGCTATTTTGAACACAAGTATATACTTCGGGTTGCGTTTGACATCAAACGATAAAATGTAGGGAGATTGCTACACCCCTCGACATCAAACGCAACGTGAACCAGCACGACAGAGAACTCCGCCTGCCTACAGTAGTCCACGTAACACTGCAAAGCTTTTTTACCACTTTGTGGAATTCCGTGTAGCACGACTCTGCGCACTCTACCCAGGCCTACTCATGACTCAAATTGGGTCGGTTTTTACATTTAGGTATAAAATTTCAGTATACCTCATGTGATTTGGCATTGTGGGAGACTCAGCCAAGGAGTTTGGCACTGTTACCCTGCTCTGTCATGGTGCGGAGTGAGGTAGGGTGAAGAAGTGAAGAAAAGAAACAGGAGAAGGAAGGAAGGCAGACACACTAATACAATAAATAAAAAATAGGGGTAGATTAAGTATAAGGGTAGAGGTTTGAAAAGATTGATATGGGATGAAAAACCCAGGCCCAGCAAAATAAACTGAGTGAAAAACAAGATGGTCGTTCCCATGCGAACCATGTGGTGCTGTTCACGCGCTATTTTGAACACAAGTTTATACTTCTGGTTGCGTTTGACGTCAAACGATAAAATGTAGGGAGATTGCTACACCCCTGGACGTCAAACGCAACGTGAACCAGCACGACAGAGAACTCCGCCTGCCTACAGTAGTCCACGTAACACTGCAAAGCTTTTTTACCACTTTGCGGATTTCCGTGTAGCACAACTCTGCACACTCTACCCAGGCCTACTCATGACTCAAATTGGGTCGGTTTTTAGATTTAGGTATAACATTTCACTATACCCCATGTGATTTGGCACTGTGGGAGACTCAGCCAAGGGGTTAAGCACTCTCCCTAAACCTTACCCGGTAACTCTCTGGGCTGAGACCATACCTCCTGGTCAGGGCATCCTTCATGGCAGGGTACCTCATCTGGTCCTCTACTTCTGAGGCCAACAATGTGCCCCTCACCCCCACTGAGAAATACTTCCACAGGCCTTCCCTTCAAATCTCTCTCACAGGGACTCTGTGCATTGTCACTGCCACCTCATAACACTTGCATCACTGCTCTATGTCATCCCCCATACCAAAACCCTCTACCACATCTTTGGGTATACGCACCTTCCCCTCAGACCACACTGTAGTACTGCTGCCACCATCTGTGCTGGACCTGCTCTTTAGATCCAACTCCTTCAAGCTCAGGTCTTGAGCTAAAAGCTATTTATTTTTTTCCATCGCAATTTTTTCTTTCTCTGCCTCTCTTTTGAGCCTGGTTATTTCCAACTGAAGCTCCATCTCAAGCTTCAACTTGAGCTTCTCCAGCTCCATTCCGTGCCTTCTATCCTCCCGCCTGTCCTCCAGCTCCTCTGGGGTCAGACCCTTGGAAGAAACACTGCTGCCTGCCCTGGACAGCACCTTCCCCTCAGGCAGATCATGTTGTGCCACAGCATCACCATGTAGATACTGCTCCCCCAAATCAACACTGTCAACCTCTGCATGCTCACCAGCCTCCCTGGCTGCCAACCAGGCCCTCAGTGCCTTTACCAGCTCCTCCTTTCTAGTGAGGTCTTTAAAAGGATACCTGAACTCCTTGCAGAACTTGCACTGTACAGGTTTCCAACCTCTCCTACTCAAACATCAAATCTGCATCAACTGCTGATGCCTCCCCAGACTGAGACATGATTGTGGATAATCCAAAAGTTGCAAAGTTTAAAGAAGGCAAACAGAATCGAAGGTCAACAAGAAGAAAAAATAAACAATGGGGGTCATTATGACCCTGGTGGAAGGTGGAGAAGCGGCAGTAAGACCGCCAACAGGCTGGCGGTCTTTCCTCAGCGTAGTATGACCATGGAGGTTACCGGCATGGTTATCCGCCGGTTCTCCGTTCCGCCCGCCGGGCTGGAGACCTGGGTCTCCAGCCCGGCGGCTGTCACTATACCGCTGGCGGTATTTTGACCCAGCTTACCGCCGTGGAATTCCAGCAGTTGGAACCGCCATGAAATCCATGGCGGTAAGCACTATCAGTGCCAGGGAATTCCTTCCCTGGCACTGATAGGGGTCTCCCCCAATGCCCACTCCCACCCCGACTCCCTCCCATACACCCCCCACCACCCCTGCCACCCCCCAAAGGTGGCAGGGCCCCCCTCCTCACCCCGACCCCTAACATCACAGAACTCACACACACCTGACACGCACGCAGGCACCACCAACACACACACGCACACACACCGACATACATGCCTACATCCACACACAGAGACACGCACACCCACATACAAACATACACGCACACATCCATACAGACATACCCACAGACATACATGCACTCATTCCCAATACACGCAACACCCCCGCAAGCATACACGCACACACACACCCCCTCTACATACACAGACGCACACACCCATGCACCCACACAACACACAACAACCCTCATCCCCCTCCCCTAACGGACAATCGTCTTACCTGTTTCGTCGATCCTCCGGGAGGGGATGGGAGCCATGGGGGCTGCTCCGCCGACACCCACCGCCAAACAGAACACCGCCACGCCGAATCACAGGACGTGATTTGGTGGGTGGTGTTCTTTTGGCGTGGCGGTGAAGGTGGAGCAACCTCCACTTCCCCGCCGCCCGCCAGTATGGCTGTTGGCGGCTCTCCGTCGGAAAAAGGACGGAGAGCAGCCAACAGTCATAATACGCCGAGCGGCAAACCGCCACTACTGGCGGTCTTCCGCACGGTGGTCCCTCAGCGGTCTTGTAAAAAGACCGCAGAGGTTGTAATGACCACCAATATGTGGTTGCGTAATGGTCTGAGATATGGAAGTAGTGTACACCAATCACTGTATGTCAAGTACAAATACAAGTCCTATCCTCACCGCTGATCACCAATGTTAGAAATAAGTTCTGTAGTTGGCAGTGGTTGGCCAAGTAGGGACCCTCCTTCTAGTCAGGGTAAGGGGCTCACACAGCTAAGAAACCCCCTGCTCACCCCTTTGTGTGAAGTATTTGTACCCACACACACTAGCACAGTGAGAGCACCATAAAAGTACTTCACACCAGTTTAGAAAAATAGCCAATAGTTATCTGAGTAAAACTAGACCAAAATGACAAAACTCCAACATACATAAGCAAAGATGCAAAAAAGAATAAGTTTAAATCTCAGTAAAGCACTTAGAAACAAAATAGCTCTAGCTGGGGCTAACACAACATCATTAATGGAGTTGTTCCCAACAGTCTGACGCCACTTGCAAGAGAGTGCAGGCTGGTCACGGAGTCGCATGGACCCCGGCACGGTACCTTTGGAAAACGATGGGACAAAGACATTGCACGGAGTTGGAGAGGTGAGGCGTCACTGGAGCCGGTGCGGCATCAGTTCCTTACTGCTACCGGGGAGGTGAAGCCTCGGTTCCTTACAGTTGCTGGGGAGGTGATGTGGTGTTGGTTTCTTACGATCTGGTGGGTCGATGAATCCAGCACTTCAAGACGTGAGGCATTGACTTTGCGGTGTTGCGATCACACCATGGGGCCACAGGTGCTAAGGCATAGTCGGAGTCAGGTGTCCCGGATGCCTGGGACACAGCAGTCGGGACTCATGCTATAGTGGGACTTCAGGGGCACTGCAGCGACGTCGAACCTGCGGCATCGGTCACAGTCATTGTACTCAGCAGGAACCATGCCTCCGGTGCAGGCAGCGGCATGGAGTCAGACAGTGGCAGCAGTTCCAATGTCGCTCTGGAGTTGATGCACTTGGTTGTGGCTGGCACAATCAGTGCTGCAGGCCCACTAGTAGCATATGATTTACAGGCCCTGGTCACACATAGTGCACTTTATTGTGGACTTATTGGTGATTCACATATGCCAATTATGGATAAACCAATACCATTAAGATGGAAAGCACTTGCACTTTGGCACTGGTCAGCTGTTGTAAAGTGCCTCAGAGTCCTAAAGACAGCAAAAACTAAATTCAGCACAGGATCAAAACAGGAGGTCAGAAACCAAAAAGACAGAGGACACCGTTCAGAAAGGGCAATTTCCAGCAGGCACCACTGATCAATATCCCACATTGTTTCCCCAAACACTGTAGATTAGGTCCTTTGTCCTGATTAATTGCCACTGATCGACAACGACTAAACATGGCAAGAAACATGTTGACCTATTGATAACACCACACCTTGAGCTGGGAGAGTCTATTATCTTTGGTTCTAACCATTATCACTACAGTTTTTGATATAGACAAGAGGACCCACAGATTAAAATGGACAGGGTACCACTTAGTCTGTTTTAACCCACTTATACCCATACCAATCTATACCTATAACACATAGGGGGTTATTCTAACTTTGGAGGAGGTGTTAATCCGTCCCAAAAGTGACGGAAAAGTGACGGATTTACCACCAGCCGTATTACGAGTCCATTATATCCTATGGAACTCGTAATACGGCTGGTGGTATATCCGTCACTTTACCGTCACTTTTGGGATGGATTAACACTCCTCCAAAGTTAGAATAACCCCCATACACCTTTTAAACATACACTTCCACATGGCATGACACACATTTATGTGTGTGAGGTCTCTTGCTCCTAAGCAATCAGATGCCCCTTTCTGACTTCTCAGTCCATATCCGACATGTTCACCTGGAAACCTATTTTTCTAAAGGAACTGCATGCTCCTTTTTTCAAATATTAGATGAATTGGGAGCATGTATGCTGGACCTTCATGCACTCTCAGTCTCTCCTCTTAGATAGTAGTTTGTGTAAACAGTTAATACATAAACGTTAGAATTTCTCAGAATTAATGCATCATATGCAGCCAGTAAAAGTTGGAAAAAGTGAGCAGAGATTGCCTCTCTTTCTCTGATTTGTGGTGCTCAAAGTTAAAGCATTAAGGCCCATATTTATACTTTTTGACGCAAAATTGCGCTAACGCAGTTTTGCATCAAAAAAATTAGCGCCGGCTAACGCCATTCTGAAGCACCATGCGGGCGCCGTATTTATTGAATGACGTTAGCCGGCGTTAGCCGCCGGCGCCGTCTGGTGTGCGTTAAAAAAAACGACGTACACCAGGCAGCGCCGGCGTAGGGGGATATGGGGCTTGGGCGTCAAGAAATGGGGCAAGTCAGGTTGAGGCAATTTTTTCGCCTCAACCCGATTTGCGCATTTTTTTTTCACTCCCAACCCCCATAGAAATGACTCCTGTCTTAGCAAAGACAGGAGTCATGCCCCCTTGCCCAATGGCCATGCCCAGGGGACTTCTGTCCCCTGGGCATGGTCATTGGGCATAGTGGCATGTAGGGGGGCACAAATCAGGCCCCCCTATGCCACAAAAAAAAATAAAAAAAAACACTTACCTGAACTTACCTTAATGTCCCTGGGATGGGTCCCTCCAGCCTTGGGTGTCCTCCTGGGGTGGCCAAGGGTGACAGGGGGGGTCCCTGGGGGCATGGGAGGGCACCTCTGGGCTCCTTCAGAGCCCAAAGGTCCCTTAACGCCTGCCTTTTGCAGGCGCTAAAAAACAGCGCAAAAGCGGCCGCACGTCATTTTTTTTGACCCACCCACTCCCGGGCGTGATTTTTGCCCGGGAGTATAAATCCGACGCACATGCCTCGGAGTCGATTTTTTAGACGGGAACGCCTACCTTGCATATAATTAACGCAAAGTAGGTGTCCACGCTAAAAAATGATGCTAACTCCATGGACTTTGGCGCTAGACGCGTCTAACGCCAAAGTATAAATATGGAGTTAGTTTTGCGGCGAAATTGCGTCAAAAAAACCGACGCAATTCCTGCGTAAACGGAGTATAAATATGCCCCTTACTGTCTGAATAGCTGGGTCATGTGTATGATATTAGACACCTTGGGGTATACTTACTATAGTTTTGAGCCATGTTTGCATCACAATAGTGATGCAAACCATCACAAAACCTTTTTTTTTCAACTTACTGTCCAGTACAAAAGTTGTTTTGAGCTGGAAATTCGCTCAAATCAGAGCTTATCACTGCTTTGCTTTACTTAGCACAAAGTGGACGTTGTATTAGTGGTGCATGTCCCTTCCCATGCAACCACCAAAGTTTTTTAATGCAAAACTCTATGTACTAATAAAAGTAAACAGGGTTTTGCATTAAAAACGAATACACTTTTGATATAGGCGCTATAAAGGAGAAATGCTTTTATTTCTTCTTTCTTTTCCGACTTTCCATGTATGCTGCACTGTACAGTACACATACAAAGTAGGAAAGGCTTTAAAGTTACTGTAAGCATACTATTTGATACTGGAAGGGTACCTTTTCAGTACAAAACCTATACTAGACTCACCCAGACACCTTTGCACCACTGTGCAAAGGTGTGTGCTTGGAGCTCTGCTGCCCGATACTGGACCAGTGCTAGGGACAGAGGAGGAGAGTGCCTTTTCATTGTACTGTCCTGCTCTCTCCTTCTCACGCAACTCTGCACAACATTTTTTGCTGTTGTATTGCAGGAGAATTCAGTAACTAGATCCCCCCAAACGCAAAAAAGCTCACTTCTTCACATTCCTGCCAACTGCAAACCTCGTCCTCTGCCATTTTCCATTATACACACTTCCTAAAAGTGTTCATATTTACAGTGTGATCACTTGATCACTGGAACAAACTTGCTGTTATTTGTTAAAAACAGAGGGGCATAGCCTTTTCTATTGATAAGATGTTTTTGTAAATTGTATTTATACAATATTATTATGAATAATAATTTGGTGAATATTCCTACAAGCCACCTTTGTCTTTTATTCTGGCACAAACCACAGCACAAAACGTGTAACATCCAATTACAGTATATGCTACCTCTATGCACCACTTTGGAACCTTGGCTCTGAAGCAAGGAGCTAAATTATGCTTTCACATGATTATATGCCTTTGTCAAATTTTACCATACCACGTTTCCATAACTGGTCCAATCCACCAGTGACCTAGTACCTATCAATTTTCACTGTGTCAATGTTATATACTTTGAATCACTGCTACTAATACTTTGAAAACTGCAAACTGAAAACACGGCCTCGAGAGAGGTAGGGGCTAAATCATCCAATGAGGACTCATGCCACTAATTCTCTGTTTTCCCTTCATTGTCTCCCAGTGACCAGCACTATTACATTTGAAGCAATATGCATAGCTCACTGCGCAATACACAGAACAGAACAACTCTTCAATAAAATCTCCACATCTATCATCATGCTAGACATTTGCGCACAAATAACTGTTTGAGCTCTATTGAAAAAGACAAAGACTGATGGAAACTCAATCCGCTCTCAAATTAGAACAGATTACCACCTTATAATTCTGGAAATCATTTAAACATAACTCTTTTCAAGATCATAAACAAAAGGTCCAGAATATGATCTATGCAAATATAGTGGTAAATAGGCATGAGCATCAGGCTCTCTACAACATTTCATTCTTTAGCATTATGACACACTGCACCATGTTTGGAGTATGTCACTGGACTTCATGCATCTCACCCAAAATCTCCCTTATAGCATATAGTACCCATGCACCTTTACAGCCCAAAGGTATGAAGAGCTATACACATTTGTGACAGTACAGTACAACCTAACACACAAAGAGCAAAGTGTTAATAGCACAAACCTGTAGTAAAAATATTATATTTTAGAATGTATTTTTGTATTCCCAAATATAGCTGTGAATCTACTGATTGAGATGGTATGGCCATTCCTCCAGACTTCCTAGTTCGCCAGCTTTAAGCATCTGCAATACTTCTTGGCTGCGCATAATCAGTGAATTTCCAAATTCCCAACGCCACCCAAAGTATGACAAATATTCTATTCAAAGAGGGACAAATTAGCTGTAGGTTAGACTAATTGCAAGCACTGCTCCCATCACCTTTTGTATGTTTGATTTAACATCTTAAGTGGCAAGGGTATGCCCAGACGTGGGTTCTGTGCTCGCTTTGCTACTGGACTCAAGCTATACCTGACTAATCATGATGGAAACGGTCTTGGGTTGCTTGCATTCTGGTTCAGGAAGGACCTGGCCTAGCAGTTCGGGTGGGACTGTTCCTATTAGAGCAGGGGTAAGACTGATCTGCATATGGCTGGGTCCAAACTGAGATGGCATGATGAGCAAAAGAATGATGGGTTGGCATGCTACCTCGAGTGATCACCAGTGGTTAGACACATTTCAAGCATTCCTCTCATCAACTTTTGTGAGTTTGTTACCCAGTAGTAAAGAACTTATTTTTAACATATGTAATATAGCCACCCTGTGTAGTCTGTGGGAAGAAACGAAGGGATGCACAGCCCCAATATTCCACAGGGAAGCCAACAAAAAGAGCTGAGATCCCATACCCCTATCAAAACGCACCAGAGTACAGGTAGGAAATGAAAACGATGGCGTTTTGGAACAGTGTCCCAACAAACCAATCAATCTACCTGGAGAACCCTGGAGTCCCATGAAAATATCTCCCTCTCTGCAAAGACCCTTACTCCCACCCCAAGTCACCCAATCAGTCAGCTTCATGGTAAAATAATAATGAAATTCATGAAACAAAAGAGGAACATTAAAAAAGAGGCAAATCCCCATGAAGGTCGGCCAAATTATTTTATGAAATGAGAAACTGAAGCTGGCCATTTTCAATAAAGACTTTCTGCCCATTTTATGAAATAACATCAACAACTCTTGGAGTGGAGGGCAGGCTTAAAGTGGTACAAAAAGAGTTTAACACATCAGAGGCACATGGAAAATGGGAAACGTGGCAATTAAACTGCATGTGGCAGAACAAATGCCTTGTTCTTAAAAATGCCTGTTGCATTGGAATCTGGAGGAGTGTGCAATGCCACACATTTTTGGAAAGGGACGTGAAGAAGTATATCAAGAAGTGACAATAAATCTGGTTCTATCCTACTACTCCGATGTTACCACAGTCTTTTCCTGATGAACATTTAAGGGATTTGGACAATTCTTTACATAGTGACATCCAGAATAGAGGTACAGGTACATTATGCCTTCATTCCTTTTCTGCTGCCGGAAAAAGAAACACTTCACATTTCATAATCATTTTGTTTTACACCTTCTGTTGTTGATTAATTTGGATAGTACTGTTTATAAGATCAGCTGATGACGAAAGTTCGCGGGTCCGATCCTCGGTTGACACAAATTGTTGGAATCAAGTTAATCTGAGACCTGAACCCTTGTCGTGAATTGACAAGGTGTGAATGAGCTGCTTCATTAAAAAACTGCAAGAAACTGTGAAGAAAAGTGCCATAATCAGGCACTTAGGACTGTTTCAACGATCACCTGAGTAGCCTAAACTATGAGCTCCTTTGCGGAAAAAAAACAAATGTTACGTTTGTAGAGTGAATTTATGCAATCAGTGAAGAAAATGTAATTGGAAATGCCCTGGCAAAGCAAACATATGACTCGTATTCACATGACAAAAAGAAGATCAGAAAAGACTCCTGATGTACTCGCAGAAGGCACTTCACTGTCATAGATTGTATGACTGCACGTGTGGTAGCTAATGGAATTGGTAGTGCCACTAACAGTTTCTCTAGTGGCTGAGTGATGCTGGCTCACGGAATAAATGGGTGAACCAACGCTCTTTGCATCTCAATGCAAATCTCAGAAATGGTCGGCACTATTGCCTGTAAAGGACCAGCAGTAGAGCCCATGTTGAAATTATTGACAGACAAATTGTCAGGGCAAATAACAACACTGCAACACCCGCAGCTGAAAAACCCAAACACCTTCCTAAGCCCTTGCATACTGTACGGAGTTTCTCTACTACAAGAATACTGGAGACAAACTGAACTAGGATTCCAAAGAGAGACTTCAGGAGTCATTTCAATCAGGAATCCAAGGTCTGAAAAGTGAAAGCAAACAATCAAATGCAAACGAACAAAGGGGACCAAAGCAGGGAAAACAAGAAAC
The DNA here is from genome assembly GCF_031143425.1 of Pleurodeles waltl. NCBI lineage: Eukaryota > Metazoa > Chordata > Amphibia > Caudata > Salamandridae > Pleurodeles > Pleurodeles waltl. The sequence continues at coordinate 652,205,674 of NC_090444.1, read as the reverse complement.
GCGGCTCAAGTGAAGTAAAAGGCTGGGTGCAAACTAAAATATGGGACACTTGGAAAGCAGTCAGTGTGGATTGGTCGCCTGACTCGATGCTCTTCCCAAATTATCTGCATGGGGCATCTTCACATCTACATCATCCCGATCAGGAAGACAGCGTAATAAAGTACCACAAAATTGCATGTGACCTTCCCAGTTAGACCCGCCACACAGAATCTTCTGAAAAGTTCCCAATTTAACTTTTGTGTATCCTAAAGGTAAGTTAAGAAAAACTGTGTAGATCCACATACTGTAACCCATGAACAAAGGAGAAGAGACAAGAGAGCTAGAGTTGCTGACACAAAAAATAACACAACAAAATAACTTTTAATGTTTTATTTATATTCTGACTGATACAGCACATCCTACATAAGAATATGACACCAAGATGTAATTTCCCATTTCCACACGTGAAACGCACCGGTACACTGATAGTTTTGCACGCTATTAATTCCTTATAATAGTGACCAGGAGTTTCAGTCAAGTACTAGACACTGGAAACATTCATATTATGTGGACCACGTTGCTATCATGCTTATTTATAAAATGAGGAAAATGAGGAAAAGTCGAGGTAGAATGTTGGTAATATCACCGGAGTGGCTGTTAAGTATATACTTGATCTCTAGGCCAGAGGTCTCCAACCTTTTCTGTAATAACAGCTATCTATATTCATGAAAGTCTCCCCTTGCTACTAATATTAAGTGTTGTAATAGTGACCACACCTTAGGAGAGCTATTCACATGTATCTGGAGAGCTACTAGTAGCTCGCAAGCTACTTGTTGAAGAAGCCTGCTCTAAGCAATACAAAGTTTGCTCGACTGCATAAACCACACAGTCTTTAGTAATGCAGCAAGGGCAAAATGATGACTTTGACCAGTAAGAATCTCCAGATCTGACACAAGGCATTGCACACACACACACACACACATTATTGATATTGCCACGAGAGAAAATCAATCTCTATTGTATCTGCTGATAGTGGAAATCAATTGAGCTAGTGAGTTGGAAATTTGACCAGGATCACAATGTGATGGCTGGTAATTATGCATTTCATAATCACATATTATGAAAAACCAACATTAATGCCATTTATGTCTGTTCTTTCAAATAAATGGCCCATTTCATTGTGAATCATGTAGTAATGTTTTGTAGTTAATTTGCTGCAACACAACTGCATCCAGGCCTTCGCTTGACTGCCCAAATTATTAAGTCGCAATGCATTAGAATCACTTTAGTTATACATGTTGTAATATATTGTCCCACCGTCTGCTTCATTGCAACCATTTATGTATTTCACTCTTTTTGATGCTTATTAAAACTGCCATCATAAAATAAGTATAATTTCTACATCAAAATTCCTCATTACCTGTTTAGTATCAAATCATTCTGCATGAGAATTAGTAACACAACAAGGTCTAGCCCAAAACACATATTGCATGCCAACATATACAATGTTATCCTGTTTCTTATAAATGGCTGATTTCCGTCCGATATTTCAAATGACAGAGGGCATACATGGCCCTGAGGCACACAGTGAACCCAAGCATTCCAACCGGCAACTGGGTACTGGGATTTTTGGATATTGTACTAATAAACTACAATATCTCTAAACCATATACTGTAAACACCTCAAATGGTTCCAGAATCGCAGTAGCCACCTTTAATCAAAGGGACACATTTCAAGTAACTAGCACAAAATGGGAAAACTGGTGTGTCAATCAGTTGGAAACGATGAATAAGGGCTCCACAAAAAACGGAAAAGGACAGTGCAAATGCAGGCCTACCGTAAGATGTAGTCTTTCAATGGCCTGAGTACTTCTTTAACCTTCATGGAAGTTGATCTCTTATGTTCTGTCACAACCATTGGCCTGCCCGCTCTCATGGAGTGAGGGCAGTCTCAGTCTCTCGCATGGGTATTTTACAAAGGCCCAGACTGTTCAGTCTTGCTCATAGCACTGAAGAATCTTCTTCACTACTGTCTATCAAGCAGTAATTCTCTCAACAGGGCTCAGTACCAGGGCTTCTACTGTGGCATAGCCTTGATCTTGCTAATGAAGGAAGGAACAATTTCCAAAGTCCTTCCCAGGTGATGCTGCAAAGCTTATTTATAAGCCAAGTTGATTGTAAGGAGCGTGTCCTAAACGACCAGTTCTCATCCAGTTCAGTGGGGGAATGTGTTTAATAGATTCCCTTATCCTACTTGGACAGGAGAAACTGAATTGCAAGAGGAAGCTATATGGAGACATTCACAAAGTCAACATAAAGAGAGTATAAATTGAGTCATAATTTCATCCTCGACGTAGACACCGTACATACAAATCATGAGCACACACGAAAGCACCATGAAACAGTCATACTAGGTACATAAACCCACATGCACGGGGGGAGTAAAAGAGCCACGGGATACAAAAGAACATTCATGCAAGGATTAGCATATTTTCACACAGGGATGCTGGTAAAGAGGACTGTGTTGCTGCACTTTGTAATAATTTGTTACTAAATGCCCCAAAAGGATTATCTGCCCCATCTGGAACTACGTGACACTAGTAATTAGGGCCTTTGGATGATGGTACACCGTCAGTTTACTCCAAGCCTCCATCCCCTTTTTTGTTTGAGCAACAAAACATGGAGTACCATGAGTGGACTTGACATTAGTAAGTCCACTCCGAGGAAATAACAGGGTAAGACAGAGAAACCATGAAAGGGGCAAGATAGTACAGCTATCCACACTGACATTGAGGGAATGAAAACATGACATCAGTAAAGAATGCTAAATCAACTTTTATTGACTATATTTGTCCCCGGATGAACTGCCGGGAAATTGCAGCAGTGATAATAAGCATTTTCAATGCAAAGGGTCTCGCATTTGTTTGAGCTAGAGCTATTAGCGCTGTAAAGCAACCAAAAAAACGCAGCGCGATCGCGCTATGTAAAATGCAGAGCGATTGCGCTGCGTGGAAAATAAACAGATAAAGTAGTCCGGACTCCAAGCGGAAAACATTGAGCCTCGTATGTTTTTGGTACTTTACCGGTGCTGTGTAGGTGGGCTAAACACCAGAAAAGGCATGACATATGCATGTCTTTCTCAAATGAAAGCAAGCGGATTTCGGAAGGCAAGCCCACAAACCAATGTAAGTGACTGATGTGGCATGGGCGTGGTTTCAAGCCCAAAGAGATATTACAGAATGGATGGAGTACTTTGTGCTCGCCCATAAAAATAGGTCCCTGCACCGCCATGATTCCAAAACTGAGGTAACTGCGCCATATAAATAACAATGACAATGAAAGGTGTATTGAAGAAGCTGCTTAGGTATGTTGGTAATGTGGGAAAAAAAGAAAGACAAAAGTAATTTGTGAAAATACAAAACTGTATTACAGCCAGACTTAAACAATGTAGACCGAGAATGCAGGGCTCAAGAGACAGAACCATCTTGGCACTTGGCAGCACGCTACCCTGAGTGCTAGGAAACCAAGACAGTGTGGTGTATAGCCTAGTACCTGGTCTGCTATGACACTTGTCTGTGTGCAAACATATTGGTTAGTACTAACCATGGTCAGTGAACTTAGGGTTCTCATGTCAGTTTGTAGACATGAAGCATGGACATCCACATTTATGGAGGATTGTGGGACACCGAGTACATGCAAAGTGGAGGTGTGGTGTGCAGGGCTGTCACAATGGAGGGCAAAAGGGACATTATGTGCTAGGCCGTGCACATTCCAGGACCCCACCATCAGCAACATTTATAGCTTTCTAATTGCAAACAAACCTTTCACCCTCACTAATAATGAGTCAGCTTGTGAAGCCCACCACGAAATGGCGCTAGATGCCATTTCCCTCTCCCTGAAACCCATTTTTGTAATACCTGGAAATAGGTATTTCTTACCTGGACAAAACTGAAAAAGCACACAGAAGGTCCCGCATTTTGCTTTGCCCCCAGGCCCACACTAATTTTATGTTATGTGAGGTAGAGCGAGAAGAGGTTCCAGATTTATGATTCGCAGAAGCAATGCATCAATGAGGTATAGAAGTTGGAGAGAACAATATCAGGCCAAAGACAACACTGCCGTGCATGGCAAGAGCTCCCAGTGGCAATATGATGAACTGGAAGTCACATTTATACTGAGGAGAGCACAGGGACATTAAGAAAAGACAGGTTCCTACAAATAAAATAGAGGCTCTTTGTTTTCAAGGTCTTTGAACATGAGCAATGAGCTAGGGGCTGGGATTGCCCAAAGTCTCATTAAACTGGGCAATACTTATAACTATTATTGGAGATGGCATACACTGGCAGTTGAGTCATTCTTATTGCAGCAGGTGTAGTGACACTTGACCCATTGTTCAACAGATCTACTGCAACCTAACTAGGCACTTTTATTTACTAAGTATAAGAGGAAAATAGATGAGTATAGCTGTACTTTGATGACTGTGATCCACCAGTCAGAAAAAAACACAGCCATATATAGGTATTATAGGTATTGAGAGTATCATTGAGAGTATTGTTATTGAGGATTGTAGGACAATATTATCCCGTTTACAATCACAATTTTCCTCCTTTTAATCCTGGAGCTCTGAATAAATTAAAGATTGGGTTTGAGCACTAGACAGTTTTAACCTGATTCAATTTTTCAACCTTTCTGATCCCTATTTATTTATCCCATGCTCCCACTTAATGGTAGAGTCCACCCAAACAGTAGTTGGTAACTTCGGCTGTGGGAAAAATCCCAATGATGAAGCATGAAGCATATTACGGGTGAGGGCTGTTTTACTGACTGGGAACCTCCAGCATCTAAGTAGAACTATACCTCACATGTTTTCCTCTTACACTCGCTAATTGATGTGTGTATTGTATACTGTGTTAGCGAGGAAGGATTAGTGAGCTCTGGTATCACTCTCAACTCTTCCATGATTTAGGCGGATGGGATACTCCATCACAAACATGACAGATATCCCGTCTGCTGTATTACAAGTTCAGTTATATCCTACGGAACTCGTAAAACAGTGGGTGGATATCCGTCACGTCTGTGACAGAGTAGCCCATCTGCCAAAGTCCTAAACATGAAGATGAATGAATGAATTACGTATTTTCTAAAGTGCAGTCACTCCCAGAGGAGCATCCTCGAGCTGAGCAGTAAACGTGTATGGCTCCAAAAAACAAAGTGACCAGAAACCACGTACCTTAAAGGATGAGTAAGAAACGTTAGTGCATCGGAAATACCAAAAAGCCATGTCTTAAGCTGCCTTCTAAAAATGGCTTCAGCTTTAACTTTAAATATACTCTCACTAATTTAGAGAAGGTAAAGAAAGTGAATTCGCCATCAACCGCCAATCAATCAGATCCAATGTAAGGAAGGCAATTAGGTTCCAAGCAAACTCCAGAAGCCAGTAAGGTTATTCTCTTTCACAGACAAAGCACACCAGTTGTGCTGGTTAGTGGAGGATGCTGCTTACATCTTTTGGGTGATCCATCAGCTTCTGTATGCCTCTGGCCTCTGACAGACAAAACATACAAAATGTGTTCAGCTATTTATTGACCCTGAATACATGCTAAATTTGATAATATTATCAAACCATGAGATAGTCAGAAGATTGGGTTAAAATTTTAGATTCTAAAATGGACAAGAAGATCAACATTACAGCTTGAAATGCTAATAGCCTTTGCAATGAAGTTAAAACGAACAAAATGCTACAACTACTGAGAATGAAATAAGTACACTTTTTTGCAAGAAAACAAAGCATAGAAAGTGAAGCTAGATAACACTATAGTGGCTCATTTTCTCAACATATGCAAATAAAAAAACATGGAAAGTGGAATACAACTCATTACAATAATAGTGGAGTGTGGTTATAGGAGCTATGTTAGTAAATTTATACGATATAATTTACGGTCTAAATGGTAAAAGTCAGCAATATTGATTTAAATGCATGTTATTATGAGTTCTTATTAGCTCTAGTTATCTATGCCTCGAAACATCACGGTGAAATTTTAATATTTCTCCCTGTCTAAGGCGCATGGAGTCATCATCATTTCTTCTCTATGATGCATACATTCAGAAAAAGTCTGGAATGTTTGACTGAACAGTCATTTGATGCTAGGAGAGATATTTATAAAATAAATAGGTTAGAGAAACAACGTCTTTGGTCATGACTATTCTTTGGTGGTGCTGGATCAAACAGAATTAAGAACTGTCCGTGATGAGGATGATGAAAGGATCTTCTAACAATTAAGCAATGCTAGAAGAGGCAATGCTAGTTTTCGTGTTCAATTAATCTAGCCCAACCTTCGAGTAGCTTGTGAGCTACCCGTAAGTAGCTCTCATGTGTGCAGCCTGCCACACTAACTTAGAAGCTTTTGCTTGTTCAAATCTATATATGTATGCCAAAAATTAAAAAGAATCTATGCGAGACAAAAATGTATGTATTTTCAGAACACATAAGCTGATGTTTGGAAAAAAAATTGATGCATTTCCAGTATATATTTAAAGCTGCTATTTAAGTGATAAATCATGTGGTGCTGGGAAAAAGTACTAGTAAAATGATTTCTATGGTGATAGGGGGATCATTTTTATGGCGGTTATGTATTATCGATGAGGCACTGAATTAATCTTGCATATGGTGGCCACTAATTTGATTTTGTTTGGTGATCACAATTACAACACAAATTAATCAGTAGCTCAGGATGTTTTTCACTTAATATGAGTAGCTCTTATTACTGAAAAGTTTCAGTCTCTTGCTCTACACAATCACAAACAACACCAAAAATCATATTGAAACATTTGTAACTAATACACTAATAAAACATGATAATGAATTGGCGGTGGCGGTAACAACCACCAACAGGCGTGCGGTCCGAACCGCCAAATAATGAACCAACGGAAACACAGGCATCCTGAAAAACACTCACCGCCAGCAGAGGAGTGCCGACAACGACGGCAGAGCCCGCCCACAGGCCAATGGAAAGGCCCTACCCGCCCATCAAATAATGAAGCACTAAACCGCCGTCAGTTCCGGGGCGGGAACCACCGCCACGCAAAACCAGGCAGAAACTAACCAAATATAAGGAAACACTCACCGGAGGATCACACAACACGCCGAAGCAGACATGGAGAGAGAGTTGCAGATCATGCCAGCCCTGCTCCTTGCCATATACCTCCACGAGCAAGACCGCTGACGAAGATGACAACGGTAAGTACCGCAACCTACTAAAAAAGGGAAGAAAGGGCACAGTTACATACCCACCCACTCCACCCACCCTGCAACACTCCCACAACCCTTCACAGCAAGACAAGCCATACATCCCACAGCAAGAGGTACTTACCTGACACAAGGCAAATCCAACCTGCCCAAAGTACATACATGTGCCCAACATCCCCAAACAATGAAACGAGAGACCATGGATCCAGAGTGTGCCTTAAACAACACAGGCCACACATTAACCTTTATTCTGCTCAATGAGCAACAGAAGTGCATATAAGGCCAATGGCCAGTCCAGAGTTAAAGAAGTCTGATGGGCCACAATGGCCCCAACTTGACTCCCACAAGTGCAACGGTACTCCACCTCATAGGGGCAACAATGGGGCATTCAGGCACCTCAGGAAACAGGGGAAGGGGGTTGTAGGGGTGGGGACTTATGACTGGAAGGGGCGCTTAGATTTATGTTTGGAAGGTGGAGGGGGCTTGGGTTTTGTAACAGCAGATGGTGGAGCGGACTTGGCCTAGGTTGCGGCAGATGTTCCTGTGCCAGCACGGGGTCTCTTCCTCACAGGGGAGGTAGCACAGGAATGGGAAGGGCGGACAGGGGCGGGCGGTGACAAGGGAGGAGTGGACAGGGCAAAGAGGTGGGCACGTTTAGGGACGAGACGGGGTGGGCCATTGGGTTCAAATAGGTCTACACGGGATAGGAAAAGTTTCTTAGGTGTAATTGGGGTGGACCTGGAGGAAGGCATGGGAGTGGAGATAGAGAGAGTGGTTGTGACAGGTGTAGGTGTGCGTGACGTGTGTGCAGGGCACTGGACAGTATGCTGAGGTGTGGTGGATGTGTGATGGGTGAGTGTTTTGGTGTGTTTGAGTGTCTTGAGAGGAGGAGGGTGCCACAGTGGCCAGGCTGCCAGTGTAAATGTATGGTGTCTGGGTGTCTGGTGAGTGTGCTGCATGTGTCAACTAAAGTCGTTGTGGTGAGTGCAGGTGTGGTGTCTAGGGTGCATGAATGGATGCTTGCTATTGTGGTGACTGCAGGAATAGGGTCAGCAAAATTGAATGAGGGTGCAGTGCCTGTGGGTGTGCATGTACAGGGGACAGACAGGGAAACGGAAGAGGTGGATACACTGGGGGAAGTGGATGTTGGTGTGTGTGCATGTGTATGTTGGCTGTGTGTATGCCTGTGGTGGGAGGTGTGGTGCTTGTGTTTTGAAGTGTGCTTCTAGTGTGTCGAGGTGTGTGCCTGCATGTCAGAATGTGAGCTTTGGACGGGTGAAGGGAGTGGGGTTCTGGAAGGGGTAGAGGTGGTTGGAGGGGGGGACAGAATGACCAGGGACACTGGCTGCCATCAAAGAGGAGGCCAGAGCCAGAAAAGAGTTCTGTAGGTCAGAAACGGGACCGTGAATGCCATCCAGATAGGCAATGGTCTGCTGCACCTCTGATGCTAGCCCCTGGATGGCATTGACTATGGTTGTCTGCCCTACGGAGATGGTTCTCAGGAGGTCAATAGCCTCCTCCGTGAGGGCAGCAGGGCTGACTGGGGCATGGGAGGAGGTGCCTGGGGCGAAGGAGACGCCCACCCTTCTAGGTGAGCGGCACGGGCAACTCGGTGGGGAGCAACCTCCTTGGCGATGGCATGCCAAAGTCCCCTCTACTGGTGGGAGCTTACCTATAAGGGACACACAGAAAAAGTAACACTGAGGTCAGACAATGGCCACTAATATACAGCGGCTATGCGTCCACTATGGGACGGACATTTCAAACAGCCTAACAGCACACACACACGCAGCATGTCAGGAACCCTGGACTATACAGTGTCACACGTGCACACATGTATGCAGCCATATACCACCATTACACACATCCATGCCCCCAATCCTCCTACTCACCTGTACCTCTGGCCAACCATAGAGCTTGGCATACAGGGGCAGGACCCCATCCACGAGCTTCTCCAATTCCTCATTGGTGAAGGCCGGGGCCCTTTCCTCTGCAACACGTGCCATTTACATGACCAGAGGCAGGGAGTCAAGTAAAGTTGGGGTGACGAGTTCGCGTACGCACCGTGGCGGTGTGCACCGTCACTGCCAGCGGCAATCATAATACGCTTAGAATGCCCATTGACAACCATGTTAACTAATGAATTTGAGCACAGTGGTAAACACCGCCTTACGCTATTACTTTAACCGCTAGCAGTTTGAGGTCACTTCCACCACAACACTTCTGGATTACAGGGGGCAGACATTTTGGCCTTAACTTCGAAGTTCTAAAACCCTCATCAGCACAATGCAGGCCCTATTGTCCCCTAAACACCTATAGGCATGAAACAATATAGATTGCCTCACCTGAACAGTCCTGATATATCATTGTGTTCATGTTGCTTTAATGTCACACATACTAAGCATTTGTGTCATCAACAATCATGCCAGCAGTGCTGAATGACAAACAAAGTGTGCAGATGTATGTGTATTCCTCACGCGTGTTTTCAACTCCTCCTAGGTACAGACCCTTGTGGCGAGGGAGGGCCCCATCGGTGTACAGACCACTTGTTGATTTGCGGACCATGGTGGAGCGTCACATCATTATCAATTACCGACTAACTCGTGCTACTATTCATGAACTTTGTGCATTACCGGATCCAGCACTGAGACCGGCTAATCGGAATCAGCATGCCATCCCTACTGAAGTACAGATGCTCTCTGCACTCCATTTTATGGCCACGGGCTAATTTCAAGTGACAGTGGGCATGGGTGCAGGTTTTTCACAGCCAATGTTTAGCATTAGACTGTCCAGATTCCTGAATGCATTTGTATGACACCTACAGTCCTATGTGAGTTTTCCCCAAAATGCTTACCTCCCTGCCATCAAATCGGACTTATATGCCTTTGCCAACATACCCCATGTGATAAGCACTATCGATGGCACCCACATAGCTATCATCCCCCAAGAGTCAGTGAACATGTGTACAGAAAGAGGAAGAAATTTCATTCCATGAACATTCAATTGGTGTGTACTGCAGACCAGTATATCTCACATGTGATTGCCATGTTCCATGGATCAGTCCATGATTCCTTTGTGCTAAGGAACAGTAGTGTGCCACACAAGATGGAACAACTACAAGGGGGCAGAGGACGGATCATAGATAGGTGTTTCTGACACATCTTGCCACATAGCAGACAGCCAGGGTGTCTGCCACTGAGGGTTGTCATTGACAGCCCTATTTTGCCCCCTTTTTTAGGTGATTCTAGCTACCCCAACATGCGTTGGCTTCTGACACCAGTGAGGAATCCTGGAACAGATGCAGAGAGGAATTACAATGAGGCCCATGGATGGACTAGGAGGGTGATAGAGCGCACAATAGGCCTCCTGAAGGCTAGAATCCGTTGTCTTCATATCTCTGGCAGTTCCCTGGCCTATGGGCCTGAAAGGGTGTGTAGAATAGTGGTGGCCTTCTGCATGCTGCACAACGTGGCTGTGAGGAATTCTATCCCCCTCTAGGAGGAGGAGGGTGTGTATATCCAGACCTGCTTCCTCAGAGAGGGAATGAGAGTGATGATGATGATGGGGAGGGGTTAGATGTACATTCCAGGACCCAACTGATACAACTCTACTTCTAGTAACTGTGTGGGACTAATCGATGAGATTGCTGTCTGTGCAGCATACTGTCAGTGTGCCTTTTCATCTAGGGGGATGTTGGGCAAATAGGTATTGCCACTGTGACCAGGTCTGCATAGGACAGGTAACATTATAGTATAATAGCTTGACACATCTGTAGGCACAACATGTTATGCGTGTGGTGCATTTCCTATTACTCATATAATAATAAATTATTTATAATACAGTTTCATCCATACTTTACTTTGTTTAAACATAATGACAGGGGACATTGTAATAGGTGAACTGCTGTTTTATTTGGTGCAGGGATTACAATGTGCAGAGTACAGTGTTGGAAGTGGGCTACTGGTGGTTGTTCAAAATGGCAACACGGTTGCGGCATTTGTTGGCAGTAGTGGTATGTCCATTTATGTTTACAATTGTTTGTTGTTGTTTTCACACGGCTTGCTTGTTGATTCAGTGAGACACTTGGAAGACAGTTCTTGCCAGAGTCACTTTTTTGAGGGGGCCTTAGTCTTGTCAAGTGTTCCAGTGCCATATCTGTGCCTAGGGGATCGTTTGGGTGCCTGGTGTTGGCCTGTACGGGTTGAGATGCATGTCTTCTGTGTGTCCTGAGAGGGTGGAACATGCCCAGTTGCTGCTAAAGCTGTTGTTGTCCGGTCTGTAGCTTGCCCTGTAGTCGGGGCTTCCTGGTCTGTGTGGGCCTCAGGCTGTGTTGGAACAAGGTGCAGCAGCGCACCTGCTATGGTGGCCACTGTGGCATTGTGCAGTTTCCACTGCTCCATGGCCTCTTGGTGGTGTGCTAGCTGCATCCTTTGACTCTGCTCCAGGGTGGATACTATCTGGGCCAATCTGTCCTGGGTATGGTGATATGCTCCCAGGACCTCAGAGATCACGTCCTGGGCTGCAGCATCCATCCTGTGGCCTCCCCCCTGGGCCACTGATGCCCTCCCACTGGGCCTAGCCCCCTGTGCCTGTGTCCCCTGCACAGGTCTGGCAGTACCACTTGTACTGGGGCCATCGTCTTCTTGCCTGTTGATAGGGGGTCCATGTGTTCCACCAGTCTGTGGCCTGGATACACAGGTGTGGGGACGGTTGCCCTGGGCTGATGTTGTTGGCTGAATGGTAGGGGTGCCAGTGGTGTCCTGGGTGGGGCTGCTGGATGATGACAGTCCAGGACTGTGTGAGGGTCCAGGGTAATTGTTAATGTCCAAGGTTCGATCCCCAGTGTCCTGGGAGGTGCTGCTGTCTCCCTGTGGGGCACTGCCAATCATTGTCCTGTCCGTCAGGGTGGCATGGGTGGTGGTGCCTGTTGGGGGGACTGGACATGTCTGTTACAATTGCATGATCGGATGAGGTGCACAGGACTGGGCGGTTTTGTGCAGGCTTTCACACTTTGGGGCCATGCAGGGTGCTTTTGTGAGGTTTGCATTGCATTTTGTTTTGGAGATGCATTGTGTGTGCTGTAGGCCATTGTGATTCCTTGCAGGGGTAGGTGGCTGTGCACAGGGGGGGATGTGGGCCTGTTAGTGGGTTTGGGGGCATGCAGTGGGACTGGATGTAGTGATTGTGGCCTGGGTGGGGTAGTGGTCCTGGTGGGTGTTGGAGGGGTGGGGTGGTGCATGCATTACAGGTGTGATGGATATGGGGTAAATGTAGACGACGTACCCAAGTCCCTTCCTCCAGTGAGTCCAGTGAGTCCCTCAGGTTGCAGGATGGCTAGTACCTTTTTCTCCCAGTCAGTGTAGTCTGGTGGTGTTGGTGGAGGTCCTCCCCCAGTCTTCTGGACTGAAATTTGGTGCCTGGATGCCATGGACCTGACCTTCCCTCTCAGGTCGTTCCATCTCTTGCGGATGTCATCCCTGGTTCGTGGATGGTGTCCCACTGCATTGACCTTGTTGACTATTGTCTGCTATAGCTCCATCTTCCTGGCGATGGGAGTGTGCTGGACCTGTGCCCGGAATAATTGTGGCTCGACCTTCAGTATCTCGTCCACCATGGTCCTTAGCTCCCTTTCTGTGAAGTGTGGGTGTTTGGGGGGTGCCATGGTGTGTGTTCTGAATGGTGTCTTGTGTGGATCTAGGTGAGGGTGCTCTTGTGTGGTTGGGTGTGTGAGTCGTGTGATGTGGTGTTCAGTGTCTGCCTGTAGTGTTGTCCATCTTCTATTGGCGATGCAAATGATTTTGGGGTGTGTCTGTTAGTGTTTTATAGTGTTGTGGATGTGTGTCAGGTGTGTGGGTCTCATATTTGCCAAAGTATGCATTTCTTACTGTTGGGTCCACTTGCTGCCCGTGGTGGTCTGTACCGTCAATGGTCGTTCAGCTTCCAGTGACCGCCGCAGTGACTTGTGCTTCATTATTTGGAGGGCAGAGTGTTTGTGAGCTTGGTGGTGGTGGGGTGGGAGGTCCAGCATTTCCGCCGACATGGTCCTGGCGGTGAATGGTGGCAGGGAGATTTTTGTCGGTATCTGACTTTTCCATCATTATATGGTGGGTTTCTATTCACCGCCAATGGCGGTCTTCTGTTCGCCGTCGCCACGGCGGTCGACGGTGTTTACCAAAATGTTCATGATGAGGGCCTAAAGCTTTAATACTGCAAGTACAGTCTACCCATAAAAAGGTACATTTCCATGTTTCAATTTTATACACTGATCAACTATTATAACTATTATTACGCACAGCTGAAACCTTTACATTTTCATTTTGTTTTCAAGCATGGGTACAGAAGCAAGTTTCGTTCTGGTTCTTACCAGTTGTGACATAGACACAATTTGCACATACTGCTCCGCACAGCCTAATTTTATATAACAACCATATTAACTTTGCACTGGTGCTGTCAGTAATTCACGCTCCTGCACACCTTACATGTCACATTAATACATATTTTAACAGCGGTGATGTGCCAACCAGACACTTTGGCACAGCTTTTACTGGTTGTCAAGTAAAACAGCTCAACGTTGTTGTGATTATGACATAATTTATGTAATTCAATGTTTAATGTAACTAGTAGTGTTTCTGTTGTAGTCACTATTTTTTCATAAAGAAGTTACATACTAGCTAGTACTCCAGATAGATAGATATATACTGTAATATTGATTGTATTCATGCAGTACTAATACTTAGATATTTGTGTCAACCTGTATAGTGTATTTCACAATTATGCATCCTGCCACTCCACCTCACTCACTCTTGGAAGCGCCAGGTGAAGCACCAGTAAGGTGTGAGGGTGGTTTGATGCCTTTGAGGCATATTTAGGAGGCAAAGGGGCAGCAAGGTTCAGGGCTTAATGGAATATTTTTTGTTATTGTTCTCATTAGGTTTTGAAAGTAGGTCTATTTTTAAGCATCTGCTGGAAATCTCAGACTATCGGTGAAGACATGAATAAATATACACAAGCAGTAAATAAGTTAAAGCTACATTTTGATAAACAGCCCAGTTTAATGGTTTTAAGGCACACATTCCTCAGAAGGAAACAACGTGCAGAAGATTTTGACGCAACATTTCAGCATTACTTAAGTTAATTGCCAAGTGTCAATTCGAAAACTTTACTGATCATCTTATCAGAGATCAGTTTATATGTCTTTGTAAGCACAAATAAATTAGGAAGAAGCTGCTAGCCTTAGGAAATCCTTCACTTGATGAAACAACCAAAATTTCACAAATTTCAATAATGGAACTTAATGATAAACCTGTAGATGCAGTGAGTGCTGTAAAAGTGGGAAAGTTTTATCAACCAGTTAATTATAAGAAAAAGATGCAAACATCCCAAGTGGTCTTACCCTCCACAAACACTAAGGTATGGAAATCCTCCTCATGTTAAAGGGAGCAAATGTCCTGCTTCTAATGCCAATGCAAATGTTGTAGAAAAAAATGGGGCACTTTGTGAAAGGGTCTAAAAAAATAATCAAAAAACCTATTGCCTTTGTAATTGAATCAGATTCTGATATAGATTCCAATGTTATGAGTGATATGGTGGTTGTAATTTGAGATGAGGTTATCTCACTACTGTAAAAAATACCATAGTAAATGAAGAACCACATGTTGGTGATCCAAATGTATGTGTAGACCCTGTAGTGGGTATTCAAGTAGGTGACAAAACTTTGCAATTGTTGGTAGATTTAGGAGCTGGGATCACCATGATCATGCAACACCTATTCACTTATACTTGGGGTGACAAGCCTTCATCTCCAGACAGGTGTCCTGTAAGGATGGAAAATAGAATTAATGGGGTATTTCAAATATGTCTTGCAATTCAAAGGAAGAAAAATTAAGGGAAAGGTTTATATGGCTGTGAAATGCCTGAATATATTAGGGTGGTTTCATCTAAGACTTTTTGGAATGGTCCTCAAACCGGGAGCCAAGGAAAAGGTTTTGGTTGTGGATTGTGCGAATGCTGACGTTGACTGGAGCAAAAAATTTCCTGCTGTGTTTGGTGATGAGTTGGGCAGTATAAGTGGATTAAAACATAGGATATTAGTAAGAGAGGGGGCCATACCGAATAAACATAAGCTTAGAGGTGTACCTTTCAGTGTCAGGAATTATCTTGAAAAATAACTCAAAACTCTTTCTGAGATGGGAAAAATTGAGCCTATCAAATCCTCACTCTGGTTGTCACCTTTAGTTGTTGCATGCAAGAAGTGTGGTCACCTGTGTGTGTGTGTGAGTCTCAAGTCATTGAAGAGATTTGGGTGGATGGCCGTCGTTTGCCCAGGATGTCTGATCTATTTGCTAGCACTGCGGGAGCCACAGTCTTTTCTAAACTTGATCTCACAAGTGCCTATAATCAGGTAGAGGTACATCCAAATTCAAGGCGTCCCACTGCCTTTATTTCTCTTGTTGGCCCTTTTCAGTTTTGAAGGATGCTTCAGCCGCCTCTGTTTTCCAGAGAATTATGGATAACATGTTAAAGGATATTGAGGGAGTTCTGGTTTTCCAGGATGTTGTGTTGGTGTTTGCCAAGGATATTGAGTCTTACAATGTTGTATTACAATAGGTATTGTAGGTGTTAATGAATCACAGTATTGTTTTAAAGAAAGAAATGTGCAATTGTTTATGAAGTGAAGTTGAATATCTTGGTCATATCATTTTAAAAAAGGTCTTGAACTCAAACCTGGTCTTATAGAGTCCATTATTGGAGCACCATCTCCTTCTTATAGAGGGGGCGTTGTCATTTCTTGGTCTGTGCGAGTTCTACTTGCGATTTATTCCAGATATTGCCAGTAAAGTTAGACTAATCAGTGATTTTTTGAAAATAGGTTCAAAACATACCTGGTCTGATGAGTGTGAATTGGCATTTCAGCACATCAAAAATAAATGAAGTCACAGTGAGGGTTTTAAACCATTTGATCCCAATTTGTCCTATTGCATCACTGTTGATGCCAGTCAAGTAAGACTTCGTGCCACATTGACACAAAAGGATGATAGGAATGAGAATACCATAAGTTTTGCATCCAGCGTACTTCAAGAGCCAGAATTGCACTACTCTGTAATAAAAAAAGATCTATTAGCATACTGTTGGGCCATAGAAAAATTCTGAACATATGTTTGAGGAAAGCATTTTAATTTGCAAACCTTTAGTTACTATTCTGAGTGGAGGGGGAAGCAAATCCTGTTCTCCTCATGTCTTAAAGTTATCCACAAAATTGATGCAGTTTCACTTTGACACTGAACATATCCCTGGTGGGAAGAATTGCAGGGCAGATTTCCTTTCACGTTATCCTTGTGAGACTGATTTTATTGATGATACAAATGGAAAAATGACAGTTCTTTTGGAGGAGGATTTTGAGGATTGTTTAGTAGCTTCTTTCGACATTCCGTAACTCAACATTTGCTCAGAGGAAGAATGGAAGGAAGCCATATCTAAAGACCAAGTGTTGCAACAAATTTTAGAGTTGGTCAAAAAGGGTTGGTCTAGAGAGAAAGTTCTTTCACCATTGGTACAACCTTATTGTAAAAAAAGTGATGACATTTCGGTGGAAGATGATATGGTGTTGAGGGCTGACAAATGTATTCCTCCCTATACCTTAAGGAGTAGCATTGTAAGAAATGATCACGAGGGACACCTTGGATCTTCTCCTACTAAGAGGCACATATGGGAGTCATTTTGGTGACCAAAAATGGATTCTGATGTAAATGATGCTGTGGATAGATATGTAGTATGTAGATCGGCTGACGAAAGCTTGAAGGTATCCACATAACCCCTTATGCCTGTGGAGGATCCAAGGGATCAACTTGGGTATTGATATCATTGGTCCTTACAATTCAAATTTGTGATTCTTGTGATGGACTATTTTTAAAAATGGCCCTAGCTCAAAATGGTCAGAAAGCTCAATGCTATTACTATAACTGAGTTTCTTAGGGACATCATTCTAAGGGAAGGCAGCTCCTCCACCACTCTTTAGATGTTTTGAATTAATATCTCAGGATGGCCCATAATGCCACATAGCTGAGGTTAGGTTTAGAAATATGTTCTATGGCACTGAACTGATGAAAGTGTAGTAATATACATTACAGTACAATTCATTAGGATATGACAGACACCAACGCCTTGAGTGGCAGTGAAATAGGTACAAAATAGATATTTCATGTGATTATATTGGTTTTGACAGTAAGTGTCAATGGGGTAGACAGCAACTTGGATTTAACGGCATAAAACCTGTGAAATGATGGTAATACTCAGATACCTATACACTGGATATGTTACCAAATTAATGAACTGTCAAATTTGACAAAATGACAAAGATGGTTAAAAACATTACCAGAGGTGACTGTTCCAAAAATGGACTGAAAAAACATATTTGGGCAAACAAGTTGACTTGTGTGGCACTTACAGTATGTCAACCTGGATTAGGGGAAAGGAAAAACCCTAACACGTGGACTGAATAAGGAGTCACCCTAATCATTTCTAGGAGAAACAGATTTGAAGTCCCCTATTGGGAAATATTGATGTTGTAGTTTCGTTTTGGTTTGCGCTACTCTGATAAAAGGGTTTATGTGGTTATATTTAGAGCATCTGATGATGGATGGCTTTCAGTCATGCAGATTTAGTGAACCAACCTACAATTTACAGCTAAGGTGTGCTGTGATTGTATAATCAGCAGGAAATCTGCTTTGTTTGCATTCATTGTGAGAATTTGAAGCGACATTCACAACTGAGGGCACTGAGAGTCCATACAAATAACTTTTTGTTCCAATGTGTGTACATTGCTTTAATGAGTTGTCCCATGTTCTGTTGCTTTGCAACTTGCTGGGTGCTGTTCTGTTGTTGGTATTTTTTGCTAAAAGACAACTCCGTATTGGGGGACATGGCCAGGCTGGCCAAGATGGCGGATGCATCTCGTTAATACTCTGAGGATCCACCTGACATTCACTCATAATAATAGCCGGTAGCTTCCAGTGGATGGTCACTGAAGGACCAAACAACTGCCCAGAACACTGCACTCTCCTCGCCAAAGGGGTCCCTGTTCCAGTTGCAAGGCTACTGCCCATGTGACATCAGCAGGCCCTGCAGCAACAAGCCTTGCAGGGGAGGGCCGCAACAACAATCTCCTTCCAACGGGGGATGCGTTGCAGCCGGAGAACTGCTGGGAGCACCTTCTCCTGCATCAGGGCAGTGTTCGACAGAGTGGGCTTCCTCTGTCACACCAACAAGTTTTAAGCTGTGGGCTGCCTGGGAGAGTGCAGGCCAGAGAATACCTAGCCTCCCTACCTCAGCATCACTATTGGGGTGCGCGGGGGTGCTACCTAGCTGGGCACCTGCTGCACCAACACCCGGCCTTGAAGCCTATGGAGGAGGGGCCCTTGATCAGCCGTGTTTCCCTGGGCTGGTCCTGTTTCACCAGAGGTCCACTGGCCTTGCATTAAGTCAACAGGTGAAGAGCGGCAGAGGGCCTCCCATTCCATTCCTTCCTCTCCTAAGTGCGGCATAGTGGAGATTACTAGACTTGGTATCCCCCCTGCTCCTCTATCCCACTGATTCAGTGTTGCAACTGAGACATGTGGAGGACAGTGACTCTGCAGGTTGGGCTCACTCCTCACTGTCGTAGTTTCTTCTGTACCCTCACCCCTCCCGCATCAGCATCATAATCAAGATGTGTTGGTGATCACAGCCTTAGCAGGGTTACCTGACAAGGTCTGCTGCGCACTACCTTGACTCCACCTGATATCTCGCCCTCTGCACCGGCATCGTAATCGAGATGTGTGGAATATTGCTGCACTGGTGGGAGAACCAGGCAAGATGTAACAGCACATATTAGGGTCATCATTTCTGAAGGCAGGACTTTTACCAGTAGCATTGACTGGCAGTAGTTGCCTGGTAAACTCATCAGCCCCCCAACCACGAGTGTTCCAGCTTAAAATTTAGTGACTACCCCCCCCCCCCCCACGGTTCATTGTAAGAATAACCTGACAGGGACGATGGGGGGCAGCTGGAGCTGGCCTCCTCATGCCCCTCCAACAGAAGCCCAATAGAGACTGCCGCTGGCAACATCCTATATTCACCACCCTGCCCTGACAATAACTCCTGATCTCTGCCCAGGAACTGTCTGCTGCTACTGCATGTGCTCCCTCGGTGCCAGTAAACCTCCTTGCTACACCTTACCCCTCCAGCACTGGGAGAACCCCGACTCCAGCTTAGATACACCACTCCAGGTACGATCTCTGCACGTTCCCACTCTGGCATTGAGGGAATCACTAAACATGGGCTCCAAATCCATGGCCTCCCCTCCACCCTTGCAGGCCCACTGTCTATGATCCCGGACACTCTTCAGCCTGGAGATGTTCCTTCGCTCTCCACCTCAAACTGGAGAGGGTATTGCCAGCTAGTGAGCAATCACGAGTCTCAACTGGGACCAGATTTGTCTCTTTAACCACAGAACTTGGCTTCCTGCAAGATGACCACTGGAAACTTGCAGATAATATCGCAGAAGGTGAGAAAACCTTTGCTACTCCACAGCCACTCACAGCAGATCACCAGACTGCAATCCAGAACCTGACAGACCGAGTCCAGTACCTTTGCTACTCTACAGCCACTCACAGCGGATCACCAGACTGCAATCCAGAACCTGAGAGACTAGTCCAGTACCTTGATGACAGAGCGGATGACCTGGAAGGGCACTCCTGAAGGAGCAACCTTTGCATTTTGGGCCTTCCAGAGGGGATTGAGGGAACAGACACTGTGACTTTCCAGGAAAACTGGTTTGAGACTTTTATGCCCACAACCAAACTCTCCCTTCAATTCACTGGAATGAGTCCATCAAGTACCAGCATGATGCCCTCCCCCGAGGGCCCCTCCCTTTCCAATGCTGGTGAAACCTTTACACTTCAGAGACCATGATGCAATCCTCCATGCAGCCCGAAAAGCGGGTCCACATCGCATGGAAGACAAAGTTACAGTTCTATTAATGCTATATAATGCTATTCCCTGATTATACCCATGCTGTCCAAAGTCAACGCTTCTCTTTCCTAGAAGTCAAGAAAGGACTCCGCTATTTCGTTGTGCAAGAGTCATTACTATTCCCAGCCCAGCTCAAAATAATGTTGGATGGCACTACCACCTTTTTCACAGACACGCAGGAGGCCTAGGACTGGGCAGACCATCGCCATGGTGAGATGCTGCAGCCACACAATAAACCTGCACCAACTTCCCCTAGGCCAGATACAGGGAAAGCCTTGAGCAAAGGCCATCCCTTGGCCACTATTGACCTCTTCTCCCAACTTGGAACAAATCAAAACTAGCCATAGGTGCACGCTCCAGGCAGCAGTGACCCTGGGCACCACCACAGCAGTCACATACGATGAGAGAGGTCCGCATATCTTCTCTTTGGATGAAGATACCATCTAGTCGGAAGATTCTCCGAGAGACTCTCAATCCACTCCACTTGTGACACTGCAAACTGCAGAGACTCTTATTTGAATTAGAGACCCCCAAAGCACTGCACCCATATCTATACAACCACACAGACTCCCCCTACTTCTGATTTGTTTGATTGGTGATGTAACAAAGTACACATACAAACATAGCGCACAGAACTTCCTTAACACCATGTGCTCTGCACCAGCCTCTTTCCCTTAGAGCCTCCGGCGTTATTGTTCCAAATGCATAGGGATCACTGTAGGGACATCTGACACATAACACCCTCATCACAAGTCCTGTTAGTGCTTTCCTCCATATTATGGGCACTATGGCCACTCTACCATTTCTAGTGCTGACCACCCCCTCACATTACTGTAGAGTTAGTTTACAATGTCCAGTTCGGGAGCACCACCCATTGTAATGGGCCCTTTGTATTGGGACTGTTCTAGCCCCAAGTTACCATTGTTTATCCAAAGTATCTCCTCCCACATACCATCCTTTTATGGGCGGGCCAGCTTTCGGGCGAGAATCAGATGATATGACAGAGTGGCGCCTCATTAAGGAGACCCCTCCACCTAACACCCACCATTTTCATATGCCATGACTCCTTTGCAATATAAATGTAAATTGAAATGGACTCCTTCAACAGATATACGCTTTTTTTACTTTAAAGGTCTGCAGCAAGCACACTGCTAGGAAGTGCTACGCTATCTACTCATATCTTAAACACCAATGGGAAAAGATAATCCTTCTACAGGAGACACACGTCTCTGCTGGGGAGCTGTTCCGCATACGCAAATGTCAGAGAGGTCATATATACTCTACAACCTATTCAGCATAGGAGTGAGGCACCCTAATATGGCATCCCATTCCAACAACTGTGCTCGACCATAGACAAGGAGGGCCAATAAGTTTGGCAACTATTACTCACAAGTGAGCATATATGCTCCCAACACCAAACAAGAAGCCTTCTGGGACATGCTATCTGCAACACTCTCCCATAAACCCTCCTGCCATGGGTGCTGGGGGGGTGACTATAATTGTGCGCTAGACGTTACCCTGGATAGATCCCAACCCCTGTTGCGCTACTCTCCCCCCACAAGCACAGGCAGACCACTTCCACATGTGTACCCATCACTGGTAAATAACAGATGTCTTGCGCTCACGCAATCCTGGAGCCCGCCTGTACTCTTTCCACTCCATATCACATAACCTAAATGTCTGACTTGACCGGTTCTCTGTCCCCCCCCACTTTTGCTACTCGTTCAACACTCAGACTACTTGGGACGAGTAGTCTCAGGCCATACAACATGGTGGATGTTCGCTGGACACCTCCTCATCGCCCGATTCCCACATGGAAACTACCACAGGACTGTCTAGAGGACCCGGTCTTCAGAGCAGGATGCCCACATTCATCACTACTTCTCTGAAAATTGTAACACAGCCTCCACTAGGACGTTGGAATGGGATGCCCTCTAGGTGGTTACGAGAGGAGTTTGTATACAAAAGATTGTGGGGGTCCACAGGACACTACAGAAAGACACAGTATGTGCTGAAAACAAACTAGCCACCCTGAGCAAAGAGTCAGACAGTAACTCTGCACTTGAGCCACAACTCTCAAACGCCAAAACAGATTACCAAGACCCTCCTTTAGTACTTTAACTTTACTGCCCACACATCTAAAGTGCATAGAGAAGACAACAAAGCTGGAAGACTTCTAGCATGGCTTACTCAACAAGAGTTGATCACACACCCCATCACTGAAATAGTGGACCTCCTAGGCACCACAATTCACCTGTAGGCAAATATACTACGGCTATCAATTATTACTACTCCTCCATATACAGGGCCGCACTGCCTGCCTCATTGAGGCAAACTGAGAACTTCTTCGTGAACACCCCCCTTCTATCTCAGCGTCTATCAGGGACTACCTAAATGCGCCAATCACCACTATAGACGTGGCACAGGTGATTTGTGATCTTTCTCAGAACAAAACTCCAGGCCTTGAAGGCCAGCTACTGGAGTCCTATAGCACTTTTTCATCCCTACTGGCCCACCACCTCACAGAAATGTATGAGTCTGTACTACACACTGGCAAATTCTCACACTCACCATGCAAATCCCTCCGGACCCCCCTCTCAAGTCGGACAAAGACCCTACATGCTTGGCCTCCTACAGACCTATTGGCATTCTTGGCGCAGACTGCAAAAACCTTAGAGAAAATCTTAGCTGTTAATTAAACCAGATCCTCCCAAACCTTATCCACACAGATCAAAACAGCTTTCTGCTTGGATGTAGCACCTCCCAAAATATTCGTAGACTCTTCGATATCCAGGATCAAGTACAGGGTCACTTTCTGAGAGTGGCATGTCTCATCCTCGAATTAGAGAAGGCATTTGACATTTAACATGGCACTATGTTTTTATAGTCCTTCCCTGCATGGGGATAGGGCCTAAACTATTATCTTAAACCCGGTTGTTAGACTTCAATCCTACCTCCTGGATCTAACGGGGCCAACTAGTTTCTGCTCACTTCTCAGTTGTTGCGGCACAGGGCAGAGGTGCCTGCTTTCTCTACTCCTATTTGGGCTTACGATGGAGCCCCTTGCCATACTTCTGCGTGTAGAGGACCAGGAGTGGGGTATCCCACTGGCAGAAAGGACACATGTCGTGTCCCTATATGCGGATTATCTGCTTTTGTACTTACGAGGCATAACAATGGATCTTACACCCCTCCAAACCACCGTAGCTGACTTTGCTTCTGTTGCTGGTCTCTGAATCAACTGGGCAAAATTGGCTGCATATCCGATGTGTCCTCACCGGCCGCCGCTCAAGCTGGGAAATGTCCATCTAAAATGGCACACAAAATGGACCCGATACCTGGGGATCTCTCTGTATCATACCTCCACAGTCATCTATGAAGGGAACCACTGTAAGGCCCTAGCGGGCATTAAAACCCAAGTCCACTTCTGGCAATCTCTCCCTTTGGCCCCTACAGGCAAAATAGCACTGGCAAAGATGGTCATCCTGCCTCATCTTCTCTGCTATTTCGCAAATCTCCCTGTTGTCCACACACACCCCTTTTTCAAAGAGCTGGATATTATTCTAGCCATCCTTATTTGTAGCACCGAGCGCCACCTGGTAGCTCTTATTAAACTACAACTATTGACAGCGAGGGGGCCTGAACACCCCATCCTTTGAGGCTTATTTTTGGGCATTACAGCTCCAAAGTCTGTCCCGCTGGACTGCAGGTCGATACTCAGGCGAAGCTACTAATAGCCAAGAGCCTATTTCAATACCGACACTCTGAGGCCTTCTGCCCCCAAAGACTCTCCTCCCTCTCCCTGGCCCCTATCAGTCTAACTGGCATGGACTTGTATGACCTGCATACACTGCATAACCCCCGCATTTGCCCCAGCACTTCCACTGGTCAGCTTGCCCCACC
Organism: Pleurodeles waltl; assembly: GCF_031143425.1. NCBI lineage: Eukaryota > Metazoa > Chordata > Amphibia > Caudata > Salamandridae > Pleurodeles > Pleurodeles waltl. The sequence goes on along the minus strand of NC_090444.1, from coordinate 652,181,538 downwards.
ACACAGGTTTCTATACAGCCAAGGACTTAAAGGTTTGGACAGACCATTCAATACTCACTGCAGGTAACCTCTTTTCTGATGGACATTTCCTCCCCTTTGAACAATTTGCAGAAGACCATGGCCTCCCACTGGGGCAATTCCTTCTGCATAGACAAATTGGTCATACCGGCTGTACACTCTGGAATGCTAGTGAAGAAGAAACCCCTCACGTGCCCAGTGCTTCAATCTATCCTAGCCATTGGGCTGGTAGACACTTCATCATGCGGCTCTATAAAGCCATGTATGAGATAACACTTGCTTCCCTACTACCTCACACCAAAAATGGGAAGATGAATTTGGGAGAGCACTTCACAATAAGGTATGGGAAAGAGCAATTCAATTTCCCAAAGCTGTATCTTGCAACTCTCATATTCTAGAGAAGTAAATTCCACATACTCTACAGGGCATATTTAACCCCAGCACAGTTGAACCACCTCTCCCCCAACACATAAGCTAGCTGTCCGCACTGCCAAACTCTTGATGCTGATCTTAAACGTATGCTCTGGTCCAGCCCTCCAAAGTTATTAACACTCAGTTCACACCATTCTGCAGGTTGTCACAGAACTCCCAGACTTATATACATGGGAAGCATGCTCTCTCTGCTTCAAGTGTAAAAAACAACAACAAAATTCAAGCCCACTTTGCATCCTTAGCACTCCCACTGGTTAAACTCACCATTAAACTACACTGGTGATCCCCTACTGCCACCCCTGCCCCCCAGTTGCCACGTGGCAAGGGGCGATGTGAAAATGGGGCACAGCTGAGGAAGATGACTTCCGCTTTGAAGAGGTGAGATACCTGGGCAAACACCTGATTTCCCCCCAGTGGGCCACTCTGCTAACACACTTCCAACAGGAAGTGAACAAAGATAGTCTTCCCCCATGACAGTGCACACCTCATGCACCCCCTACCATAGGCATCACCACCAAGGGCTCTGGCAAGAGCAACCTCCCCGCCCACAACCAAGCCTACACTATTTTATCTCCAAGCACTCGCTACCATTCTCACCACCAAATTGTATGAGCCACAGTGTCCAAAATTTCACAACCAAGCACTTGTCACACTCACTCATACCCTCAGTACCCTTTGCTCCCACAGCCAAGTTGACAAGACCTCTCACAGCTACTTCAACCCAACGCGTACCAGGGTTCCATTGCCACCTGGATTACCCCCACACCCAAATGTTGTCACACTTCAAATGCTGGAACCTACTGAAACAGTCTGCTACCTTATGTCACATGTAATTGAATATGTTTGTTATATGCATACTAAAATCTAATAAAAATATATAAAAATATATTTAAAAAAGACAACTCTGTTTTTGAGTTTGGGGATATTTGTGGGCTTTAGTGGACTGGTAAATATCTGTCTGTCTGAAACCAAGTGCGAAGACAATAAAACCGAAGGCTACATACGGCCTGCTCTGAAAAATATTAACTGACTGGATAGACAGATCTTAAATATGGTAGTCCAGTCACCAATATCAGCAATGTTGGGGAAAATGAATCTTCGCTCATCTTTCTCAAATCTGCATGTCCTTGTTTAGTAAAAAAATGCTTATTTCCCATGTGCATGAAAATTGCGTTGATGATAACGCCAATAATGCAAAGCCAAGCTGGGTGGCACTTTTGTTAGAAGAACTGGTGGGTAGGGTTGAAGGGATTTTGAAAGCGGAACTCACACACTTCTTGGCTCGGTTGTCAGCAATTGAACAATCTCTTATAGACATTGCTAAGCCTTTTCCACCGCTACGGCTATTCACTCAGTCCCCTCAGGCAGCTGTCAATAGTGACAGCACTTTCTCACAGCTATCGGGAGATGCAGGGCGTGATAGGGGGTTGAAGAAAATTAATGAGATTGTAGCTTCAGCTACATGGTAGCATCTTTCCACCAAAACTATGGAAATGTGGGAGAACTCAATGGTGGGTCTAATGTTGGGGCCATGCTTAACGTTAATTTCCCAACAGGGGGCACATTGGGGCAAAGTGGAAGTGCTCCGCCTCGAGAGACTATGAACCTCCCCATCATCAATTTATGTCTGACATCATGGCCTTATGTAGCAGTTTTGACAGTAGTTCTGGGCTTGGGTGAGGAGCAGAAAGAATCACATGCCAACCTGGCCAATAAGTGTTTTAGCTGGCTCACAAAAAACATGAACCTCTTAGACCCACAACATACTCTTTACTCACAGAATACGGTGGATCGGGAGGGAAAGAAAAGATTGTCCAGGGGACTATGTTATAGTCAACTTTAAAGATCCTGAGTTGGTTCAAAAACTGTTGCTTGATACAGAGAATATATATGTGGGGCATACTAACATCAGTCTTCTTCCTCAGGGGTATTTTTACAAACCACCAGGAGGCTTAGGCAGGGCAGGCAATCCCTCTTCCCCAGTACAATCTCCCATACATCCACGCATTCTTGACACTAGTGTACTATGGTCAGTAGGGGCATACGCTGTCCTGGTATCTAATCGGTTCGACGCCCTCGCTCAGGTTGATCAGGTTGACTTACTAGTCAATAAAGAGGTTTTGCATTGTGGTAATTGTAACAAGTATGACACTGATGGCCTCTCTAAGGGCAAGTATCTAAAAAGGGGGGTGTTAGCGGGCTGGACCCTGTCCCAGCAAGAGAGTCGGACCTCACTGTTGGGGACGTGGATGGTAGGGTCACTTTGGAGGCCTGTAACAGGCCTGGCACTGGTATGATTACCACCTACTACCTAGATTTTTTTTAACCAAGGAGGCACCACGCATCCTGAAAAAAACTCACCCACCAAATTTCTGGGTCAATTTGACTTTACACAATTGTCAGACCCACATGGTAAGAAGGGCGCAGCTTTATATGCTCACAGAATAAGGAGTGCAGAACTGGAGGCTGAGGCAACAAAAAACTCTAAAATCTGGTCGAAGGGGGTGACAGTAGCCACTTGGAACATTGCAGGTGCCCGTCATTAGCTAACGAATCCAGACTGGCAAAAGTTGGTTGCATCCTTTGATATTTTCTGTGTTCAAGAAACATGTATGCTTGATCCTTTTCACATAGGAGGTTTTACCTCCCTGTTCCAACCTGCACTTTCTTCCCTGTCAGGCAGTGCACGTGGGGGCCTTGCCACTTTTGTTGCTGTTAAAGTTCTGAATGTACATATTGCCCATAAATGGTCTGCTCCATAGTTTTTGGTATCATTGATTTTGTTAATAGAAGATATCTTGTTGATACACTTTTAGAACAATTTTCTCAGCTATGAAGTAGGAAAGGGAATGAGTGATTTTGATTAATTTTTAGATTTTTTAAAACATCACACTGTGTCCCATAGGAGATAACCACATTTGATTCCTTTTACCCTGGCACATCTTTAACATGCCATGCTGGGGGCCATTCTGAAAATGCTAATTCTGAAACACGATCTAATAGTTATGAGCGAAACCCAGTCAAACGACATTGGGCTGATTCCAACATTTACAGGGGGGGCCACTGGGAGTACCATAGATTTTATATTAATGTCCGCAGTCTCTGTGCCCCTAGCTTCAAATTTTAAAATATTGGGACACTACCTTAGTGACCATAACCGGACATGTTTTACCATGGAGATAAAAACATACAAAAATCCTGCATCCGTGGAATGTACCATGGGCCTCTCTAAGAATAAAGGGCTCCAGATAAATGAGTAAAGGTCGATCCTGTCAGCTTCACCAAGAAAATCGTTCATAATATAGAGTCTATTCTTGCATGCCTGGATGAGAAATGCACTGATACCTCAGTTTCATCTGAATCCAAAAGCATATGTGAGGCGAATTGTGATGGTTTGGTTATTCATTATCTCCGGACTAGGATCTCCCTACATCATTGGTTTCAAGCCGCCTGTTCAGCAGTGCATAAGCACTTAAATACAGTACTCAAAATCTCACTGCGTAATCCTGTGGATGTTAAAAAGGCTAGGCTTGAGAACCAGTCTGTCGTGGAGGAAAGGAAGAGGTTAATAAGGGAAAAAGCCTGAGAAGATTTTTGGTCCTGGCCTCATCATTAAGGGACAGTGCAAAGTTCTGGGCTGTTATAAATCATTCTTTCTTTTCTGAGTCCGACATGCCCAAGTTGGAAGTTATAATCCTGGAAGTCCAGTGGGAGACACATTTTAAGGGCATATTACAACCTATAGAAAGTGACCTGCCTCAAATTAGGGCTTCTAACTGTCTCCCCTAGCCAGACCTAGCTCCAGGTCCCATTAAATTCCCTACAGAAATAAGCAAGGTGGTTTTTTTGAGCTAGATAAATCCATTCCTGGAAAAGCCCCAGACCTGGATGGGGTACCAGTCCGCATTTTTAAATCTAATACAGATTTATAGGGTCCAGTATTGACAAACGTTTTAAGAAGTGCTGTGGTGGGGGAAATCTCTCACTCATGGAGAACGGCCATCTTTGTCCCCATCTTTAAAAGGGGAGATTAATCGTTCCCAGCTTGCTAGAGGCCAATCTCCCTAATAGATGCAACAGTAAAAATCCTTGGGTGGGTGATTCTCGCCTGAATCGAAACATGGGCTGAAGAGAATAAGGTTTTAACGCCCGTCCAGTATGGGTTCAGGCCAGGCATAGAGACTGTGGAGCAAACATTAAATTTAAGTCTGATTACCAGTAAATATGTGAGGGCAAAAGGGGGTGCCATTCACATGGCATTCCTTGACTTGTCAAGCGCCTTTGATTTGGTTAACAGGAACAATCTATGGGAGACTATGCAGAAATTGGGGATGGAACCGAATCCACTCATTTTATTGAAACACTTACAGCATGACCTTAAAGTCTTGGTTTGATATAGCCCACAAGGGGACTTATTGTCTCAAATAAGTCCTTGAGAGGTGTTAGACTGGGTTGCATTTTAACACTACCACTAGTAAAGGCAATACCATAAATCATTCAGTGTCATTGCCATTACTAGTGGTAGTCAATCAAGGAGTGACATTAGGGAGTCCACCTTGGTCGTGAAGAGGAGTCTGGGGGTTAGACTCAGAAACATGTACACCGACCAGGAGGCAAGGTACATAATATACCCTACCTCCAAAGCCCCTTTTTAACCATACCGCCCTGTGCTGTGAGACATATGAAAATAGTAGTACTACCCAGAGGCAGGTATTTGTAACTTACTTAAGACTCCACCACTCCTATCCCTCTGAAAATTCACATTGATGAAACTATAACAGTGCTCCCACGTATTCCGTCGGTCGTAGCATGCCCCGTTCTGCAGTGGAACGGGAGGAACCCAATGATGAAGCATGCCACCAAGAGGTAACCCTGGTGGGTGAGGGTTTTTCACACAGAAGAAACCTTTTTCTATTTTTTCTTTCTCTTGTCCACCCTGTATAATCTCTTTGGACTTGGACTTTTTGTAATGTTATATAGGCTATAAGGAGGACAGACTCAGCCCTACAAAAACCTCCTTCTTCCTCTTTGTTATCGTATATTTGACATTATCATCATTAGGCTGCTAATAGCAGGGTCTGATAATGAGAAGTGCTCAGTCTGATTTATGACAAAGGCTGGTACTGGGGTACAGAGGTGAAAAACTGAAGCACTGATATATTTAACCCTTAAATAAAAGTCCTTGTCAGCTCAATATTGGAGCCTGAAACTAAATGATGTTTCTGAGTGCGTTTAGATGGGAGAACAATAAAATTAAAAGTTACCCTTATGATTAACTCTCCATTTTAATTGTTCCCATTTCAAAGTGTCACATTTACAAACAGCAGGCCACTTACTCCCAGCAGCAAGCTGACACTGTGCCAGATATATAACTGAAAAATACATTATTGTTTTTTTCTTAAATGGGAGAAATTTAAAGTGCAGAAAATGTTTCCATATTATGAACATTTTTGCAAGAAATTTTTCTGCACTTTAAATTTTTCCCATAAAAAAGAAAAATGGTTTTATGTTTGTGTTATACGAGTAATGGCATCACATATGGCAAAAGGCATGTCCTGTGCCTCAAGTACATAGGACACAGACTCTCAGGCCCCTATACACATGTATCACATTCATATGCACGGATCTTCATACACCCCTAAAGACCAAAATCTCACTGACACAAATGGCAACCCTGTCATATTGCCCCTAGTCAAAGTATTTTGTTTAAACCATAGTATCTGACTGTATGGACATTAGGCTTAAAAATCAATGAATCTGTGTGTGAGTGAGTTGTTTAGCCTTCAGTAGCTCACAATGATTTTCTCTGATCAGCAGTAGCTCTCACTAGAGAAAACGTTAGTGACTCCTGTTTTAGAGTCTTTAACATGAACACTGAAGTGATGAAGTAAAAGAATTTTGGATGTAGAAAACTAAAGAATACAACCCTCTATCCATGCCCTGAGCATTGGGAACAAATTCTCCATCAGCATCTGAACAGTCCAACCTCTCCTGCCTTTCAGAAAGAAGCTGCACACCTACTTCTTCGGGGACCGATTCGTCTCAACTTGATACGCCTTGCTTCCCACAAACATCCTGCATCACTTTAAAGGATCTCGAGTCATAACTCAGGGCTCCCTCCTTTCTTCAGTGGTTTGTTGCTCTCTAGCTATGGTTGCACTCTACAAATACCTATGCATACATAAGCACATATTTTGTTTAGATTGTGCAAGGGTGAGTTTTATAAGATTTCAGTACCTATAAGGAACCAAGGCCCTCATTACAACCCTGCCGGTAAAGGCCCCCTACCGCAGTGCTGATGGCCACCAATATACCGTGACCGTGGCGGTATTCCGCTACGGGAACTATGACCCACACTGAGAAAACCGCCACTATACAGACAACCACACAAGTACGCCACACCAAAGGTCAGTGATAAGCTGGCGATAGCATAACCCACATCGTTACACCAACAGGAATACGCCCACAGTTTCACGAATCACCGCGGCGGTCTTTCAACCACAGTAAACCATTGGCGGTACACAACGCTGCGCTCAAAATACACACACATTTACAAAACACCATCACATTGGACAATTCAAACTACACACACCTGACACACATACACACACCACACCCACACACTCACACCACTATAAAACACACACCCACATTGCCCACAACCCTTTCAACGAAAAACAAGATTGCCAACAGAGAGAGACACATGCCAAGAGCACCCACTCAATGTGAACCACAGAACACCATCACCCATACACCATCCACGCACATCACAGCATACACCACAACACATCACTCCACACACCACCCCACACATCCTCACACATATCACTCACACCACATCCATGGCACCACAAAAACACCACAGGTTTTCAGAGGAGGAGCTAAGGGTCATGGTGGAGGAAATCATCCAGGTAGAGCCACAGCTATTCGGATCACAGGTGCAGCAGACGTCCATTGCAAGGAAGATGGAGCTCTGGTGGAGGATTGTGGACGGGGTCAACGCTGTGGGCCAGCATCCAAGAGCAAGGGATGACATCAGGAAGAGGTGGAACGACCTACGGGGGAAGGTGTGTTCCATGGTTGCAAGACACCAGGTAGCTGTACAGAGGACTGGCGGTGGACCCCCACCTCCTCCCCCACAACTAACAACATGGGAGGAGCAAGTCTTGGCAATAATGCATCCTGAGGGCCTTGCAGGAGTAGCAGGAGGACTGGACTCTGGTAAGTCAAATCTTAACTACTTTATCCCCCCACCCTACCTGCATGCCATCACAAACTCCTACCCCTACCCTCACCCCATCACTCCACCACCTCACACATACCCCACCATCACAACCCAACCATCCCACTACCAAGCCCTGCATGTAACACCAATGCATGGACCCCCAACACAGATCTGCATGGACACCCATCACTAAAGCACGCCCAGTAGAGAGACTCACCCAGCCCATATGCGCAGATACACTAACACTGCATTTGCATCCCCACAGGACCCATACTCAACGTCACCGGAGAGGAGGTGCCATCTACATCCAGTCCCCCCCGAAGATGCCCACAGTGACAACAGCAGCTCTGCACTTCTGGATCAGGATGACCAACCTGGCCCATCCAGGACCTCTGGACAGTCGGTTCCCCTGCCACTGTCCCAACCCACCACAAACCCTCCCCCCTCCTGAAACACCAGCAGAGCACCCACCGAGCGGGCCCATGCCACTGTCCCCAGGACACATCAATCAGCAGTGTGTCCACCACTACAGGAACCCCACGCAACCCCACAAACACAGGACGATCAGGGACCTGGGTCAGTGGCAGTGGCAGTGAGCACACAGTTCAGGAGACAGAGGCACAGGACAACAGGGAAGCTGGGAAGACTGCTGTGCGACAGGGGGAGGACAGGCCCAGGGAACCCACTCTCTACAAGGCACTCTCCAACATCCTGGGAGTATACCAACATTCCCAGGAGACGATGGGCCAGATACTGGCCAAGTTGCAGGAGACCCAGTGGCTGCAGGAGGGACAGTACCTGGGGATCAGGGATGACCTAAAAAATATCTACACCGTCCTGGTCACCATTGCAGGGGTGCTGGCTGACATGAGCAAAACCATGAGGGAGGCAGTGGCACAACAACGGGCCCATGACACTAGCCAAACTGATGAACAGCCTTCCACCTCCACCGTCGCTAGTGGACAGGAGGCCCTGTCACAAGAACAACAGGTCACCAGCACCCCACCCCCTGCAGAAGGAGAACCACCCTGCAAACGGTCTCTGCTATCCAGGCAGAAGCCAGAGAACCTTGCCAAATCCCCTGCCAGTAAATAAGACTCTCCTGATTGCCACCCTTCTGTCCCACCCTGTCCACCTTGAACTGCCATTACTCCCCTTCCTATGCCCCATTGGACAATGCACCTGTGATACCAAGAGAGTGGACTCTACCATGGACTTTCCTCCACCATCAGCCCAGCCCATTGCACGTCCCCCTCTACTTATGAGCACTTAAATACACATCCTTGGAACAAATACTAATCTGGAGTCTCAAATAATTCACATATGTATTAGTTCAACATTATCAAAACACTGCAACTCAAATTTACAGTGAAATATACTTTGGAATGACCTTTGGTGGGCAGCAGTACACATAGCAGGAGCCAGAGTGGGGCACAGAGATCTGAAAATAGAGATGCCAAAGGGTACAGTCAGTGGCCATAGACATAGGGAAACAGGCTGTCATGCACAATGTCCAACAGAAAACTGAAATGTAAAGTGAACTTACAGTGTCTTACCTGTGTGTCACTGGAAGTATTGCTGAATTATATTGCTTCTGTTGTCATCATCTTCTTCCTCTGCCTCCTCTTCCTCACTGTCCACAGGCTCCACCGCTGCTACAAGACCATCTCCAGGAACATCCTCCTGCAGAAAAGGCACCTGGCTTCTCAAGGCCAGGTTGTGCAACATGCAACATTCAACATGCAACAATGATCTGGCATAGCTTCTTGGGTGAGTAGTACAGGGAGCCACCTGTCAGATGGAGGCACCGGAACCTGGCCTTCAGGATGCCGAAGGTCCTTTCAATGATCCACCTTGTACGCCCATGTGCCTCATTGTAACGTTCCTCTGCCCTTGTCCTGGCATTCCTTACTGGGGTCAGTAGCCATGAGATGTTGGGGAAACCAGAGTCACCTGCAAATATTGAGGGACAACTGTTAGACACACACTAACCCTTAGGGACAACCCCATACCTAGATACCTACTCATACTGTGTGGGGACCTTGGGCTCACCTATTAGCCACACCCGGTGCTTCTGGAGTTGGCCCATCACATATGGGATGCTGCTATTCTTCAAGATAAAGGCGTCATGCACAGAGCCAGGATATTTGACATTCACATGGGAGAAGTACTGGTCCACCAAACACACCATCTGCACATTCATAGAGTGATAGCTTTTTCTATTCCTCAAAACTTATTAATTTCTATAGGGGGGACAAATGCCACATGTGTACCATCAATGGCACCAATGATGTTGGGGATATGTCCCAGGGCATAAAAGCCAGCTTTCACTGTGGCCAAATCCTCCACCTGGGGGAACACGATGTAGCTGCACATGTGTTTCAGCATGGCTGACAACACTCTGGTCAACACATTGGAGAACATTGGCTGGGACATCCCTGATGCCATGACCACTGTTGTTTGGAAGGAACCACTATCCAGGAAATGGAGCACTGACAGGACCTGCACTAGAGAGAGGATACCTGTGGGCTGGGGGATAGCTGACATCAGGTCTGGCTCCAATTGGGCACACAATTCTAGGATTGTGGCACAATCAAGTCTGTAGGTATGATAATGCGTCTGTCCTCCATTGTCGCAAGGTCCACCAGGGGTCTGTACACTGGAGGATGCCGCCATCTCATATTCATCCTCAGTGTTTGAATCCTATGGAAGAAAACGGTGAGCAGAGGGTCATATTCACACATCTATTGGACTAATGATGATTTGTTTACTTTACAGAAACAAGATGTGAATCCGAAAATCAGTTGCTGTGCCAATGTCTGCTGTGACGCAGTTAGATGCCATGGCCTGTGCCCCCGTGAAATGGTGGCTGCCTGACTTGTGAGGAGGGACAAGTGGAAATTAGGTCATTCCACTGGCGTTGTTCGCCGTTGCGGTAGCCGGTCGAAGACCGCCGCGCAACTTCGCATTGGTTATCATTGGGCCCTATGGGTTCCAGGAACCAATGGCGATGTACACCGGCGGTGATGGTAAGCACCGCCGCGAACGTTACCGCCATTTTCTATCTGTTCATTCACTTGCTTTAACAGGAGAGGACCTACACTGCAAGTGCTGCTGTTACCTGTGTCTAGAAGCGACAATGGCTCATGTGTCTGGGGAAAGGGCCCTTGTCTTCACCGCGGCGGAGTTGGAGAAACTGGTGGATGGGGTCCTACCCCAGTACACGTTACTCTACGGTCCTCCAGACAAACAGGTGAGTACACTGTGAGTATGATGCGTGGGCCATGAATGTATGGAGTGTTGTTTATGTAAGCCACATGTAGGGGGGCAGAGGGGCCCGGGCCAGAGTGCTGCATGTAAGGTGGTCAATGTATGTACGTCAGGGGATGGAAGGGATATGGTGGGCCATTACTGTGACGGTCCGGACAGTTGACTAATTCTGTTTTCTGCTGTCTTTTCCATGCAGGTCAGTGCCCACCAGAAAAAGGGGATTTGGCGTGCCATCACCAAGGAGGTGCGCACCCTGGGGGTCTTTGACAGGCGGAGCACCCACTGCCGCAAAAGGTGGGAGGACCTGAGCCGCTGGGCAAAGAAGACGGCGGAGGCCCAGCTGGGGCTGGCCTCCCAGCGAGGAAAGGGTGCCCGTCGCACCAGGACCCCCCTGATGTTCCGCATCCTGTCGGTTGCCTATCTGGAGTTGGATGGGTGCTTGAAGGCATCACAGCAGCCACAAGGGGATGAGTAAAGATTCTGAATCCTGACTTTGCCTGCGTTAAGAGGTACCTGAGTTGGGAATGTGGGCTATGGGTGCCCCTAGGCCAGGGCTAAGATGGCAGGGTAGGTCCCTTGTTGGGCAGGCTCTGAAGCCCTCCTACCCCAATAGTGTTAGTGGGCATCTACTACTGGGCAGGGTCCTGTGGGTTTCAGGTGTGCAGCTAATGGTGTTAGGCATTGTACACCATGGGCTGGTGACTATCTTAGTAACTGGTAGTGCATGGCCTAGTGCACAGGGCTGCTCCCTGTGTGTTGTGTACACCAACGGTAGTGGTGTTGCTGGCATTGCCCAAGTGTATCCTCCGTCTCCCCCCCTTTTTGTTTTGTCACCCTGTCCTTGTGTGCATTAACATAATCTGGCGGAGGAGCAGAGGCACCGGCAACGGAGGGAGCTGCATCCCACATGGGCCTGGAGGACGAATCCACCCAGGGTGAGGGCACCAGTGGGATGGAGGGTGAGGGGAGCACCACAACGGGGACAGGAGGAGACACCACAGACAGCGTGTGTTTGTGTGTATGGTGTTGTGGGTGAGGGTGGGGGTGTTGCGTGTGTGTGTCACTCTCTTTTTCCTCCCCCCTCCCCTGTGTACTAGGTGCAGTACTTACCGTGGTCGTCGTCCCCGCCTTTCGTACTCGTGGTAGATGAGGAGGTAGACCAGCATGGGCAGGACCTCTAACTCGGCCTCCATGGCGTCCTGGTCCTTCGTTGAGTCTCAAGAGGTGAGTGGTTTCCCTTCTGTGTTCTGTTTCCGCTGTGCTTTTGATGGCATTGTTACTGCCCCGGAAAAGCTGGTGGATTGGCTGGTTGTGATGGGGTGGGCGTTACATTGTCTTCCGCCTGTCTGTTGGCGGTTACCGCTGCGGTGTTTGTTGCTACCGCCGTGGCGGTCGGAGTGTTAAAGTGGCTGTCTGTGTTGGCAGTTTCTGCCATGGTTGTGATCCCATTTTTTTTACCGCCGACCTGTTGCCGGTATTACCGCCGCTTTAACACCGACCGCCACAGTTGTAATGAGGGCCCAAGTTTGGCCAAGTGACCTTAATCTCTGTCCTCTGGATAAACACCTTACAGATCATCAGCAATGTGTTTCAGTTGTATCTTTTCCCTAACTGGGAGAGATACATTGCAAAACAGAGCTAAAGCTTTCCCAGATAAAAGGCATCCTGTCTCTCACTGCAGTATGTGTTTGAAACTGCCTGTTGAGGAAAGTTTGACCCTCATCAAAGTTCTAATTAGCCAAAGGTGTGCCGGTTTATCACTACCTTCTGACTTTACAATCTCCTGTCAAAATTTAGGAGGCACTGATGAAGGTACTACTCCAACAAAGACCATCATGACTGACACAGCTCTTCAGTCACAGGTGAAAAGGAAGTCATACCACTGGACTTCTGACTCCAAACAAGAAGGAGCCATTGAACGCAGGAGTACCTTGAAGGAGTATGTTGCTTTGATTCTAGAGGGGGCAAAGAAGATTGGCTTTGGGAAGAACCTGAAATGGGAGCGTGCAATGAAGTAATCTTATTAGCTGTGTAGGATTGGAAACTTAATATATCTTTGTGTTTTCCACAGAGTTCCATGCTTGTCTACCTTGGAATATGTATGCCAGTTACAGTTGTGGTGCCTGACTTTAGGTGTCACAGGTTGTTTGCTGAGTAACACTATACCTACAACCAAGAATACTGTGTCACACAGAATTTATGACAGCATATTTTGGTGACAAGCTGGCTGGGCACCATCCAGCAGCCTAACCATGATGACAGCGCTCCCCAACTTCAAATTTAAGGGCATGCTAACAAAGAAACAGTCAATTCATTACTGTGTTTTGAAACTAGAAGTAAATAATCTGATAATAAACCACTAACTGAGATAACCCTTATCTTTTGCCAACGTGACCCTGCTCTTGAGATCCTACAATTTTTTTTCATAGAGTTGGTGCAATACTCCTTTAAGTTACTTCAAGATTTTGCCCACAAAAAAGCTGTTGAGAAGTTGATTGAGGAAAAGGAAGAGATTTATTTTGGAAGAAGCTCAGCAAACAGCAGTTCAGAATAATAAAGACAGTATTGCCAATGCTGGTATATTAGTTCCTTTTCAGACTGACTTAAAGAAAGTATTCACTGTTGATAGCAGTGCGATGGGCATTTCAACTCTTTTATCCCACATCCATGGTATGCCTGAGAAAACTATAGTGTTGCCTCCCATTCTCTGTCCAGTGCGGAAAGAAATTATTCCTGCGTAGAAACCGAGGCACTCACCGCAGTATGGGATTCAAATTATTTTCAAACATTCATTTGGGGTAGTAGGATTATATTAAGGATGGTTCAGAAGCAATTGCTTAGAGTTGTACGACCTGCCGGTACCTAAAATGACTTAAACCGTTTCGCAAGGTTACCTGTAAAACGGCCCGACTTTCGCATATTTTTCCTGGTTGGAAAAACAGAATTGCAGATTGTTTATCATGTTTACTTGACAAGCCAGCTGATGAGTCGGAATTGGAAACTGATGAAGTAGTAGCAGGTGTGGTGGATGGCACTGAAGGTTTTGGAGGTATTATTTCTAAAGCAGATTGGAAGGAAGCCATGAATGACGGCAATTCATTGAAGGTTGCTCTCATCAAAAGGAGTGTTAGGAAAAAGAGGGTTCTTTCGGAGGCTGTTCAGCTGTGAGCATGAATTGTCCTTGCTGAGGAGATGGTCATAGGGAGGGGTAAAAGGTTTATACCACACTGTAGACTAAGGCTAAAGTTGACATCCATAGCAAAAGGGTCATTTGGGCTACAAATTACATTCAAGAGTTTAAAAGAAATGTTTTGGTGGCCTGCAATGGATATTAAGATTAAGGACTGGGTGGTGGAATGCGCAGTATGTATGAATTTGAAGAGACACTTGAAAGTGGGATTGGGGGTATTAGATTAAAAAAAAACAACGTGTGTGAAGTGGAACCGCTTTTGTGGTGGCTGGCTCTCGGTGTCACTGGCAAGTCTACTGTGTAACAGAGAATTTATGACAACAGATAGTTAGTCTGAGACAAAGGTCTTTTCTGCAAAACTGGGCAAAACTGGGCAACAAAGTACCCAGCCCAGCCCCATAAACCTGGAACTAGATCATGATCAGAAAAGTAAAGGAGGTGAAATTACAACAATTCTGACGCGTTTAAGTCTGCTTGGAACCGTGACTACCTCAGAAGACGACCTGCCTGAATTATTCCTGTCTATCTGAAGAAAGACTGATGCGAGTGAGACCCTTGCTCACCAATGAATCTCTGAATCTAAAAAAAATGCTGCGCTTATATTTAGTGAAGCTGGCCTCTTGTTGACCAAAATAGTAAATGGGTGAGCTCTAAGCAGAAGGAGACTGCTTGTTGTGGAGGTCACTATTAACTGAACTCTTAGCTGTGATGTAAAGGAATTGAGAAAAAAAACTTTTTCCTCGAGACATAGCGAGCAAAATGTACAAAGCCATTTTGCATTTCTTAACGGTCCAAATCGCTATTTTAAGCTGTTAAGAAATGCGAAATGGGCTTTTCAAATGTACAAAGCCCTTTAGGGAATCACAAATTGAGATTTCTACCCAGTGGAAATCGCAATTTGCGATCTTCTTAATAGGAAATCTCAAATAGGGTTTACATATTTGCGATTTCAATTCAGATGTACAAAGCATTTCCTAAATGCGAATGGGGCATTTAGGAAATGCAATAACCATCGACTTCAATTCGATGGTAACCATGTGCAATTTAAAAAAAGCACCCCAAAATGCTTTTTAAAAGTGCAGTAGAGCACACACATGCCCTTTGACAACTACAAGTCACTCCATAAAGCCAATAACAACCTGTCTTGACAATCCTGTTCACTTATGGCACATTATAGACATTGGATAACCGGACTTTACTGCTAACACTCCCTACAATGGTACCCATCACAACTACCAGCTCAGCCCCTGCACTGAGCAGATAGTAGAGCAGTGTGTTTTGTGTGACATGAGCAATTCACATGACATTCACCATGAACACGTTATAACATATCACACAAAAATGCCAAGTGACAGCTACACCAAATAGCAAACATTGCACACATACATCCACAACCCAGCATGATCACAAGCTGCAGATGGTCCCCACAGATCACAGCCAGGCTACAGACAGGCCCATATTTCCAGGACAACATACAAGGGAGTCACAAGTTATGCACGCAAGGATGCAAACCTCTACATGTGTGCACCTATACACAAACACATGCATCCTCATGCTACTTCAGGAAGTGGGGGTCTTAGTATCAATCAATAAATTGTGAAATATACTTCCAAAACATGTGTGCACACAAAAACGATGTCAAAGTAAGACACACCTAGTCTTACATTTGACATGTCCCACAATATGTCCAAAACCAGGGTCAAATATCATGGAACATCAGTGCACATTACACTGTTTGCAGAAGTTCAATGGCCAATAAATTAGGAACATGCACAGTATGCATCAGAGCTGGATTTAGGAGCCAACAGGGCAGTGTGATCATGGGACCTGTCAAGGATATGTAACACAAATGGTAAAAGTTGTAATGAGCACATCTGTCACAGCTCTCCATCATGCCCCCAATGCCATAACAATAGTACACACTGGGCATAGGCTCAAGTTGGTAAACCTTAGTAGTGAGGAAATGTTTTAAACCTTCACATGCTCACACTTGCAGTGCAAAACCTATTCAATGACAGTCCAGATGGCAATATCTACAGACAGTGGCATTTGAAAAGGCAACTTTCTCTGTAGGCAAACCACACAAATCAACACATAGGCACTCATTACAACCTTGGCGGTCGGTGTTAAAGCAACAGGCCGGCGAAAAAAAAATTGAATCACGACCATGGTGGAAACTGCCAACACAGACATCCACTTTAACACTCTGACCTCCACAGCGGTAGAAACAAACACCACAGCGGTCACCACCAACAGACAGGCGGAACACAAGGTTCCGCCCATTGTATTACAACACGCCTATCCGCCACCTTTTCCGGGGCGGTACCAATGCCATCAAAAGCACGGCGGAAACAGGACGTGGAACGGAAACCACTCACCTTTCAACACTTTACGAACAACCAGGATGCCAGGGAGCCCGAACTACAGGTCCGGCCCATGCTGGTCTACTTCCTCTTGTATCAGGAGCAGCAACGACATCGGCGACGACCACGGTGAGTACTGCATCTAGCACACAGGGGAGCAGGGAGGGAAAAGAGAGTGACACACACATGCAACACCCCTACCCCCACCCTCACCCACAACACCATACACACAAACTGATCCAACCACATTACAGATACACCCTGTCACCCCCTGGAAGAACGCAAGGACAAAAGGAAATGATTGTAACGAGTGTAATCATTTAAATATCAGATAGGCCAAATTCAAAATTCAGTATATACAAATATGTACACCAACTACACAAGTCCGGATATTAATTAAATCATTTTCCGTGGATCAGTGTCCCAAAATGCATGGGCCAAGCGCAAACAAGATACCAGACTTGAAATGGAGAGAACACTGCAGGGGCATCAGATGGAAAATAAACAGGCACCTTAGGGGGAGGGGGGGCACCTCAGCCGGATGAACGGACGACGCCACTGCTCCACGAGGGGGCTCCATGCCCACTGATTGGTCCTGGGGAGTGCAAAGCCACAGTCTCTCAAGTCTCTCCAGTGGGTGGGTTGCCCACTGCTTTATCCTGGGGAGTACAAAGCCACAGTCTCTCAAGTCTCTCCATTGGGTGGTTCGCCCACTGTGTTATTCTGGGGAGTGCAAAGCCATAATCTCTCAAGTGGATAACAGTCTCCACTGGTTCTGGAGGGGGCTTTGTGCCCAGAGTGATTCATCCTGCCAAGGACTGAGGCAGTGGATATCAATCTCCACTGGTTCCGAGGGGGCTTTGTGCCCAGAGTGCTTCACATGCAGTGTGGCAGATCCCATTCCCTCACCTGGGTGTGTGTGCCACGAGATTGCCTGGCAACAGGTATCATGATACTCGATGGAGGCAGAGACACACTCCACCCTGCTGCGACTTCGCCTGGCACCTGCTGGTACAAACAGTGCTGGGAGTCATGCCTCATGTACGCTGGGCAGTGTCCAGGACATCTCCTGCAGCCTCGGACGGCTGCCCACTGGGGATGATTGCCATGTCAGCTGTGGTGGCATTGTCTGAGCACGTCGCGGGGCTGGTGGTGGTGGTTGCCACAGTGTTTGTGGCAGAGGTGCTGGCGGTGGTGCATGTGTCTGCACCTGTTGAGGGACACAGCAGGACGTCTCCTGCAGCCTCGGACGGCTGCCCACTGGGGATGATGCTGGGGACTGTTGGTGAGGCAGCAGACGTGCAGGTGGCGGTGCTGTTGGCGGTGCAGGTAGCGGTGTCCGCCGCCGTACAGGTTGGTGTTGTGGTTGACAGAAGGGGTGACTCTGGTCCCTCAGCCGGAGCCTCCGTGCCCTGTTTTGACCTGCTCTTCGGCTTGTGTCCCTTCCCCACCTTTGATGTCACGTCTGGTGTCTTGCCACTGTTCCCTTTTGGCTTGGGGGAGCACTTGCTTGCTGGTAGGTGTGGCTTCTTCCTCTGGCATGTGGACACCTTCTTCACCTTGGCAGGTGGTGGAATGGCCTGCTCCTTGGCCTCGGTAGGTGGCACACTGGCAGCTCTGATGGGTGGCGCCCGCGATGTGACTGGACTTGCTGAGACCACTGTGCTGGATGATTTGGTGGCTGAGGTGCTGGGCTGGGACCTGGACAGCCTGGTCCTAGGGGAAGGACAGGGGGAGGTGCAGGGAAGAGGTCAATGTTAGCCAGGAAAAGTTTTTTAGACACACTGGGACGGGAAGATGGAGGGGGTTTGGGAGTGGATAAAGAGGTAGTGATTGTAGGAGGTGTTCGTTTGCTGAATTTGGGTGAAGGTGCATGGGCCGGAGGCTGTTGTGAGGTAGATGGCTGTTGGGTGGGTGTGTGCCTGCGTTTGTGTACTTTGGGAGGAGGGCCCACAGACACACTGGGAGAGGACACAGGGGATGTGTGAATGGTAGTGGGCGTGGTGAGTGTACATGAGCGGTGTGTGGTGGTGATGGAGGTAGTGGATGAAGATGTAGTGCATGCAGGTGTGAGTGGAGATGAGACAGGGAGGGAGGAGGAGGACGTGGAGGAGGGGGGCACAGTGGAGGCAGTGGATGTTGGTGTGTCTGCATGGGGATGGTGCTTGTGTGAGTGCCGATGGGTTGTGTGGTGCTTTTGTTTGCCATGTCCACTCTTGTGTGTTGATGAGTGTGCATGCTGGTCAGATGGTGTGCTTGGGATAAGCTGAGGTACAGGGGATTGGGTCTGGGTGAAGGAAGTTGGAGGGGGAAGGCTGGACCCAGGGACAATGCTTGCCATCAGTGCTGAGGCCAGAGCCTGAAATGCTCTCTGTTGGGCCGCCTAGCCAGAATGAATGCCCTCCAGGTATGCATTTGTTTGCTGCAAATGCCTCTCAACACCCTGGATGGCATTCAAAATGGTAGATTGTCCAACAGTAAGGGATCTCAGGAGGTCAATAGCCTCCTCACTGAGGGCAGCAGGGCTCACTGGGGCAGGGCCTGAGGTGCCTGGGGCGAAGGAGATGCCGACCCTCCAGGGTGAGCGGGCACGGGAAACTCAATAAGGGGCTGCTGAGAGGGCAGTGCTGGTAGGGGGGTTGTGGCTGTACCTGTTGATGCGGTGGGCACAGAGGTGCCCGCCACTGCAAGGGAGCTTCCATCAGAGGAGGAGTCGCTGTCGCCTCCTCCTGTCCCCGTCGTGGAGCTCCCCTCGCCCTCCCTCCCACTGGTGCCTTCTGACTCCGTTACTGCACCCTCCAGGGCCATATAGGATGCAGCTCCCTCCTGCTCCGGTGCCACTGCTCCTCCACCAGATGATGTTAATGCACGCAAGGACAGGGTGACAAAACAAAAGGGGGGGAGACAGAGGAGACACATGGTCAATGCATGCAACACCACTAACGTTGGCGGGCACAACACACAGGGAGCAGCCCTATGCACTAAGCCATGCACTGACAGGGCAGGGGAAAAGCACATGCCCATAGGGGACTCTGTCGAGAACCATATTATGTACAGCTGGAAGCCATAGGAGCCTGACTAGGTGTAGAGGGCAAATACCACCTTTGGGATTGGACAGGGAATAAGGGCTGCAAATCAATGGATCTACCTTTGCGTGTCTGCCCTGGCCTAGGGGAACCCACAGCCCACCTCCCCCACCCAGACACCTCGTAATGCGTGCAGAGTCAGCTGAATGAGAGTGTACTCACCCCCTTGTGGCTGCTGTGATGCCCTCAGCGCCCATCCAACTCCGGATATGCCACCGCCTGGATCCAGTACATCAGGGGGGTCATGGTGCGACGGGCACCCCTTCCACGTTGGTAGGCCATCCCAGCTGGGCCTCCGCCGTCTTCTTGCTCCAGCGGCGCAGGTCCTCCCATCTTTTCCGGCAGTGGGTGCTCCGTCTATGGTAGACCCCCCAGGTCCGCACTTCCTTGGCGACGGCATGCCAAATCCCCTTCTTCTGGTGGGCGCTGATCTAGAGGAAAAGTGAAGTTATATTGAATGTTACTCTCCCGTACAGTTCTTCTCAGACATTGCCCACAAACCTCCCACCCTGGCCCAGACATACATACACAAACCGTCCTCACATGCTGACCTGTCCCCCCCTGTCTCTTCCATCCACGACACTCCATACAATCATGTGCCATCTACCATGAACACAGTTTACTCCCCGGTTTGTCTGGAGAACCGTACAGTTGCGTGTACTGGGGGCGGACCCCATCCACCAGTTTCTCCAACTCCTCCGCAGTGAGGGCAGGGGCCCTTTCCCCAGACACTGTAGCCACTGTTGCATCCAGACACAGGTAACAGCAGCACTTGCAGTGTAGGTCCTCTCCTGTTGAAGGTCAGGTATCAAGTGAGGGAACTGATAGAAAATGGCGGTCACGTCCGCGGCGGTGCGTACTGTCACCGTCAGCGTACATCATGATTGGCTCCTGGAACCCATAGGGCCCAATGATTACCAATGCTGAATTGCGCTGCGGTCTTCGACCGCCTACCGCGACGGTGTACAACGCCAGCGGAGTTACATCATTTCCCCTTGTCCCACCTTACAGGACAGACAACCACCATTTCAGGGGGCCACATGGCAGGCCAAATAACTGCGTCACACCTATTTAGGCCAGTAATATGGACAGACAAAGGCACATAGAAAAATTTTAACGTTAGTGCTAAACAGCCCTGTGAAACCTATGTGTTGTATTACCCTCTGCTCACCGTTCTCCTCCATAGGGCACGTCCGTTGTGGCAGATGATGAGATTGCGGCATCCTCCTGTATACAGACCCCTGGTGGACCTGTCGACAATGGAAGACAGACACATAATTATCACTTACAGACTTGATCGTGCAACAATCCAGGAACTGTGTGCCCAGTTAGAGCCTGACCTGATGTCAGCTATCCGCCAGCCCCTCTGGTGCAGGTCCTGTCAGCACTCCATTTTCTGGCCAGTGGGTCATTTCAAACAACAGTAGCCATGGCATCAGGGATCTCCCAGCCAATGTTCTCTAACGTGTTGTCCAGAGTATTATCTGCCCTGCTGAAACACATGCGCAGCTACATCGTTTTCCCTCAGGTGGAGGATTTGCCCACAGTGAAAGGTGACTTCTATG
This sequence comes from Pleurodeles waltl, assembly GCF_031143425.1. Taxonomy (NCBI): domain Eukaryota; kingdom Metazoa; phylum Chordata; class Amphibia; order Caudata; family Salamandridae; genus Pleurodeles; species Pleurodeles waltl. The sequence continues at coordinate 652,160,389 of NC_090444.1, read as the reverse complement.
CCCTGGGACATATCCCCAACATCATTGGTGCCATTGATGTACACATGTGGCATTTGTCCCGCCCGCAGGAATGAACAGGTGTACAGATACCGGGAAACTTACCATTCTATGAATGTGCAGATGTTGTGTTTGGCAGACCAGTATATCTCCCATGTGAATGTCAAGTATCCTGGCTCCGTGCATGATGCTTACATTTTGAGGAATAGCAGCATCCCTGATGTGATGGGGTAACTCCAGAGGCACTGTGTGTGGCTAATAGGTGAGCCTAAAGTCCCCACACAGTTTCATTTTCTGTATGGGTATGGGAGATTCCCTAATGTTTGGAGGATGTCTAACAGTTGTCCCTCGATATTTGCAGGTGACTCTGGTTACCCAACTTGTCATGGCAACTGACCCCAATGAGGAATCCCAAGACAAGGGCAGAGGAACGCTACAATGAGGCACACGGGCGAAGTAGGAGGATAATAGAGCGCACCTTCGGCGTCCTGAAGGCCAGATTCCGGTGCCTCCATCTCACCCGTGGCTCCCTATTCTACTCACCGAAGAAGGTGTGCCAGATCATCATGGCCTGTTGTATGTTGCACAACCTGGCTTTGAAATGCCAGGTGCCTTTTCTGCAGGAGGATGGCCCTGATGCTGGTCTTATGGCAGCTGTGGAGCCTGTGGACAGTGAAGAAGAGGAGGTAGAAGAAGAAGATGTAGACAACCAAAACAACATAATCATGCACTACTTCCAGTGAGACACAGGTAAGAGGATGGAACTGTTTCCCACATCTCATACTATTGTAGGACTTAGCATAAGTCTGCCTTTTTCACTCTGTGTATGGACCCTGACTTGTCACTTTGGCTTTCCATTTCACGGATCTGGGTCCCAATTTGTGCCCTCTGCTATGTTTACTCCTGGCCTACAGCTGTGTAACATTGGTATGTGAACAAGTGCATTGACATTGCTATATTTCAGAGATGTTGTAATTACACATTTGTGAAACCACAGACTGACTCCAGATTGTTTGGTGATTCAAGGGTGTTTATTTCTGTGCTAATAAGTGGATGGGGGTGTGAAATGGGCTGGGGTGATGGTGGAGGAATGTCCATGGCAGAGTCCAGTATCTTGGTCTCACAGGTGCATTGTCCAATGGGGCATAGGAAGGGGAGCAATGGCAGTTTAAGGTGGACAGGGTGACAAAGTGGGACAGAAGGGTGACATTCAGGAGGGTCTTATTTCCTGGCGGGGGTCTTGGCAATGTTCTCTGTCTTGTTCCTGGATCACAGGGACCGTTTGCGGGGTGGTTCTCCTTCTGCAGTGGGTGGGGTGCTGGTGGTCTGTTGGTCCTGTGGCGTTGCCTCCTGTCCACTAGCGCCGGCAGAGGTGGAGGGCTGTTCATTGTCCAGGCTAGTGTCAGGGGCCTGTTTGTGTCCCACTGTGTCCCTCATGGTGTTGACAAGGTCTGCCAGCACCCCTGCAATGGCAACCAGGGTGGTGTTAATGGACTTCAAGTCCTCCCTGATCCCCAAGTAGTGTTCCTCCTGCAGCCACTGGGTCTCCTGAAACTTGGCCAGTACCGTGACCATGGTCTCCTGGGAATGGTGGTATGCTGCCATGATGTTGGAGAGTGCCTCGTGGAGAGTGGGTTCCCTGGGCCTGTCCTCACCCTGTCACACAGTAGTCCTCCCAGCTTCCCTGTTATCCTGTGCCTCTGTCCCCTGAACCGTGTGCCCACTGCCACTGACCCCAGGTCCCTGATTTTCTTGGGTTGGTGGGGTTGCCTGTGTTCCCTGTAGTGGTGGACACACTGCTGATTGACGTGTCTTGGGGACAGAGGGATGGGCCTGCTGGATGGGTGCTGTGGTGGTGTTTCCTGAGGGGGGAGGGTCTGTGGTGGCTAGTGACAGTGGCAGGGGAACCGACTGTCCAGAGGTCCCTGATGGGCCGGGCTGGTCATCTTGATCCAGACGTGCAGAGCTGCTGTCATCACTGTGGGCCTCTTCTGTGGGGGGACTGGATATGTCTGGCACCTCCTGTCCAGTGACGTTGGGTATGGGTCCTGTTGGGGTGTAAATGCATAGTTTTAGAATCTGTGTGTGCCATCTTGTGCATTGGGTGAGGTACCCTCTACTCCTGTGCTTGCATCATTGTGTTTGCCCTTTTGTGATAGTTGGTTTGGGGTCTGTGTGTGTATCTGTACTGGACATGCTTTGGTGACGGTGGCCCATGCCTAGGTGTTGCATGCAGGGCCTTGGTATTGAGATGTGTGGGTTGTGATAGTGGGACATATGTGTGATGATGGAGTGATGGAAGTGAGGGTAAGGGTGGGGGTATGAGATGGCATGCAGGTGGGGTGTGGGGGACATGGTAATAAAGATATGACTTACCAGAGTCCAGTCCTCCTGCTACTCCTGCGAGGCCCTCAGGATGCAGTATTGCCAAGACTTGCTCCTCCCATGTTGTTAGTTGTGGGGGAGGAGGTGGGGGTCCACCGCCAGTCCTATGTACAGCAATCTGGTGTCTGGATACCACTGAACGCATCTTCCCCCGTAGGTCGTTCCACCTCTTCTCATGTCATCCCATGTTCTTGGATGCTGTCCCACTGTGTTGATCCTGTCGACGATTCTCCGCCATAGCTCCATCTTCCTAGCAATGGAGGTGTGCTGCACCTGTGATCCGAAAAGCTGTAGCTCTACCCGGATGATTTCCTCCATCATGACCCTGAGCTCCTCCTCTGAAAAACTGGGGTGTCTTTGAGGTGCCATGATGTGGTGTGGGTGATGTGTGAGGTGCTGTCTGTTGTGATGTGTTGGGGGATGTGTTGGCGTGTGTTGTTTGAGGTGCGTGGGTGTTGTATGGGTGATGGTGTTGTATGTCTGTAGATGCTGGTGTTGTGTTTGCTAATCTCTCTCACTGTGCTTCTTCCAAAACAATTGTTGTAAGGGTTTGTGGGTAATGTGGGCATGTGTTTTATAGTGTTGTGGGTGTGTGGGTGTGGTGTGTGTATGTGTATCAGGTGTGTGTATTTTGAATTGTCCAATGTAGTTGTGTTTTGTAAATGTGTGAATATTTTGAGTGCGGCGGTGTGTACCGCCAATGGATTACCGCGGTTGTAAGACCGCAGCGTTGATTCGTGGGTCATGAGAGTGTGGGCGTATTCTTGTTGGCTTGACGGTATAGGCTTTGGTATCGCCAGTTTATCACTGACCTTTGGTGTGGCGGACTTGTGTGGGTGTCTGTATTGTGGCGGATTCCGAGATGCGGGTCGTAATACCTGTAGCGGAATTCCACCGCCGCAACGGTATGTTGGCAGTCTTCAGCATGGCCGAAAGCGGGATTTACCGCCAGGGTTGTAATGAGGACCATAATATCATATCCCAAAGGTTAGATGCATCACAATGCTTCATGTATCCCATGGCCTATTGCCAATGCCTGTCATTGTGCAGAGCTTACGGCCATAGAGTGTCATTAGCTGGCTTCAGTACAACACTACTACAATGTAAGATGTGGCCACAGAGGTATGTGCAGATACAGAAAGGGGACAAATATGGTGGGAAACTGGCAAAAACATGCATTGACATCTCCTGCTGTCAAGTTTCCACGTATGACCACACATCAAGCACATCTGATGATGGGATTTACTTTGTGATGGCTGTAATGACACCTCAGCTAACCATGTGTAACAATCACAAGGTGGGTCAGGGAACACTCATTGCACACTCCCCACCAATATCTCAGGACTCCAAACTTGTCACTTCACATAGGTACATGCCCAGGAACTTAACCATTTAAGCACACAGATAGCACCTACAGGGCTATAAGGACACATTCTGATATATTGCCCATAAGCCTACGTTAATTAAATCAAAACTTAGTAAAGCTACAGAATCATATGTGCACATGGTGCTTTTACCTGCTCCTCTGGTACACCATAGAGCTGTCCATACAGGGTTAGGACCTCATCCACAAGCTTCTTCAGCTTTTCCGGTGAGATGGCAGGGGCCCTACCACCTGCAGGACATGGCATGATTGCTCCCAGAGGCAGAACACAGCAGCTCAGGTCATGGAGGTCTTGCTGGCACCAGTGTCAGGAGTCAAGTGAGAGATTAAGTAGGAGATGGTGGTCACAACCGCCACGTTCACAACCTTCACCGCTGGTGGACACTGCCATTGGCCCAAGACCGCCACATGCAGCAATGTTATCCAATGGCATTGTCCGCCGCTGTAGCATCCGCCTACCGCCATGACGGCTTACACCGGCAGTCACTGTCATTTCTTATTGTCCAGTGTAGTAGGTCAGGCAGTCACCATTTTAAAGCCTTTAGATGTTTGGAAAAGTTAATTTTAGATGCGTCACAATGTAGAAAACATTTCTACTTCATAATATTCAGTGCTGGCATTGTCTACAGATTTACTTTTGTCCTGATTGAAGGATCATGTTGTCATGTTGTCCTTCTAAGTTTCTGAAATCTGTCACAGTCACCACCCTCTTGGCCATGTGCAAAATTGTTTTTTGGGCTTTAAATCACAGGTATTGTTTGATATTAGTGTCACACAGTCTCACTGATGATAGTTTCATGTTATCAGTGCCACTCTGTAAAGGTGTCATTATCAGCATCACAGATAAATGAGATACGTAGGTATTCATATCATGTATTTCACCACTTTCGTGTGACAGTAACATAATGTACCTTTTCAGGGAATTGTTTATATAATTGCCGCTCCTGGACACAGGACTGGGGGCGACTGCTTGCCTGGGATGTACATGCAACAGGACTGGGAGGAGTCGATGTGGGCAGGGTGAGGCTGACAGTTGTTGTCTGACCAGGATTCCCAGATGGGCCAGAGCCATTCCCAACATCCACACACCCTGGAGTGTTCTCCTCACTGAGGGCTTCATCCAAGGGGGGAGTGGCTGTATCAGGAGTGCTTCCCATGGTCCCAGTGGCAGGTAGACCTGTTGAAGATGTGAAACAGACAGTTACAGGTTGTAATGTGACATGTAGCACCAATTTTAACAGGCAGATATGCTTTGGGCCATATAAGTTTGGCTTTGCATGATACCCTTGCATGACAATGACACCTGTATTCTATTATGAAGACCTGACATTTGGAGTACAGACAATTCCTTTTTAAGTCACCTTGCTACAGGATATCAGAGTATCATGACACTTGGATGTCTGTTCATTGACTCATATCTTGGCAGCTGTGTAGCATTATATGTTTCATGACACCTCCCAGTTAGCAATACTTCATTGTTGAGTTTACAGACAGCTGCACAATGTCATGTGGACACTAACATGGCCATTAGATTTGGAGTAACCATTCTATCTGGACACATGTGACAGGTTACATGAAGTACAGCACACTGTATAGATGTGAGATCCCCCCAGGTGAGTAGAGTTCAACAGGTGATGAGAGGTGGAAGGGACAGTGTTGTAAAGGACACAGTAGTAGCTGTGTGTGAGGGGTATGTCAGTTACAGCTGTCCTTGGCACTCCTGTCAATAGCTGTCCTAGGTCAACAGACTGCACAATTGTTATCCCCCTAGGTGAGTACATTTCTATAGGTGATAGGAGGTAGAAGGGACAAAGGAGCAGAGGACACAGTTGTAGCTGTGTGTTAGTGGTATTAGATTAGCAGATGTCCATAGCATTGCTGTCAGTCCCACAGAGTATACAATTTGGGACTATTCAGGTGAGTATACACCATAATTTAGTTTACATGCAAGGCTTTTTTTTATCATGGCACACTGTTCTGGCTTTCATAATGGTATAATAGTGCCTGCAGGGAGGTGTAGTACTGTCAGTCCCAGTACTGCCCACACCATACACAAATACTGTGCCCTCGGTGAGTAAACTTCACATGTGAGATGCCAGACAAGGGTATTCAAACAGCTGGACACACAGGTGGTGAGTGGGTTGACTGTTAAGGTGACCAAAGGTGATCAGTGAGCATGCATTACAATACATTTAAGTGGCATTATTGTTGCAGTGACTTACTCAACTCGACTCCCCCAGGTATTCCTGTCAAGACCTCAGGATGTAGAATGGCCAAGACCTTCCATGATGTGAATTGTGGGTGAGGAGGTGGGGGACCACCACCAGTCTTGGGGACCGCCAACTGGTGCCTGGCTGACATGGAACGCACCTTCCCTCTCTTCCTGATGTTGTCCCTTGTGCACGGGTAGCTGCCTACAGAATTAACCCTGTTGACTATTCTTTGCCACATTTCCATTTTCTTCGCAATTGTAGTCTGCTGGGCTTGGGCTCCAAATAAGTGTGACTCTACTCTGATAACTTCATGACTCTTAACTCGTCATCTGTGAAACAGGGATTTTTTTGTGGTGACATGGTGGTGGTAGACAACACAAAAAAAGTTGATGGGGTGTAGGTGCTCTATTGTGAGGGGACGATGGTTAGTAAATGATCTGTAGAGGTGCTATTTTGTGTGGTGGGTGTTTTGTGCAGGTGTGGGATAAGTGCTATGTGAAAGTTGGAGAGGGGTCTAATGTATGGTAATGTGTCTCTGATTTTGGACTCTGGCTTCTATGTATGGCATTGTAGATGCAAAGGATTGTGGTGTGTGAAGGGGTGTTTTATAGTGAAGTTTGTAGGTGTGTCGGGTGTGTGAATGTGTGTCAGCTGTATGGAATTTAAATCCACCCAATGTGGTGTTGTGTATTACTGTGGTGAGAGCCGACCACCACAGTTCGCGCCACCACTGGTAGACCAGGGATGTACCGCCTTTGTGATTTATGAGTCATAATACAGTAGGTGGTTGGTTGATGGGCTGGCGGTGCTGGTGGTTGGACTGCCTATTTCCCACCCTCCAGAATCCGGCGGTGTCAGTTTTTTGCCTGTGTTTTGGCGGTCCTCATTGTTCAACTCGTAATACGGCGGTCTGTGAGACTGCCAACATGACGGTCCTTTGGCCACCAAACTCAGAATGAGTCCCTACCAGGTAGAGCATTACCAAAGGTAAGTAACTTGTTCTTCTGACAGAGACTTCCTGCCTGAGATGACTCACCTTTTAAATAGATACCAAAGCAGTACCTATTTGGAAGTGGGTCTGTGAACAGAATCAAACAGAAAGTCATTTGGCCGATTGGGCAAAACGCCCCTTTTGGTGAACCTGGCCATCCAGACAATAGTGCTTTGTGAACATATGGAGGGACACGTCTCCGTGCGCTTTTGCACTCTTGGAGTGAGCGTGCAAGCCTTCCGGAGGCTTCTTTGCCAGTGGTTCACAGATCTTAATGCAGAGCACGATCTAGCGCAAGATGGTATGCTCCTGCACAGTCTTGCTTTTTTTTTTTACCCCAGTGAACCCCAGCAGATTACCCACCTGGTGGTCTTTGGTACAATCGATGTAGAAGCTGAGCACTCTTTTGGGGTCCAAGGGATGGAGTCTCTCCTCCTCCTTAACTGGGTGAGGTGGAGCATAGAACGGCAGCAAGGTTATGTTTGTCTGATGCGATACGGCATCACAACTTTCAGTAGAATCGAGGCTCTAGTTCATGAACCAGCTTATTGCTAACAAAGGTGGTATATGGTGGATGAACATACGGACCCTTAATCTCACTCACACACTGTGCAGAGGTGATGGTAATCAGCAACAGTTGCAATGGTGAGAAGCTACAAAATACAGCTGTGAAGAGACTCGAATGGCGTACACATTAAATAAGAGAGGACAGCACTGAGGTCTCATTGGGGCATCACAAACAGACCAATAAATCAATCAACGACTCCATAATCCGTTGTGCTGCCCCAGGGACACAGGGGGTGGCTCCAGAGCCTGAGCAGGACGCCAGACGTGCTAATTAGCACACTAGCTTTTCCAGCGGCGCGGAACGCCATAATCCGCCTTGCTGCCCCAGGGACACAGGGGGCGGCTCCAGAGCCTGAGCAGGATGCCAGAATCGCTACTTAGCGCACCAGCTTTTCCTGCGGCACGGGACATCATAATCTGCCTTGCTGCCCCAGGGATACAAGGGCCAGAGCCTGAGCAGGACGCCAAAAGCGCTACTTACTGCACCACATTTTCCTGCAGCGCGGGACGCCCATCCGTGACAGGAAGAGGCAGGGCTGGGCTCCCCCTCTTGGCCTTTCAATAGAAATCCTATTGGTGAGCTGCAGTAATTGGTTATCGCCCAAACCCCAGCTCTTTCGTGCTTTTCCCCCCAGCCTACTAAAGAGGTTACCTGGAAACTTAATTCCCGAATGGGAAAAAGGAAAGCAAGTGGTAACCAAGAAGGGCATGGAGGGATTAGAAAGCTACCCAGAAATTCGGCTGAGAACTGTACCATTAACCAAAGAGATGAACTCGTAGAAGAAGTAGAAAGTCTGTTAGCTCCCAAGTCTAAAATTCCATGGAAGAAGGGGGCTGGTGTACCAACGAAGGACATTAAGGGGGTCATTCTGACCTCGGCGGTAAAAGCCGCTTACCGCCGGTCAGAAGACCGCCATAACACCGCCGCGGTCGCGGTAAACCGCCACGGTCATTCTGACCCGCAACTGGCAAACCGCCAAAAACCCGACAACAACAAAAGTCCGCCAAAAACCCGACAACAACAAAAGCCCGCCACACCAACGGCCAGCGAAAAACTGGCGATGACCAAACCTCCACCGTCACGCCAACAGAAATACGCCCATGCTATTCTGACCCACAAATCCCCTCAGCGGTCTTTCAACCGCGGTATTCCATTGGCGGTACACACCGCCGCGCTCAAAATACACACACCTTTACAAAACACAGCCACATTGGACAATTCAAAATACACACACCTGAGACACATACACACACCACTCCCACACACCCATTACAATATAAAACACACACCTACATCACCCACAAACCCTTACGACCACAATTGCGACTGAAGGCCAGAGAGAGACAGCACAGAATAGAGTACACCATCACACAGAGGCAAATCACAACATCACCCACACAATATCCACGCACAAAACACCATACACCACCACACTCACCACACTCTACAACACATACACCACCCCTCACCTCATCCACACCACCTCATGGCACCCCAAAGACACCCCAGGTTTTCTGACGCAGAACTCAGGGTCATGGTGGAGGAAATAGTTCGGGTAGAGCCCCAGCTCTTCGGGACACAGGTGCAGCACACCACCATTGCCAGGAAGATGGAGCTATGGCAAAGAATAGTGGACAGGGTCAACGCTGTGGGACAGCATCCACGAAATCGGGACGACATCAGGAAGCGGTGGAACGACCTACGGGGGAAGGTGCGTTCCATGGTATCAAGGCACAACATCGCGGTGCAGAAGACTGGCGGCGGACCCCCACATACTCCCCCAGAATTTACAGCATGGGAGGAGCAAGTCTTGCACATCCTGCATCCTGAGGGCCTCGCAGGAGTAGCTGGAGGAATGGACTCTGGTAAGTCAAATCTTCACTACTTCATTCCCCCCACCCCACCTGCATGCCAAATCATACCCCCACCCTCACCCCCACCCCCATCACACCAACTCCTTGCAAATGGCTCACCATCACAACCCACCCATCCCAACACCCAGCCCTGCATGCGTCCACAAAGCATGGACACCCATCACCAAAGCATGCCCACTGCACATACCCATCTCCCCCACAAGCCACCATCACAACAGCCCCCACAAGGGAATGCCAGCACTGGGGTCCACGGCCACCCACCCATTGCACACTGTGGCACACACAGAAGCAATAACCATACTCTTATACCCCTGCAGGACCCGAACGCCAACACACCGCCCAGGAGGGTCCAGAAATGTCCATCCCACCCCCAGAAGAGGCCCCCAGTGATGACAGCAGCTCTGTCTCCCTGGACCCAGATGACCAGCCCGGCCCATCGGGGACCTCGGGACAGTCGGTTCCCCTCACACAGCCACAGGCCACAGCAGACCTACCCCCCTCTGGGAACACCAGCACAGCTCCCACCCAGCGGGCCCATGCCTCTGTCTCCAGGACACGTCAATCAGCGGTGTGTCCACCACTACAGGGCACCCAGATTGACCCACCACCCCAACAACAGCAGGGACCTGGGGGCCGTGGTAGTGGGCACACGGTCCAGGGGACAGAGGCCCAGGGAAACAGGGGAACTGGGAGGGCTTCTGTGCGACAGGGGGGGGACAGGCCCAGGGAACCCACTCTCCACGAGGCCCTCTCCTCCATCATGGGAGCATACCACGGCTCCCAGGAGACGATGGCTACGGTACTGGCCAGGTTCCAGGAGATCCAGGTACTGCAGGAGGAACAGTACATGGGGTTCAGGGAAGAACTCCGAGCCATTAGTTCCGCAATGGGGACCATCGTCGTGGCTCTTACCCAGATTGTCACCACATTGCGGGACCATGTGGCACCACAAAGGGCCCCTGTCACTAGCATGGACCAGGAACAGCCTACCACCTCCGCTGGCACTAGTGGACAGGAGGCCCCCACACAACAACAGGCCACCAGAACCCCACCTCCTGCAGAAGAAGAACCACCCGCAAGCGGTACCTGAGATCTAGGAAGAAGACAGAGTAGGATGCCAAGACCCCCGCCAGCAAAGGATACCCCCTGATGTCATCCCACTGTCCCACATTGTCACCCTGTCCAACCTTGAACTGCCCCTGCTCCATCCTTCCACAGGCATATGGACAATGCACCTGTGAGACTGAAAAGCTGGACTCTGCCATGGACATTACTCCACCATCACCCATCACCGATTTTCAAGCATGTCCCTAAATTTAGCACTTAAATAAAATCACTTATTGCACTAAAATTATCTAGAGTCTGCTTGTATTTTGAACAAATGTATTATACATAACGGTGCCAAAATGATCAGTTACATTGTGATGACAACATACCACTGTCACACAGCTGTAGTCCATGGGCAAACAAAGCAGAGGTCACGCAGTGGGGCCCACATCTCTGAAAACGGAAGGGAAAGTCACAACTCAGTTAACATAAACTGGGGGGAAACTCAGACAGTAGAGAGGCAGGAGACTGTAAGTACATGTAAAATGGCGGTGTTGATTCGTACCTGTGTGTTATTGAAAATACTGTTGTATCACTGTGTCCCTGTTGTCTGTGTCGTACCCGTCGTCTTCCTCCTCTTCACTCTCCACAGGCTCCACAGCTGGAGAAGTGTGGCTCAATGGTTAGAGCGGCAGACCCTGAAGCAGAGATCTGGCTCAAGACCAGGGTTCAAGTCCCGCTTTGGCAGGTCTTGGGCTCAATTCCCCTTGACCAGATAATTCTCGCCTCAGTGCCTAATCTAATTCATGGGTCCCACTCTGCAACTCAGGGCAATAGCTTGCTTAATCTCCACAACGGCCCCAACAGCGCTTGGATGCCTGGCTTCACCCTGGGGGTGCTCAGGAGTGGGCGCCTCACAGGGAAAAGCCAGGAGGGGTTCCATAGCGGTATGAGTACAGTGCCTTGAGACCCTAACGGGTGAGTAGTGCGCTATACAAGTGCTAATTTACATTACATTTACATTTACAGCTGCCACAACACCACCCTCTGGACCATCCTCCTGCAGGAAAGGCACCTGGCGTCGCAAAGCCAGGTTGTGAAGCATACAGCAGGCCATGATGATCTGGCACACCTTCTTCGGTGAGTACATTAGGGATCCACCTGTCATATGCATGCACCTAAACCTGGCCTTCAGGAGGCCGAAGGTCTGCTCGATCACCCTCCTAGTCCGCCCATGGGCCTCATTGTACCGTTCCTCTGCCCTGGTCCGGGGATTCCTCACTGGGGTCAGTAGCCACGACAGGTTGGGGTAACCAGAGTCACCAATTAGCCACACACGGTGTCTCTCTAGCTGTTCCATCACATAAGGGATGCTGCTATTTCGCATGATGTACGCGTCATGCACTGACCCAGGGAACTTGGCATTTACATGGGAGATGTACTGGTCAGCCAAACAGACCACCTGGACATTCATAGAATGATAACTTTTTCTGTTCCTGTACACCTGTTCACTTTCACTGGGGGGAACCAAAGCCACATGGGTCCCATCAATGGCACCAATGATGTTGGGAATATGTCCAAGGGCATAGAAATCACCCTTCACTGTAGCCAAATCGCCCACCTCAGGGAAAATGATGTAGCTCAGCATGTATTTCAACCGGGCAGACAACACTCTGGACAAAACCTTAGAAAACATAGGCTGAGACATCCCTGATGAAATGGCCACTGTTGTTTGGAATGATCCACTTGCCAAAAAATGGAGTACTGACAGAACCTGCACCAGAGGGGGAATCCCTGTGGGTTGGCGAATGGGTGACATCAGGTCTGGCTCCAGCTGGGCACACAGTTCCTGTATAGTGGCTCGGTCAAGTCTGTATGTCAGTATGACATGTCTTTCTTCCATTGTCGACAGGTCCACCAGCGGTCTGTACACGGGAACATTCCTCCATCTCCTCGCAAGTCCCAGCGGACGGTGCCTAGGAAGGACAACATGGAGCACAGAGTCAAGCAAACCACAGGTACGTTCCCACAGCTTGCCCAGTACACGATTCGCTATGCATTGAATGGCTTGTATGAGTGGCAATGCAAGGCCTAGGCCTGTGTGACGCAGTAGAAATTAAGCCATGTGGGCCCTTGAAATGGCGGCTGCCTGACCTGTGAAGTGTGACAATGGGATGTGAGGTTAATGCGCTGGCGTGGCACACCGTGGCGGTAGGCGGGCGAAGACCGCGGTGCAAAGCTGCATTGGTTAACATAGAACCCTATGGGTTTCAGGAGCCAATGACGAAGTGTGCCGGCGGTCGCGGTACGCACCGCCGTGGTACGCACCGCCGCGGGCGTGCCGGCCTTTTCTCTCAGCTTAATCACTCGAGACCTGATCATCCACAGGAGAGGACCTATACTGCAAGTATTGCCTGGGTTGAGTGGGGTGAATGAACGAAGGTGCGGAGGGGAGCGTATGAGGCATGCATCAAACGACAGATGAGAGCATGTGCCACATGGCAAGGGTGGGGATGGGGGGACACTCACATCGAGCATGCAGAAAATGTTGATATTTTGTTTTCTCTCCCTGTACGTGTCACATAGGTCAGCGCCCATCAGAAAGTCGACATTTGGCGTGCCATCGCCAAGGACGTCCGGACCCTGGGGGTCCACAACAGACGGGGCACCCACTGCCGCAAGAGGTGGGAGGACATCCGCCGCGGGAGCAGAAAGACCGCAGAGGCTCTGCTGGGGATGGCCTCCCAACGTAGGAGGGGTGCCACTCGTCTATTGACCCCCCTGATGTCTCGGATCCTGGCGGTGGCCTACCCAGATTTGGATGGGCGCGTGAGGACATCACAGCAGACACAAGGGGGTGAGTACAAGCACATTCTGCTATCTTAGCGTGCAGTGGAGGTGTCTGGGTGGGGGAGGAGGGATGTGGGTATCCCTAGGCCAGGGCGATTTCTGTAGGCTAGGCCCCTCCGTAAGGCATGGCCCTGTGCCCCCGCCCTCCACCTCTGTGAGGGTGCCAAGTACAGCTATCCATGGCCTTGTGTCACCTATGTGTGCAGATGTCGTCCATTGGCTTGTAGGCCAAGTCTCACAGATTGAGTAGTGTACCCCAAGTGCGCGGCGTAGTGCAGGGGGCTTCTGTGTCTGTCCTCTCCGCCAACTGTGTTGCCAATGCATGCACTCAACATGTCTTTATTTTTCCCCCCCTTTTTTTGTCTGCTCTTCCTGTTCATGTGTGCATTAGCATCATCTGGCGGAGGAGAAGTGGCATTGGAGCACGAGGGAGCTGCATCTCACATGGCCCCGGAGGGCCATGCAACGGACTCTGATTTCACCAGTGAGACGGAGGGCAAGGGGGGCTCCACAACGGGGACACATGGAGACATCAGCGACACCGACACGTCCTCGGAAGGGAGCTCCCTTGTGGTGGCATCCGTGCCCACCGCAACAACAGGTACAGCCGACACCCAGCGCACCAGCTCCGCCCTCCAAGCAGCCCCTCAGCATTAGCCCCGTGCCCGCTCGCACACCAAGGCGGGCATCTCCTTCGCCCCAGGCACCTCAGGCCCTGCCCCAGTTACCCCTGCTACCCTCAGTGAGGAGGTCATTGACCTCCTCCGGACGCTCATTGTTGGGCAGTCTACCTTTTTGAATGCCATCCAGGGGGTGGAAAGGGAGGTGCATCGGAGCAATGCATACCTGGAGGGCATTCATTCGGGTCAGGCTGCCCATCAGCGATCGTTCAACGCTCTGACCTCAGCACTGACGGCAGCCATTGTCCCTGTCTCCTGCCTCCCTCCTCCAACTCCCTCCACCCAGTCCCACTCCCCTGTTCCTCTGCTTATCCCAGACACACCTACAGACCAGCCTGCACACACCTCAACACCCAAGGTCACCTCATCCAAACATAAGCCGCACACATCCCACAAGCATTCACACAAGCAACATCCACATGCAGACATACCAACAGCCACTGCCGCCTCTGTGTCCCCCTCCTCCTCGTCTCCCTCCTCCCTCCCTGTGACGTCTCCACTCACACTTGCATGCACCACTTCATCAGCCACCACGTCCATCACCAGCACACCCACCAGAACCCTCCGCACACGTGCAGTCACCACCCCCACTGCAATTTACACGTCCCCTGTGTCCTCTCCCAGTGTGTCTGTCACCCCCTCTTCCAAACCACACAAACGCAGGCAGCCACCCACCCAACAGCCATCCACCTCACGACAGCCTCCGTCACAAGCACCTGCACCCAACTACAGCACACTTGACTCTCCTACAACCACATCCTCTTCCTCCACTCCCATACCCACTGCACCTACCCTTCCCATTGCTCCTAAAAAGTTTTTCCTCTCCAAACTTAACCTCTTTCCATCACCTGACCCACCCCCTCCATCTCGTAAAAGTCCAATCAGCACCTCAGCCAGCACAAGCCCTGGACCTACAAGGACCATAGTCCAGGGATATTGGAGTCCACCATCTTCGAGGGCAGCTACATCGGCCAGCAGCAAAGGGACAGCCAGCCCACCCCCTGGGAAGAAATCCAAAAAAGGCAAGGGCTGGCGCGAGAGGACAGAGACGGCAGCCTCCACAGGCACCACCCTGGCACCGTCAGGAAGTGGGGTGCCACCTGGCACATCTCCAAAGGGAGGCAAGGGACACAGAGGATCAGGCAAGGATGGCAAGGGCAGCACGGCCGACAAGTCCGGCAGCAGGCGAGCTGCCCAGGAGGGCCCCACCAGACCCATTCCGGGGGTTAAGGAGGACACCCACGGGCACGGGACACCAGCACAGGAGGGCCCCGCAAGCGAGAAGTCGGATGGCAAGTGAACACCATATATTGGCCAGATCTGGTGCCCTGGAGACACATGTGAAGAACCGCTGAACAGGGCCCTTCAAGACAAGCACCGCTGAACAGGGCCCTGCCGTCTCAAGAACCGCTGAACAGGGCCCTTCAAGACAAGCACCGCTGAACAGGGCACCGCCGTCTCAAGAACCGCTGAACAGGGCCCTTCAAGACAAGCACCGCTGAACAGGGCCCTTCAAGACAAGCACCGCTGAACAGGGCACCGCTGTCTCAAGAACCGCTGAACAGGGCCCTTCAAGACAAGCACCGCTGAACAGGGCACCGCCGTCTCAAGAACCGCTGAACAGGGCCCTTCAAGACAAGCACCGCTGAACAGGGCCCTTCAAGACAAGCACCGCTGAACAGGGCACCGCCGTCTCAAGAACCGCTGAACAGGGCCCTTCAAGACAAGCACCGCTGAACAGGGCCCTTCAAGACAAGCACCGCTGAACAGGGCCCTTCAAGACAAGCACCGCTGGACAGGGCACCGCCGTCTCAAGAACCGCTGAACAGGGCACCGCCGTCTCAAGAACCGGTGAACAGGGCCCTTCAAGACAAGCACCGCTGAACAGGGCCCCGCCGTCTCAAGGTACCGCTGAACAGGGCCCTTCAAGACAAGCACCGCTGAACAGGGCACCGCCGTCTAAAGAACCGCTGAACAGGGCCCTTCAAGACAAGCACCGCTGAACAGGGCCCTTCAAGACAAGCACCGCTGAACAGGGCACCGCCGTCTCAAAAACCGCTGAACAGGGCCCTTCAAGACAAGCACCGCTGAACAGGGCCCCGCCGTCTCAAGAACCGCTGAACAGGGCCCTTCAAGACAAGCACCGCTGAACAGGGCACCGCCGTCTCAAGAACCGCTGAACAGGGCCCTTCAAGACAAGCACCGCTGAACAGGGCCCTTCAAGACAAGCACCGCTGAACAGGGCCCTTCAAGACAAGCACCGCTGAACAGGGCACTGCCGTCTCAACACCGCTCCGCTGGGCCCTTCCTCTCAAGCACCGCTCCGCTGTGCCCTTCCTCTCAAGCACCTCTCCGCTGAGCCCTTCTTCTCAAGCACCGCTCCGCTGGGCCCTTCCTCTCAAGCACCGCTCCGCTGGGCCCTTCAACTCAAGCACCGCTCTGCTGGGCCCTTCCTCTCAAGCACCGCTCCGCTGGGCACTGGCGTCTCTGCACCGCTCCGCTGGGCCCTTCCTCTCAAGCACCGCTCCGCTGGGCCCTTCAACTCAAGCACCGCTCCGCTGGGCCCTTCCTCTCAAGCACCGCTCCGCTGGGCACCGCCGTCTCTGCACCGCTCCGCTGGGCCCTTCCTCTCAAGCACCGCTCCGCTGGGCCCTTCCTCTCAAGCACCGCTCCGCTGGGCCCTTCCTCTCAAGCACCTCTCCGCTGGGCCCTTCAACTCAAGCACCGCTCCGCTGGGCCCTTCCTCTCAAGCACCGCTCCGCTGGGCACCGCCGTCTCTGCACCGCTCCGCTGGGCCCTTCCTCTCAAGCTCCGCTGGGCCCTTCCTCTCAAGCACCGCTCCGCTGGGCCCTTCAACTCAAGCACCGCTCCGCTGGGCCCTTCTTCTCAAGCACCGCTCCGCTGGGCCCTTCCTCTCAAGCACCGCTCCGCTGGGCACCGCCGTCTCTGCACCGCTTCGCTGGGCCCTTCCTCTCAAGCACCGCTCCGCTGGGCCCTTCAACTCAAGCACCGCTCCGCTGGGCCCTTCCTCTCAAGCACCGCTCCGCTGGGCCCTTCAACTCAAGCACCGCTCCGCTGGGCCCTTCCTCTCAAGCACCGCTCCGCTGGGCCCTTCCTCTCAAGCACCGCTCCGCTGGGCCCTTCCTCTCAAGCACCGCTCCCCTGGGCCTTCAACTCAAGCACCGCTCCGCTGGGCCCTTCCTCTCAAGCACCGCTCCGCTGGGCCCTTCCTCTCAAGCACCGCTCCGCTGGGCCCTTCCTCTCAAGCACCGCTCCGCTGGGCCCTTCCTCTCAAGCACCGCTCTGCTGGGCACCGCCGTCTCTGCACCGCTCCGCTGGGCCCTTCAACTCAAGCACCGCTGACACATTGGCAGAAGGGGCAGGCCCGGATCCGTGTCGGACAGGGCTGCACGATACACTCTGGGCACCAAGACTCCTCCAGTACCGCTGGAGTCTGTCATCCACTTGTGAGACTGTGGCTTTGCACTCCCCAGGATGGCACAGTGGGCAAACCACCCACTGAAAAGACTTGTGAGACTGTGGCTTTGCACTCCCCAGGATGGCACAGTGGGCAAGCCACCCACTGTAGGAACTTGTGAGACTGTGGCTTTGCACTCCCCAGGATGGCACAGTGGGCAAGCCACCCACTGTAGGGACTTGAGAGACTGTGGCTTTGCACTCCCCAGGATGGCACAGTGGGCAAGCCACCCACTGTAGGGACTTGTGAGACTGTGGCTTTGCACTCCCCAGGATGGCACAGTGGGCAAGCCACCCACTGTAGGGACTTGAGAGACTGTGGCTTTGCACTCCCCAGGATTGAACAGTGGCCATGGAGGCCCCTCGTGGATCTGGCGTCGTGGACTCATGTGGCTGAGGTGCCACCCCTTCCCTTCCCCCTGAGGTGCCTGTAGTTTTCCTATCTGATGCCCCTGCAGTGTTCTCTCCAATGGATTCGGGTCTCATGTGTGGGCTTTGCCCATGTGTTGAGGACAATTGGCCCACGTACAATGACAGAAAGACAATTTTGATGGGACAATTTACATATGTGTATATAGTTATGGGATGTTCGACTTACATATTTACTTAGCCTTACAATATATTTGAATTCCAATAACATATTATTTTGTCTTTGCATTCTTCCAGGGGGTTTGGGGGGTTTCACTCTGAGTTGTTGCTCTGCATTGGTGTGTAGGTAGTTGGGTGGGGGGGGGTCGCGTATGTGTGTGCCCGTATTCTTTTCTCCTCCCCCCTCCCCTGTGTCATAGGTGCAGTACTCACCGTTGTCTTCTGCGCCGGCGTTCGTGCTCCTGGTAGAGGAGCAGGTAGACAATTGCTGGTAGGATGTGTAGTTCTGGTTCCATGCTGTCCAGATTCCTCGTGGAGTGTGTAGGGTGAGCGTTTTCCCATTCGTAGTCTGTTTCCGCCGTGTTTTTATCGGCGGGGCTCCCGCCCCGGAAAAGGTGGCGGATTGGTGAGTTGTGATAGGGTGGGCGGTACATTGTCTGCCGCCTGTCTGTTGGCGGTGACCGCCGCGCTGTTTGTTTGTCCCGCTGTGGCGGTCGGAGTGTTAAAGTGGCGGTCTGTGTTGGCGGTTCCCGCCAGGGTCAGAATTCCATTTTTTGCACCGCCTGCCTGTTGGCGGGTTGGCCGCTGCTTTAACACCGACCGCCAGGGTTGGAATGACCCCCTAAGTCATTCTTTGTTTCCACAAGTAGAGGGCCTCAGTGCCCACTTCCTCTATGAATCCTGTATCCCCTACTGATTCCTCACAAGTGAGGGTGCCACCTTTTCAAGTGTTTACAGCACCCACTATAGAGTGTTCCAACCGCTTTGCACTACTCGCAGTCTTAACGACCAGCAACGACGATGGTAAAACCATGCACATAGAGGAGACGCCCAACCAAGCAGACAACCTGGGGGAAGATCTTGTTGGGTCCCAATTAAACTATCTGAGGGGTGAGACTGTGACCCTGCAAGACTATATGATACCCTTGAGCAACATGATAAACAAGAAACTGGACTGTATAACTGCTGTAATTGGGAACATAAGGAAAGCGTCCCCCCTGTCTGAACCTGAACGACCTTCTGTACCACTAATCCAACCTGGTAAAATTCACTCCTCTGAAGAGTGTAGGGAAGAGAGAGTAAACATGGTGCTATCAAGTAACTGTGGGAACCATTACTTGAAGGCACGCACAGCTCCAGATGCAACCACAATAAGATCAAGTGGCACCAATACAATAGGAGGGGATGGACAAGCCCTACACCATAAATCAGAGTGGAAGGCAGTTAGGAATGGAGACAATCCGTGGAAACTTTCCCAGACTCGCAATGGTGGTAATCAATACAATTTATATTTGATGAATGTCCCCAAGTTAACCCAGGGATTCAAAGAATCCGGGGACTCACTTAACAACAAAGTAATCCACTGGATCAAGAAAACAAAGAAATGTAGATCAATCATACAAGAAGATAAAACCCACGCCCAGAGACACACAGGCAAAGGTTTAGGGTCGGATTTCATAGGTTTAACACTAGCCAACCAGAATTTAGTAGAAGGATTATTATCCCTTGAACAAAGATCAAGACCCTGTACCCAGTCTCAAATAAGTCTCAATCTGACAACTCTCCCCCAACTGGTAATTGCTGCTGCAGATATAATCGAAGTATTCAATCCCTCCAACATTCACATTGTTCAAATTTGGATCCAATGGGTGAAACTTTGAACGTTGATTGACTAAAGGCCCAGCTCCTAAATACACTGGACAAGTGTTTTCCATCTAGCAAATCTTCTCAGAGTTGTGAATCAACCAGGTCCATACATAGCAGTGTGGGAGAGAAGGAAACAACTTATTGGAATACCTCTAGTGACCACAAGGATCAGAGGGTGAGGGAAGTAACCACCAATCTACCCAAGGAACTGGAACAGAGGTTGGAGCCGGGAGGGCATGATGACTTTCCAATAAAACTTCTATCTTGGAACGTGGCAGGTCTGAGATCAAAAACAAGCAATCCATAATTGTATAACTTTATAGATCAGCATCAAGTCATCCTGCTCCAGGAAACGTGGGCCCCTTAAGGGACCTACAGATCAGGCTACCTGACTTTCCAAAAGGTTGCTCTCCCATTTCCATCTGGGAGAGCCTCGGGGGGTTGATAATTTGGTTAAAGCAAGATTTATTAAGAGATACCTAGCCATAACAGCGATATTCTGGCTGCGGAGCTAAGTATCAGGAATCCAAGGGGGTACGTTCGCGTAGTGATTGTAAATATCTACATTAGACCTGGGTCACGAAGCACACAGATTTCCATGCTGAACCACCTTTCGGACTTTTTGACTCAGTTGCCTGGGGGAACGGGCCTAATTGTAGCAGGGGATTGTAATATACAATTAAGCACCAAGGAAGATTCCTCACGATTAGGAACCCAGTACGCAGACCCTTTGGATAGATCAGGCCAGTCCAGAAAGCAACAAAGCAAACCATGGGGGTGGGAGCCCTACTAGACAATTTAATAATTAATGCAGGGCTAAGGCAGGTACATGGGAACACCAAGTCAGACACCCCGGCTGTGCCCACGTACAAAAAAGGAACCTATGTGAGTCTCCTTGATTACATTATTGTAGATGATATGCTTTGGCAATCCTTTAGTGATATGGCAGTTATTCCTAGGGCTGACAGTGACCACCAAGCCCTCTGTGTAGTCTTTACAGCCTCCTTATTTAGAAGTAGCAATTTGTCCCAATGGGTGATGGGCAACAATGTAATGGCGACTAATGATAACAAGAATGTCAGATGGGCAGCGGTGGCAAACGACACGAAGATCCAGGCTGCAATTCATTGCATAGTCAAAATGAGTCTATCCCCCCTGAAGACCATTGACTTTTTATCTGTGGATTTTATTCAACTACATTGCTCTCTGATGAATCGGTTGAGGACGCTTTTTGTGGTAGCAAGGGAAAGAGGGAAAGTTACAGGCAGTCCATTGAGGTGGTTTACCAGCTCTAGCCGCCAGGTTAAATTGCAGTTGTTGAGAGCATTGCAAACAGAGAACTGCTCTGAGATAAGAGCGGTGGGGAACTTATATAAAGACCTTGGAAAATGCAAAAAACTGATGCGAAAAAAAGAAATGGAACACTCTAGTCGATGTTCTCCGCAAAGTTGACATAAAATCGTTTTGGAAAATGGTGGCAGAGAGGAAAGACCCCCAGAAATATGAAAGCAACCCGGCAATTCAGCCCACAAGTTGGGTGTCACACTTTGAGGACCTTTATAGGGTAGGTCCCAGTAGTAATAGTAATGTATCACCATCAATACCCATAAAGATCTACTCTTCCCCCAATCCATTCCCTAATAATACAGGTTCGCCAGGCTTTGAATTGGCCCTTTCGCTTTAAAAGAAACCTCTTTGGCTCTTCAATCATTGTGGGAGAAGAAGGCCCCCAGCCCAGACGGTATACCAGGTGACTTGTATCCATCACGCCCTGGAACGTGGACGCTGTACTTAAATACCCTAAGCAATGCTATTTCTTAGGGGAGGTGATCTCCCCCCTACATGGCGAGGAGCAAAAATAGTCCTATTTACGGTGAGAAGAGACTTACCAGTTAACTACAGACCAATAAGCTTAATTGATGTCAGCCAGAAGGTGTTCTTCAAACAGGTCCTGGCTAGGTTGCATTCCTGGATCAACCATCCCTCGATCCTTTCAGATCTCCATGCCGGGTTTAGTAAAGGGGTTAGTACAATAGACCAGGTTTTCAGATTTAAACTTCTATGCTGGAAGTACCCAATGTTAAAAAGGGATCATTTGTATGTCGCCTTTATTGATTTAAAGGCTGCATTTGATCTGGTTCCACATGACCTCCTATGGAGCGTTTTGGAATTTTACAACCTAGTCAGTGAACTACTGAGGCTGAGGAAATATCTCCACGAGGGAACTTACGCACAGGTTCGATGGACCAAGGTGGTGACTTGACATCCCTAATCACCATTGCAAGAGGGGTCTGACAGGGGTGTGTTTTGGCTCCAACCCTGTTTAGCCTCTATATCAATGGCGCAGTAGACCAACTGATGCGGTGCAACCACGATGCTCCTAAGCTAGCAGGAGTCCCTCCTCTAATTCTTATGTTTGCAGACAATACCCTACTGATGTCAAGAACTCCAGTGGGTCTTCAAAGTGAATTCGATGCATTTGCTACGTTTTGTGAGAAGAGGGGTCATGAAATGAATTCAGACAAAACTAAGTTTATGGTTTTTAAACCCACATAAGACTTTTAGGGGGAAGATGACTGTTGGGGGCCTATCTATAGAACAGATTAGTCAATTTGACTACCTGGTGATAAGACTATCTGATGATCTCTTATGGTCAGCACAAATTAAAAAGAGTGTTGTTGCCCTCCAACAGCGGTCAGTGGTGATCGGAAGAAAAATCAAAAACTCTATGGGAGGGCAAATCTTGCCAGCTGTCACTGTATACAAAGCTGCTGCAGTGACAGTTGCAACTTACGGTGCTGAACTCTGGGGTCATTGTAATTCTAAGAAACTGACCCTGGTAGAACATAAGTTCATATGCTCCTTGCTACACTTACCAATAAGTATGGCACTTATTCCTCTTAGGCTTGATCTAGCACTCAATCAGATTCACAAAGTAATTGCCCTGAGACCGCTCATATATTGGGTGAGCCTCTGGTCTTCTGAGCACTTGGGGCCAGATGTAGGTAGTTTTTTTTTTTGCGACTTGCAATTTACGAGTCACAGCGACTCGCAAATTGCAACTCGCAAAAGTGCATGCAGAAAGGTGTCTCAGACACCTGCGATTCGCTATGGGGTCCCAAAGACCCACCTCATGAATATTAATGAGGTGGGTCGCAGTTTGCGACCCCTTAGTGAGTCCATGTACTCACAGGGATGGTGGCCTGCTGGAGACATCAGACCACCATGTGTGTGACTGCTTTTAAATAAAGCAGTCTTTTTTTTTTCTTTTTGCAGCCTGTTTTCCTTAAAGGAAAACGAGCAGCAAAAAGAAAAAATTCCGAAACCATAGGACCACTGCCTGCTCTGAAAAAATATTTTTTTGGGCATTAACAAAGGGGAAGGGGTCCCTTTTGCGAATCTGTTACTATCCACTTCAAGTGGATGGTAACTGCGAGTTGGTTTGCGACCGCATTCGCGGTCACCAACCAGCTCAGCATGGCGATGCGGTCGCATATAGGAAGGGAACACCCCTTCCTATTTGTGAGTCGCAGCCTCAAATTGCGAGTCGGTTGAGGTTGTGCATCGCGTTAAGCTTTTTGCGCCTCGCAAACTGGTTTTTCGCAGTTTGCGTGGCGCAAAAGGCTTCCTACATCTGGCCCTCGGTCCCTAATCAACCAGCTATAGCGGAGATAATAGCCCTTGATGGCATGGTATCAATTAGTTGGTTTAAATATATCAGAGATATGTGCCACTGTATTAAAATGGAGGTGTGGAGATCTCCCTACCTTCTAACAAAGGAAGTAATACCACGTATAAAGTGATGTTACTGGGAGATGGCTTTGATCCAGATATGGTCTAGTCAGAAATCAGGTAGTAGGACAGATCAATTTTTAAACTGAAAATGTTCACCGAAGTTTGAAACCTATATGGATAATGTACAAGTGGCCTACATCAAAAGCCTTTTTTTATCAAATTCAGACTGGGGATCCTGCCACTGAAGACATTTACTATGGGGGGGAACAAGGCTTATTGTACTCCCGGTTTTTGTTACTCCTGCCCGACGCAAGCTGAGACCTTGGCACACTTTCTATTTTTCTGTTCAAGATACTCAACTCCTAGGAGGAAGTGGATTATTCCCTTATGTAGGTTCCTTGGAGTGAGGAATCATAGGGAATCACTCCGTACCGTATATTGACAAGTGATACAAGTGACAAGATTGTGTTTGCAGTAACAAGGTACCTTCAATGTGCCTGGGCCGTAAGATCTAGGGAGAGTTTACATGTGGTTGGTTCATAATTTTATTAGGATGCCTAGTTGGAACACTGATTTACCAAAATGCCACAGACAAGTAACTGATTTATTGGAGGAATTGACAGTGCAGCTAACTGTGTGACACTATAGATTGATTTTAATTATGTTTTATCTTTTTATGATTTTATGATCACATGTATTTAATGCTTTTATGGCTCTCAGCCGAAATAAAGATATTATATATGCAATCAATCAGGATGTATAAAGCATGGCTAATCACAAAATAGGGTATCCAGGTGCTTGCAAGTCCCGGAGGCTTATTTGAACAGCCAGGTCCTTAGGACCATTCAGAATTCTGGAAGTGAGGTGATGGTCCAGAGATGCATGTGGAGGCTGATGTGAGAGATGAAGCATCCTCCGCTTATACTTCAGTAGATGCGGGGAGAATGGCCTAGTAAAAGGGAGGCAGACTGTAGTCTTCTAGACAGTTGGTGGATGTTCAGGCGGTGGTTAATGTACGCAGGTTCTTGGTTGTACAGAGCCTTGTGTGCGTCGGTCAGCAGCTTGAATTGCCATCTCTTCTGCACGGGGAGCCAGTAGAGTTGCCTGAGTTGTGGTGTGATGTAGATCCATCAAAGAATGATTCTGGCTGCAGCGTTCTGTATGGTCTGAAGTCTCTGTAGGAGGTGTGCAGCAATTCCTACATAGTGGGTGTTGCCATAGTCCTGTCAGCTGGTGATGAGGGCCTGTGTCATGGTGCATCTTGTGTGTAGGTGTAGCCACTTGAAGATTTTATGTAGCATGCGCAAAGTTAGGAAGTGGGTGGAGGAGATAGCCATGATCTGTGATTTCACTGTGAGCTTCTTGTCAATGATGATTCAAAGATTTCTGGTATGGTCAGAGGGAGTGGGTGCAGGTCCTAGGTCTGATGGCCAACAGGAGCTGTTCCATGTATTGCTGCTGTTGCCAAAGATCGGTACGTCCGTCTTGTCTGTGTTCAGCTGCAGGCAGTTGTTCTTCATCCAGTCAGCGATGCTTCTCATGCATCTGTGGACTTAGGTTCTGGTGGTGGAAGGGTCATTAAGAAATGAGAGGATGAGTTGGGTGTCATCTTCGTAGGAGATTATGTTGAGACTGTGGAATCTGATGATGTTGGCCAGCGGGGTCATACATGCTCTGAAGAGTGTAGTGCTGAGGGATGATCCCTTGGGGACACCGCAGGTAATCTCTTAGGCTTTGGAGGTGAAAGGTGGGATGTGGATCCTCTGGGTTCTTACGGTGTGGAAGGAGGTGATCCATCAGAGCGTGTCCCCTTGGATGCTGATGTGGTGGAGTCTTTCAAACAGCATGTGGTGGGATACGGTGTCAAAGGCTGCAGAGAGGTTGATAAGGATCAAATCTGCTGTTTCTCCTCAGTTGAGAAGGTTTTGGATGTCGTCAGTGGCTGTGATCGGGGCAGTTTTGGTGCTGTGATTGCTGTGGAAGCCGGATTGGGAGGCGCTAAGTAGCTGGTTCTGCTCCTGGTATGTCATGAAATGCTTGTTCATGATCTTTTCCAGTACCTTTACTGGGAACGGGAGCAGGGAGATTGGACAGATGTTCTAGGGTTCGCTGGGGTCAGTGGAGTATTTTTTGAGTAGTGGTCTGACTTCAGCTTATTTCCAGGCATCAGGAAATGTTGTGGTGGTGATAGAGGTAGAGGTATTGAGCAGGGTAGTGAGGTCCTGGCTGATCCTTTAGTTTCCAAGGTTGAAGATGTGGTGAGGGTACGGGCCTGTGGGAGCTCCAGGGTAGATGGATTTCATGGTGGAGTTGATGTCCTGGGGGGAGCGGATATTCCAGGTGGTCAGTGTGCGGTTCATGTCAGTTACAGTGGTGGCATATCTGTCGAGGAAGTCTGTAGATGTGAGTTTGGATTTGATGTTTCTGTATATGGTTGCAATCTTGTGGAAGTGGTGGGCGAGGCTGTCGCACAGCTCCTGTGAGGGTGTGATGTTGTTTTTGCTGGCAGCTTGGTTGGAGAATTACTTATCAATGTTGAAAAGTTCCTGGGTATTATTGGAGCTGGTTCCAGTGCGTGCAACAAGGGCTGTCTTCTCTGTTGCCCTCAGCAGGAGGTGGTAGAGGTTGGGTAGGTCTTGAAGGCTGCTCAGTCGGAGGTGTCCTCTCTCCTCTCCAGCAGTTTGCTGTCTGTTTTGTAGTTCTGAGTTCTTAGGTTTATCAGCTGGCCTTTCTGGTCTCTGAGATTTTGATCCACCTCTGGTGGGGGTCGCTGTTTATCTTGGGGGGTGGGGGCTGGAGATGCTGAAGTGGACGATGGAGTGATCGGTCCATGTGAGTTCTGTGACACAGCTGTATTTGACTTGATTGTTGGAGGTGAAAATGGGGTCCAGCGTGTGTCTTGTGGTGTGTTTAGGGTCGTGGACGGTCTGGGTTAATCCGAGGCTGGATTGTCAAGGAGGACTGCAGTGTTGTTGTTGGGGTCATCGATGTGGAAATTTAGGTCACCCAGGAAGATGTAGCTCTTGGAGTCTAAGGATAGGGGCGCAATGAAGTCTGCGATAATGTTGCAGAAGCTAGATCAAGGGCCTGGGGGTTGGCAAGCGAGGGTGTTTCTGAAGGTTGTTTTGTCATCCTTGTGGAGCTGAAAGTTGAGATGTTCCATGGGGGTTGTGGTGTTTTCCGTGGTGCACTGTATGATCTCTTTGGGGATGAAGCCTGTTCCTTCTCCCAGCTTGTTGGTGCGGTCCTGGTGAGTGATTTCATATTGGTCGGGGATCGCCGTGGCAATGTCTGGATTGGATGTGGGGTTGAACCATTTTTTGGTGAGGAAGATGATATTGGGTGCAAGGGTGGTGATGAGGTCCCATACTTCGGTAGAATGCATGCATAGTGAGCGTGTGTAGAGAAGGGTGCATGCGAATCAGTGTTTTTGTTCAGGTGGTGTCTGTGATGTGTTCAGGGTAGGGCTGGTCAGTGGGCTAGTGTGTGGGCTGAGGCAGGTGAAGTGGCTGTGGGTGTAGAAGAAAGGTCCTAGCATGGAGTGTGGGTTGGTGCGGTGGCAGTGTTTGCTGCAGTGTTCTGGGGTGGAGGGTATAGAGGTCGGCGTTGGTGTATCTTTGGGGGAGGGAAGGCCAGGGGTCATGGCACTTGGTGCAGTCCAGGCATGGTTAGACACAGAAGAGTTTGCCTTTGGCGCACCAGTTGCGTGCTCACGCTGCAGCCTTCATTAAGTAGAAGGCAGAAACTGGTACTGTAGCCCTTTCACAAATCGCATCACAACTGGTGATATAAATAGAAAAGGCTGCTAAAGCAATCATAGAAAGGGCGAGATGGCAGAAAGATAACCCTTAACTGTGCTCAGATCAAGGCCGTGCTGTGCGAAACAGAAAACATAGTAAAATATCAGACAGTCTCGTCTGGAGGGGGTCACTCTTGCCAGTGTGGCATCAAACCACAAATCTATCCCAGCGAACAGGCGCATACAGTTTTCATCGAGGGGCGCCTGGCTGCCAAGAAAACATCAAGCAATTCCAGGGGAATGTCACAGGCATTCATATGTCGCCACCCAATTTCCACGTACAAAAGTGAAAATTGCGAAGGCCTGGGTGCAGGACCTTGCCCGGCAGCTTTGACAGCAGGTCCTATCAAGAGGAAGCCTGAATGGAAGACAAATGCTCAAGCCCAGGAGTTCTGGATACATTACTCTCTGTGCAAACTCCAGAGCCACTAGAATGACATGGGCCCACTCTGTCCTGAGCTTCTTGAGAACTCAGGGCAGAAGTGGTATTGGCAGAAAAACATCCAGGAGTCTTGAGTTCCACTGAGGTCGAGTGCCTATCTAAGCGACAGATGTCTTGGAAACTCGAATGCACAGTGCTGACATTTTAAGATCTCAACAGTGGCAAATACATCTCAGTGGATTCAGTCTCCCATCAGATGACCATGATCCTAAAAGAGTACACTAAAGAGGTTTGGCAGGTAGAACTGTGTGTGGGGGGTGTTGAAATTGGAATGGCAGTCTGAGCCGCATGCTGATCTTAGCCACGGGGCGTTGGGCACCATTGTCTCTCACATTAAATTGCTAGGTTCCCTACTGGGGATGGAGAGGCTAGTGGTAAAGAACATCTTAGCTGAAGCCACAAAAAGAATGCTGAATGAGCTGCGATAAAGCATGGATAGAAAGGACCAGAGAGCAATCGGTAGCCCTACTCTTTGATTGAAAAGATCAAGGGCTGAATCAGCCTTGTCCCCGAACAAGTGAGTCCCATCAAATGGCATGTCCATCAGGTAGGACTGGACATCGCAGGAGAACCCAGTTGATTGTAACCACGCATGGGATATGAACAGTCAAAGGTCTTTAGAAACACCTGAGAGAACTCACACCATTGAGTCCCAGAGTACATGAGTGTAGCAGCCCTGCAAACTGGATGTGTTAATGGACAGCAGGGCTGATGAGAACAGACGTTTGCTGAATGTCTCCACTCATTTCAAATTCCTGTCGGGGGAAACGTAGGAAAATTGTTGGGTTTGATCCAGAGCAGATGCTTCAACAAAAAGGTTAGGTCGCCTGGAGCAGGTGTCTGGCAATTAGCCATTTGAGAGGAGCCCCTAGTAGGATATCTGTCAAGGCCTCATTAAAAGGTTGGAGAGGTTCAGACGCAGTCTGGCCAGGATGCAGTACATCCATCAGGGCATTTGTTTTCACTTCCATAGTGGGGTGGTGGAGGTCAAGGACTTTGGCCGTCCTACGCATAACCATGGAGTAAGACGGTGATTGCTCCATGGCTGGGGGAGAAAAGGACTAACCCTAAGGAAGCATCCAGCCCTGTCTTGTCATAATTGTTATCTGCGTTTGTCCAAAAAATAATGTAAAGGGTGTTTTCTACCTGATGGTAAAGTAGCATACAAACCTTGGTCGGATTTGGTTGTGACGTTGGCTAAATTCGGACCGGTGTCGCTGCAAAGTCAGCATTGTCACGACTCAGTCTTGTGCCCTAAGCTCGGTTGGTATTGCTCGCCGGCCTCATGTCATTCCTTTTACTGTGGTGCCCTTTCATCTGGAAAGCTCCATGACTCCCTCCTGCCATTAGTCCTGAACCATTGAACCTACTGTTGTGTTGCTATGCAAGTTCCATCTAGTTTGCACCTGTAGATGTCACATGCCCTGTTGGGATAAGCTCATTTCCACTTTTTACCATTAGGATGTACTTGGGTTCAGTTTTTCTTGTTACTGTCAATTGTCGTTTGCATCTGCTGCTTGTTAAAACATGCCCGTTTGCATGTAACATCTGATTGCTCCCAGGTTCCTTTGGAAACTTCCTCTCTACAACCCTCCTGCTGTCTCTGCACTTCTGTAAAGTACTTCTGAGGTTAAGTACCTGATTCCAGGTTAGTGTGCACTAATCTCAAGTAGTCCTTGCAGGCCTGCTTGTTAACCCTTGCTTCTGTCATTGGACTTCTTCTCTAAATCTTGGTTTTATGAACTGTTACCTATGGAATAGAGACTATGGCACAAATTCCGCTTACCGCCGTGCCAACGGCCACCAACATACCATGACCGCGGCTGTATTCGGCTACAGGTATTATGACCTACACAAAGAAATCCACCACTATACAGACACCCACACAAGTCCGCCACACCAAAGTTCAGTGATAAACTGGCAGTAGCAAAACCCACACCATCACGCCAACAGAAATACGCCCACAGTATCAAGACCCACGAATCAACGCATCGGTCTTTCAACCGCGGTAAACCATTGGCGGTACACCCCATTGAACAATTCAAACTACACACACCTGACACACATACACACACCACTCCCACACACTCACACCACTATAAAATACACACCCACATTACCCACAACCCTTTCAATGAAAACATTTGAACAAGCAGAGAGAGAAAAGCATAGACCACACCATCATCCAGAGGCACAGAACACCATCACATATACACCATCCACGCACATCTCATAATACATCACAACACGTCACCCCACAAATCACCTCCCACATCACTAACACCACATCATGGCACCTCAAAGACACCCTAGGTTTTCTGAGGAGGATCTGAGGGTCATGGTGGAGGAAATCATCCGGGTAGAGCCACAGCTATTCGGAACACAGGTGCAGCAGACCTCCATTCCAAGGAAGATGGATCTATGGCGGAGAATCGTCCACAGGGTCAACGCCGTGGGACAGCATCCCAGAACCAGAGATGACATCAGGAAGAGGTGGAACGACCTACGGGGGAAGGTACGTTCCGTGGTATCCAGACACCAGGTAGCAGTACAGAGGACTGGCGGTGGATCCCCACCTCCTCCCCCACATCTAACAACATGGGAGGAGCAAATCTTGGCGATCATGCATCCTGAGGGCCTCCTGAGTCCAGCAGGAGGACTGGACTCTGGTAAGTCAAATCTTAACTACGTTATCCCCCCCCACCCTACCTGCATGCCATCACAGACTCCAACCCCTACCCTCACCCCATCACTCCAACACCTCACATATACCCCCCTATCACAACCCACACATCCCAATACCAAGCCCTGCATGCAACATCAATGCATTGACCCCCATCACAGACCTGCATGGACACCCATCACCACAGCATGCCCAGTAGAGAGACTCACCCAACCCACATAATCACCATTCGCACAAGGCCAAGGCGACAGTGCAAGCACACTAATACAGGGGAACACACCCATTGCACAAGATGGCACACACAGATACAATAACAATCCATTTGCCTCCCAACAGGACCCCTACCCAACATTACCGGAGAGGAGGTGCCAGCCATATCCAGTCCCCCCACAGAAGAGGCCCACAGTGATGACAGCTGCTCTACATGCCTGGATCAGGACGACCAACCTTGCCCATCTGGGACCTCTGGACAGTCGGTTCCTCTGCCACAGTCCCAGACGCCCACAAAGCCTCCCCCCTCAGGAAACACCAGCCCAGCAACCACCCACCGGGCCCATGCCACTGTCCCCAGGACAAGTGAATCAACAGTGTGTCCACCACAACAGGGACCCCATGCAACCCCACTAACCCAGGATGATCAGGGACCTGGGGTCAGTGGCAGTGGGCACACGTTTCAGGGGACAGAGGCACAGGACAACAGGGAAGCTGGGAGGACTGCTGTGCGACAGGGGGCGGACAGGCCCAGGGAACCCACTCTCCACATGGCACTCTCCAACATCATGGAAGCATACCACCATGGGCACGGTACTGGCCAAGTTTCAGGAGAATCAGCGGCTGCAGGAGGGACACTACATGGGGATCAGGGATGACCTCACCAAAATCTACACCATCCTGGTCACCATAGCAGGGGTGCTGGCCCACATGGGCAAGACCATGAGGGAGGCAGTGGCACAACAAAGGGCCCCTGACACTAGCCAAACTGAGGAACAGCCTTCCACCTCTGCCATGCTAGTGGACAGGAAGCAGCGCCACAGGAAGAACAGGCCACCAGCACCCCACACCCTGCAGAAGCAGAGCCACCCCGCAAACGGTCCCTGCGATCCAGGCAGAAGACAGAGAACCTTGCTAAGACCCCACCAGGAAATAAGACTCTCCTGATTGTCACCCTTCTGTCCCACTATGTCATCCTGTCCAACTTGAACTGCCATTACTCCCCTTCCTATGCCCCATTGGACAATGCATCTGTGATATCAAGTGACTGGACTCTACTATGGACCTTCCTCCACCATCACCCCAGCCCCTTGCACATACCCCTATACTCATAAGCCCCTAAATAAACACCCTTTAATCACAAACCAATCTGGAGTCAGTCTGATCTTTCACAGATGTATTATTACAACATTAGCCACAAATAGCAATGTAAATGTTCATTTACTCATACCAATGTATGACAGTTGTTGGGCAGCAGTACATATAGCAGAAGGCAGAATCTGGTACCCAGATCTGCAAAAAGTAAATCCAAAGGGAACAGTCAGTGTCCATAGACAGAGGTGAAGAGGCTGACATGTACAATGTCCTATAGTATTCTGAAATGTGAGGAGGAGTTACAGTCTCTTACCTGTGTGTCACTGGAAGTACTGCATGATGATGTTTGTTCTGTTGTCAAAATCTTCTTCCTCTGCCTCCTCTTCATCACTGTCCACAGACTCCACGGCTGCCACAAGACCATCACCAGGCTCATCCTCTTGCAAAAAAGGCACCTGGCGTCTCAATGCCACGCTGTGCAACATGCAGCATGCCAAGATTATCTGGCACACCTTCTTCGGTGAGTAGTATAGGGAGCCACCTGTTTAATTTGAGGCACGGGAATCTGGCCTTCAGGAGGCCGAACGTTCTCTCAATAATATGCCTAGTTCGGCCATGTGCCTCATTGTAGCAGTCCTCTGCCCGTGTCCTGGCATTCCTCACTGGGGTCAGTAGCCATGAGAGGTTGGGGTAACCAGAGTCACCTGCAAATTTCGAGCGATACCTGTTAGACACACACTAACCCTTAGAGACTACCCCTATACCCAGACACCTACTCATACTGTGTGAGGACCTTGGGCTCACCTATTAGCCACACCCGATTCCTCTGGAGTTGGCCCATCGCATAAGGGATACTGCTATTCCACAAGATATAGGCGTCTTCACAAAGCCAGGATACTTGGCATTCACATGGGAGATGTACTGGTCTGCCAAACACACCAGCTGCGCATTCATCGAATGGTAGCTTTTTCTATTTCTGTACACTTGTTCATTTCTGCGGGGGGGGGACAAATGCCACATGTGTACCATCAATGGCTCCAATGATGTTGGGGCTATGTCCCAGGGCACAGAAGTCATTTTTCACTGTGGGCAAATCCTCCACCTGGGGGAACACAATGCAGCTGTGCATGTTTTTCAGCAGGGCAACCAAAACTCTGGTCAACACGTTAGAAAACATTGGCTGAGACATCCCAGATGCCAAGGCCACTGTTGTTTGAAAAGAGCCACTTGCCAGGAAATGGAGCACTGACAGGACCTGCACCAGAGAGGGGATACCTGTGGGCTGGCAGATAGATGACATCAGGTCTGGCTCCTATTGGGCACACAGGTCTTGGATTGTGGCATTAAGGGGGTCATTACAACATTGGCAGTAAAAGCCGCTTACCGCCGTGCAGAAGACCGCTAATACACCGCCGCCGCGGCGGGAGACCGCTACAGCTATTATGACACACATCACGGAATCCGCCGAAATTCAGACACCCATACAATCCCGCCACACCAAAGGTGAGCGATAAACATGCGGAAACAAATCCTCCACCTCCACGCCAACAGAAACACGCCCATGCTATTACGACCCACGAATCCACGCAGCGGTCTTTCAACCGCGGTATTTCATTGGAGTACACACCGCCACCCTCAAAATACACACACAGCTCCAAAACAGCGCCACATTGGACAATTACAAATACACACACCTGATACACATACACACACCACCCGCACACACCCAATACAATATAAAACACACACCCACATCACCCACAAACCCCTACGACCACAATTTCTGAGAGAAGGCCAGAGAGAGACAGCACAGAATAGAGAATACCATCACACAGAGGCACACTACACCATCACCCACACAACATCCACGCACAAAACACCACATACCACTACACTCACCACATTCATCAACACATAAACCACCCCACACATCACACACAACACCCCATGTCACGCCAAAGACACCCCCGCTTCTCCGAGGAGGAGCTCAGGGTCATGGTCGAGGAAATCATCAGGGTAGAGCCACAGCTATTTGGATCACAGCTACAGTACACATCGATAGCCAGGAAGATGGAGCTATGGCAAAGAATAGTCGACAGGGTCAACGGTATCCAGGCACAACATCGCGGTGCAGCGGACTGGCGGCGGACCCCCACCTCCTCCCCCACAACTAACAACATGGGAGGAGCAAGTCTTGTCCATCTTGCATCCTGAGGGCCTCGCAGGAGTCATTGGAGGAACGGACACTGGTAAGTCAAAATTCAACTATCATATCCCCCACCCTACCTGCATGCTATCACACACCCCCACCCTCACACCTTCCCCTATCACTCCAAATCCTCACCTATCTACCCATGACACCAAACACCCATCCCAACCCCAAAACCTGCATGACCTAACTAAGCATGGATACCCATCACTAAAGCATGCCCACTGCACAGACCCACAACACCCCCCAACCATCACCACACAAGCTCCCATACAGGAATGCTTGCACTGGGGTACACGCACACCCAAACATTGCACACCATAAAACACACACATGCAATAATCATGTACTTATACCCCCGCAGGAACCCGAAGGAACGTCACAACACCAGAGGGTCCAGACAACACCACTCCACCCCCAGAAGAGGCCCACAGTGACGACAGTAGCTCTGCCCTACTGGATCCTGATGACCAGCCCGGACCATCGTGGGCCTCAGGACAGTCGGTTCCCTTTGCCCAGCCAAAGTCCAACACCGAGCTGCCACCCTCTGGGAACACCAGCACAGCACCCACCCAGCGGGCCCATACCTCCCTACCCAGGACAGGTCAATCAGCGGTGTGTCCACCACTACAGGGCACCCGGGCTAACCCAACACCCCAACAACAACAGGGACCTGGGGGCAGTGGTAGTGGGCACACGGTCCAGGGGACTGAGGCACAGGAACACAGGGAGGGCTGCTGTGCGACAGAGGGAGGACAGGCCAAGGGAACCTACTCTCAACGAGGCCCTCTCCTCCATCATGGGAGCATACCACCACTCCCAGGAGACGATGGCCACGGTCCTGGACAAGTTGCAGGAGACCCTGCGTCTGCAGGAGGAGCAGTATTTGGGGTTCAGGGAGGAGCTCAGGACCATCGGCTCCGCCCTGGGCACCATCGTAGGGGTGCTGACGGACATTCAAAAGACCTTGAGGGACACTGTGGCACTCCAAGGGGCCCCTGACACTAGCATGGACGACGAACTGCCCACCACCTCCGCCGGCGCTAGTGGACAGGACGCCCTGCCACAGGACCAACACACCAGCACCCCACCCCCTGCAGATGGACAACCACCACAAAAGTGGTCCCTGAGATCCAGGAACAGGACAGAGCAAGATGGCAAGACCCCCGCCAGGAAATAAGAC
Organism: Pleurodeles waltl; assembly: GCF_031143425.1. NCBI lineage: Eukaryota > Metazoa > Chordata > Amphibia > Caudata > Salamandridae > Pleurodeles > Pleurodeles waltl. The sequence continues at coordinate 652,125,332 of NC_090444.1, read as the reverse complement.
TACCCTGATTGTCCCCCACTGTCCCACTTTGTTACCCTGTCCACATTGGAACTGCCCCAGCTCCACTTTCAATGGCCAGATGTGCAATGTACCTGTGAGACTAATAGACTGGACTCTGCCATGGACATTCTTCCATCATGACCTATCCCCATTTCACAACCCCCCTTAAATTTTTATGCACTTCAATAAACACCCTTGAAACCTCAATAAGATTGGAGTCAGTCAATGATTGTGAACTTTGTATTGTCAATTACAGTGTTAAAAAAGGTTACCCATTGGAAGGCCAACATACCAATGTCACACATCACAAGCCTTTCAAGGGTGCAAGCTGTTGACACGTAGGTTACCACATTACTGAAACTGAAATGGAAGGGGACAACTCAGTTAACAAATAGGGAGTGAAATGTAGGTACAGGATAGAGGTAGATGTGTGAAATTTAATATTATGTGATACATGAAATTGTACTCACCTGTGTCTCACTGAAAATATTGCTGTATGACTGACTCCCTGTTGTTGTTTTCTTCTTCATCAGCTTCATCCTCATCACTGTCCACAGGCTCCACAGCTGCTACAACACCATCATCTGGATCATCCTCCTGCAGAAAAGGCACCTGTCGTCGCAATGCCAAGTTATGGAGCATGGAGCAGGCGATGATGATGTCGCACACCTTCTTCGGTGAGTAGAATAGGGATCCACCTGTCATATGGAGGCACCTGAACCTGGCCTTAAGGAGGCCGAAGGTCCGCTCGATCACCCTCCTAGTCCGCCCATGGGCCTCACTGTACCGTTCCTCTGCCCTGGTCCTGGGATTCCTCACTGGGGTCAGTAGCCAGGACAGGTTGGGGTAACCAGAGTCCCCCAATAGCCATACACGGTGCCTCTGGAGTTCACCCATCATATCAGGGATGCTGCTATTCCGCAGGATGTAGGCATCATGCACTGAGCCAGGGAACATAGCATTAACCTGGGAGATGTACTGGTCTGCCAAACAGACCATCTGGACATTCCTCGAATGATAATTCTTCCTGTTCCTGTACACCTGTTCATTCCTGCGGGGGGGACCAGAGCTACATGGGTCCCATCAATGGCACCTATGACGTTGGGGATATGTCCAAGGGCATAGAAGTCACCTTTAACTGTAGGCAAATCCTTCACCTGAGGGAAAACGATGTATCTCCTTACGTGTTTCAGCAGGGCAGACAACACTCTGGACAAGACGTTGGAAAACATAGGCTGGGACATCCCTGATGCCATGGCCACTGTTGTCTGAAATGACCCATTTGCAAGGAAATGGAATACTGACAGCACCTGCACTAGAGGGGGGATTCCAGTCGGATGGCGGATTGGTGACATCAGGTCTGGCTCCAACTGGGTACAAAGTTCCTGGATAGTGGCACGGTCAAACCGGTAGGTCACGATGACATGTCGCTCTTCCATTGTCAACAGGTCCACCAGCGGTCGGTACACCGGAGGATTCCGCCATCTTCCAATATGTCCCAACTGACGGTGCCTAAGAAGGACAACAGCGAAGAAACTGTCAGCATTCCTCCAGGTATGTACCCACAGTTACACACAAGACTACAACAGTCAATTAACCCATCCGGGAAAGGTTTTGAGTGTAGGCCTCGGTATGTGTGACGCAGTAGTAATTGAAGCCATGTGGGCCCCTGAAATGGCGGCTGCCTGACCTCTAAACTGGGACAATGGAATTGTGGGGTAACTGCGCTGGCGCTGGACACCGTCACGGTAGGCGGTCGTAGAGCGCGGCGCAATGCTGCATTGGTTAACAGTGGACCCTATGGGTCCCAGGAGCCAATGAACAGGTGCGCTGGCGGTGATGATGCGCACCGCCACGGACGTCACCGCCGCGGACGTCACCGCCATTTTCTATCTCTTCAATCACTAGATACCTGACCTTCGACAGGAGAGGACCTACACTACTAGTGCTGCTGTGACATCGGTCTGGAAGCAACGATGGCTGCTGCGTCTGGGGAAAGGGCCCCTGCCTTCACTGCACAGGAGTTGGAGAAACTTGTGGATGGGGTCCTCCCCCAGTACACGCTACTCTACGGTCCTCCAGACCAACAGGTTAGTACACAGGGAGCACGTTGTATGGGCTAGGCCTGGGTGGAGAGGGCTGGGTGGATGAGGGAAGGGGGCAGAGTACATAGAACAGTCATGCATGGGGATGAATGGGCCACAGGGATAGATTTGGGAGTGGGCCAATTACAACGATGGTGCAGTAGGTAATGACTGTTCCTCTTTCCTTGTGCATGTCATGTAGGTCAGCACCCACTGCCGTAAGAGATGGGAGGACATTCGCCGCTGCAGCAAGAAGACGGCGGAGGCTCAGCTGGGGATGGCCTCCCAACGTGGGAGGGGTGCCCGTCGCACCATGACCCCCCTGATGTTCAGGATCCTGGCGGTGGCCTATCCGGAGTTGGATGGGCGCTTAAGGACATCACAGCAGACACAAGGGGGTGAGTACAACCTCAGCCTATGGACTTTGCGTGCAGTGGAGCTGTCTGGGTGGGGGTGGTGGGCTGTGGGTGTCCCTAGGCCAGGGCGAGTTAGGTAGGCAAGGACCCTACGTTATGTAGGCCATGTGGCACTCTACACCAGCTCTAAAATAAGCCAAATTGATGTATAGTTGCCCCTTTGCCATCCATGTGGGCAGATTTCTACCATTGCCATGTAGGCCATCTCCCAGAAATTGCATGTGCAGAGGGCAGGAGCACGGCGTAATGCAGGGGGCTGCTGTGTTTGTCTTGTCCGCCAATGGTAGCGGTATGCCATGCACTAAAACTCTCTTTCTTCTGTCTCCCCCCTTTTCCTGCTCTCCCTGTCCTTCTGCACATCAGCATCAACAGGCAGAGGTACAGTGGCACCGGAGCACGAGGGAGCTGCATCCCACATGGCCATGGAGGGCCACACCACAGACTCGGAATTCACCAGTGGGACAGAGGGCGAGGGGAGCTTCACGTCGGCCACAGGATCACCAAACAGCGACACAGACTCGTCCGCCGATGGGAGCTTCCCTGTGGTGGCGGCACTTCTACAGGTACAGCCGCCACCTCCCCTATCAGCACCGCCCTCCCAGCAGCCCCTCAGCGTTCACCCCGTGCCCGCTCACCCAGGAGGGTGGGCATCACCTTCGCCCCAGGCACCTCAGGCCCTGTCCCTGTCACCCCTGCTGCCCTCAGTGAGGAGGCCATTGACCTCCTCAGGTCACTCACTGTTGGGCAGTCTACCATTGTGAATGCCATCCAGGGTGTAGAACGAGAGTTGCAACACAGTAATGCATTCCTGGAAGGCATTCATTCTGGTCAGGCTGTCCTTCAGCGAACCCTGCAATCTCTGGCCTCAGCACTGATGGCAGCCATTGTCCCTGTGTCTAGCCTCCCCCTTCCAACTTCCTCCACCCAGACCATATCCCCTGTACCCCAGCCCATCCCAAGAACACCTACAGACCAGCATGCACACAAGTCAATACACACAAGTAGCTCAAGCAAACATAGGCACCACACACACCATAGGAACTCACACAAGCATCACACCCATACAGACACAGCAACATCCACTGTCTCCACTGTGTCCCCCTCCTCCTGTTCTCCCTCCTCCCTCCCAGTGTCGTCTACACACACACCTGCATGCACCACATCTACAGGCACTAGGACTCGCACTAGGACACCCAGCACCACAAGCCGCTCACCTGCACTCACCACCTCCACTGCCACATACACATCCCCTGTGTCCTCTCCCAGTGTGTCTGTGACGCCCCCTCCCAAAGTACCCAAACACCGGCAATCACTCACCCAACATCCATCCACCTCACAACAGCCTCCAGTACCTGCACCTGCACCCAAAACACCTAAAGTGACACCTCCTACAACCACCTCCTCTTCCTCCACTCCCAGACCCCCTCCAGCTACCCATCCCAGTGTCCGTCAGAAACTGTCCCTCTGTGAAATTGACCTTTTTGCCCCCACCCCCCCCTCCAGTTCATCAGTCCCGTCGTAGCGCCTCAGCCAAAAAGCCTCCAGTACCAGTGGTGCGTGTACCAGGTTTTTGAAGTGCCCCGTCCACAAGGGCAGGCAGTAGGACCCAGAGCCAAGGCACTGTCAGCCCACCCCTTGTAAAGGCTCTGAAATTGGAGAGTGGACGACGGAACGTGTCAAGACTCCTGGTGGGACAAAAAGTGAAATGGGATCGAAGGCGGTTGGTGAGTCATCTGTAACTCCAAAGAAGGTGGGGAAGGTCCCGAGGAAGTCTCCCCAACCTGTTGTGAGTGTCACGGCGGAGAAGTGCGCCATCATTGCTGGCGGTCCAAACACAACCGCCAGCACCGTCGTTACTGGTCCAGAAACCACCGCCAGAGTCATAGGCCAGGAGGGCCAAAGTATCGTTACTGGTCAGGAGACCACCACCACCACCGGAGTCACAGCCCAGGAGGGCCCAAGTATCGTTACTGGTCCAGAAACCACCGCCAGAGTCATAGCCTCGGAGGGCCCAAGTATCGTTAGTGGTCAGGAGACCACCGCCACCGCCGGAGTCACAGACCAGGAGGGCCCAAGTATCATTACTGGTCCAGATACCACCGCCAGAGTCATAGCCCAGGAGGGCCCAAGTATCGTTACTGGTCAGGAGACCACCGCCGGAGTCACAGCCCAGGAGGGCCCAAGTATCGTTACTGGTCCAGAAACCACCGCCAGAGTCATAGGCCAGGAGGGCCCAAGTATCGTTACTGGTCCTGAAACTACCGCCAGATTCACAGCCCAGGAGGGCCCAAGTATCGTTACTGGTCCTGAAACCACCGCCAGAGTCACAGCCCAGGAGGGCCCAAGTATCGTTACTGGTCCAGAAACCACCGCCAGAGTCATAGCCCAGGAGGGCCAAAGTATTGTCACTGGTCAGGAGACCACAGCCACCGCCTGAGTCAGTGTCCAGGAGGGTCCAGAATCCCACAGCCCCGCTGGGCAATGATGAAACGTCAAGCCACACACCAACGTCCAGTATGGAGTTCGTCATGCCACACACCAATGTCCAGTGTGGAGTTCGTCATGCCACACACCAATGTCCAGTATGGAGTTCGTCATGCCACACACCAACGGCCAGTGTGGAGTTCGTCATGCCACACACCAATATCCGTACCAGAACCACCATGTCAAAACACCGCTGAACAGGCCAAAGACCACCATGGCTAAGCACCACTGAACAGGGCAAAGACCGCCATGGTGAAGACCGCTGAACAAGGCCAAGACCGCCATGGCAAAGCACCGCTGAACAGGCCAAAGACTGCCATGGCAAAGCACCGCTGAACAAGGCCAAGACTGCCATGGCAAAGCACCGCTGAACAGGCCAAAGACTGCCATGGTGAAGACCGCTGAACAAGGCCAAGACCGCCATGGCAAAGCACCGCTGAACAGGCCAAAGACTGCCATGTTGAATACCGCTGAACAGGCCAAAGACTGCCATGGCAAAGCATCGCTGAACAGGGCAAAGACCGCCATGGTGAAGACCGATGAACAAGGCCAAGACCGTCATGGCAAAGCACCGCTGAACAGGCCAAAGACTGCCATGGCAAAGCACCGCTGAACAAGGCCAAGACTGCCATGGCAAAGCACCGCTGAACAGGCCAAAGACTTCCATGGTGAAGACCGCTGAACAGGCCAAAGACCGTGTGGGTATGAATAGTCCGGCACAACAGGCATCGTTCTCCCATGTGCAGCTGGGACTGTGACAGGACATGTACTTTCACGGGGAGACTCATCCAGTCTGGGCACCAGTCCCACCCAGTACCAGTAGAGAACTGCATCTACTTGCGAAGATGTGGCTTTGCACTCCCCAGGATGTCACAGTGGGCAACCCACCCACTGTAGAGACTTGAGAGACTGTGGCTTTGCACTCCCCAGGATGGCACAGTGGGCAACACACCCACTGTAGAGACTTGAGAGACTGTGGCTTTGCACTCCCCAGGATGGCCCAGTGGGCAACCCACCCACTGTAAAGACTTGAGAGACTGTGGCTTTGCACTCCCCAGGATGGTACAGTGGGCAAACCACCCACTGTAAAGACTTGAGAGACTGTGGCTTTGCACTCCCCAGGATACACCAATGGGCATGGAGCCCCGTCGTGGATCTGGCTTCGCATTCATGTGGCTGAGGTACCCCCCCTTCCCTTCCCCCTGAGGTGCCTGTAGTGTTTCAATCTGATGCCCCGGCAATGTCCTCTCGGATTTTGGTCAGGTATCTATTGTGGGCCTCGCCCATGCATTTTTGGACTGTTTGTGCACGGACATTGTTGTGTACATATCTGCACTACTTCTTGTATTGTACATTTATTTTTGACAGATTTTGTGATATATATCAGTATATTTTTTTATGAGTAGTATATTGGCACAATACAAAGTTTGACCGCAATTCGCTTTGTGTTTTCATTCTTCCGGAGGGATTGTGGGTTGTTACTGTGATTTTTGTGACTGCATTGGTGTGTATGTTGTGATATGCGAGGGTGGGAGTGGGGGTGTTTGGTGGGTGTCCCCCTAACTTTTGCCTCTCCCCTCCCCCGTGTCGTAGGTGCAGTACTCACCGGTATGTTCTGCACCTACGTCGTTGTTGGTCGTAGATGAGCAGGAATGCAAGGGCTGGGAGTATTTGAAGTTCTGGCTCCATGGTGTCCTCGTTCCTTGTGGGATGTGTTGAGGTGAGCGTTTTCCCATTGCAAAAGCTGTTTCCGCCGTGTTTTTATCCACGGTGAATCCGCCCCGGAAAAGGTGGCGGATTGGTGTGTGTTATGATAGTGTGGGCGGTACATTGTCTTCCGCCTGTCTGTTGACGGTGACCGCCACGCTGTTTGTCTGTACCGCCGTGTGTTAAAGTGGCTGTCTTAGTTGCCGGTTTCCGCAACGGTGGTAATTCCCTTTTTTTGTCCGCCGGCCTGTTTGCGGTATTACCGCAGCTTTAACACCGTCCGCCAGGGTTGTAATGACCACCTAAGTCTGTATGTGATTATGATGTGTTTGTCTTCCATTGTCGACAGGTCGACGGGGTCTGTACACTGGAGGATGCCACCATCCCATCATCTGCCCCAGCGGTTGTAGCCTATGGAGGAGAATGGTGAGCAGAGGGTCATTTACCACACAGGTAGCACAACTGTGTCTGCAGTAATGTTAGTAAATCTGTGTGTGAAATAGTTAGTCCGTATATGTGCCAATATGTGCTGTGACGCAATTAGGTGCCATGCCATGTGCACCCCTGAAATGGCGGCTGCCTGACTTGTGAGGAAGGACAAGGGAAAATGAGGTAACTGCACTGGCGTTGTGCAGCATCGCGGTATACGGTCGAAGACCGCCGCGCAACTCAGCGTTGGTTATCACTGGGCCCTATGGGTTCCAGGAGCCGATGGCCATGTACGTCGGCGGTGACGGTACGCACCACCGCAGACGTGACCACCATTTTCTATAGTACACGCTACTCTACGGTCCTCCAGACAAACAGGTGAGTACCCTGTGAGCATGATGCGTGGGCAATGCCTGTTTGGAGTGGTGTGGATAGAAGCCACATGTTGGGGGGGGCTCATGGCTGCACGTGAGGATGGTCAGTGTATGCGCATCAGGGCATGGGTGGGAACTGGTGGGCAATGAGTATGACGGTACGGTCCAGACAGATGAGTAATTTCCTTTCCTCCTGTACTTTTCCTCTAGGTCAGCGCCCACCAGAAGAAGGGTATTTGGTGTGCCATTGCCAAGGAAGTGCGGACCCTGGGGGTATATCACAGATGGAGCACCCACTGCTGCAAAAGATGGGAGGACCTGCGCTGCTGGAGCAAGAAGACAGCGGAGGACCAGCTGGGGTGGCCTCCCAACATGGAAGGGGTGCCTGTCGCACCATGACCCCCCTGATGTTCCGCATCCTGGCCTATCTGGAGTTGGATGGGCGCTTGAGGGCATCACAGCAGCCACAAAGGGGTGAGTACAGTATCATAAAGCTAACTCTGTGAGGTTTAGGAGGGATCTGGGTGGGGGCTGGGGCTGTGGATGCCCCTAGGCCAGGGCGGTCATTCCAGGGTAGCTCCCTTGTTTGCAGGCTCAGAACACCCCTACCCCAATGGTACAATTGGACAGCTACTAGTGTGCAGGGTCCTGTGGGTGTCAGGTGTGCATATGTTGGCGTTAGGCATTGTACTCCATGGGGTGGTCACTACCATAGTGACTGGTTGGGCTTGGCCTAGTGCACAGGGCAGCTCTGTATGTGTTGTGTCCGCCAACAGTAGTGGTGTTGCTGGCATTGACCATGTGTGTCCTCTGTCTTTCCCCCCATTCTTGTTTTTTCACCCTGTCCTTGTGTGCATTAGCATCATCTGCCAGAGGAGCAGAGGCACCGGCGATGGAGGGAGCTGCATCCCACATGGCCCAGGAGGGTGATTCCATGGAGGGTAAAGGCACCAGTGGGATGGAGGGCGAGGGGAGCTCCACCACGGGGACAGGAGGGGATACCAGCGACAGCAACAGTGACTCCTCCTCTGATGGAAGCTCCCTGGCGGTGGCAGACACCTCTATGCCCACCCCAACAACAGGTACAGCCGCCACCCCCCCCTACCAGCACCACCCTCCCAGCAGCCCCTCAGTGTTTTTCCCGTGTCCGCTCACCCAGGAGGGTGGGCATCTCCTTCACCCCAGGCACCTCAGGCCTTGCCCCAGTCACCCCTGCTGCCCGCAGTGAGGAGGCTATTGACCTCCTGAGATCCCTCACTGTTGGGCAGTCAACCATTCTGAATGCCATCCAGGCTGTCGAGAGGCATTTGCAGCAAACAAATGCATACATGGAGGGCATTTATTCTGGTGTGGTGGCCCAACAGAGAGCATTTCAGGCTCTGGCCTCAGCACTGATGGCAGCCATTGTCCCTGTGTCCAGCCTCCCCCCTCCAATTTCCACTACCCAGACCCAATCCCCTCTACCTCAGCCTATCCCAAGCACATAATCAGACCAGAAGGCACACACATCAACAGACAAAAGTGGCTCAGGAAAACATAAGCATCACACATCACACAGGCACTCCCACAAGCATCATACCCATGCACACATACCAACATCCACTTCCTCCACTGTGTCCCACTCCTCCACGTCCTCCAGCTCCCTCCCATTCTTATCTCCACTCACACCTGCATGCACTACATCCTCATCCACTACCTCCATCACCTGCACGCCCATCACAACACACCACTCAAGTGCAATCACCACCCCCAATACCATTCACACGTCCCCTGTGTCCTCTCCCAGTGTGTCTGTGAGCCCTCCTCCCAAAGTACACAAACACAGGCACACACCCACTCAACAGCCATCTACCTCACAAGAGCCTCCAGCCTATGCACCTTCACCCAAACTCAGCAGAAGTACACCTCCTACAACCACTACCTCTTCCTCCACTCCCACACCCCCTCCATCTTCCCGTCCCAGCGTGTCTAAAATTCTTTTCCTAGCTAACTTGAACATCTTCCCTACACTTCCCCCCCGCCCGTCCACTAGGGCCAGGATGTCTAGATCTCAGCCCAGCACCTCATCCACCACATCTGCATCTGCTGTGATCCGTGCAAGTCGGGGTGGATCGAAGGGTGCACCCGTCAGAGATGCCAGTGTGCCATCTACAGATGTGAAGGACCACCCTATTCCGGGTCAAAAAGGGGCTGGCTCCCAGCAGGGGAAAGTCGCACCCACCACCCAGCAAAGCCTTGCCCAAACACAGAGAGGACAGTGCCAAGGTCCCAGCAGCGACTGCCAAGGCGGGGAAGGGCCACAAGACAAAGGGCACATCACCTTAGGGCACGATGCCTCCTGGTGAGGGGCTGGTGACCACAATTTCGTCAGGGATGCCAGCGACCTGTACCACAGTCACCACCGCTGCAACGACCGCCACAAGCCCCACCACCTTCACTGCTACATGCACCACCGCTGCCACAATGTCAGGCTGCAGCATCCTCCCCAAGGATCAGCCATCCAAGGCTGCCGGAGACGTTTTGGTGTCTCCCTCCACCATAACAGACACTTGCACCACGCCCAGCACCGGCAGCATCTCCGCCGCAGCCACTGCCACCTGCACCACCATCTGCACCGCCATGTGCCCAGCCGGTACCACTCTGTTGGATGTCAGCAGCATCACCAGTGGGCAGCCGTCTGAGTCTGCAGATGACGTCCTCGACCCTGGACACGCCACTTGAGGCACCACCTCCAGCACTGGCACAACCAGCAGTTGGCAGCCTAAGTCGCCGCAGGATAGAGTGTGGCTCTGCCTCCAAGGAGTATCATGCTACCTGTTTCAGGTAAATCACATGACTCAGACACACAGGTGAGAGGATGTGACTGCCACACCCCAGGTGCAGCATCACTGGGCACAAAGCTCCCTCCAGAGCCAGTGGAGAGATACATCCACTCATCCAATCCTTGGCAGGATGAAGCACACTCTGGGCACAAAGCCCCCTCCAGAACCAGTGGAGAGATACATCCACTCGCCTAATCCTTGGCAGGATGAAGCACTCTGGGCACAAAGCCCCCTCCACAACCAGTGGAGAAAGGCATCCACTCACCCAATCCTTGGCAGGATGAAGCACTCTGGGCACAAAGCCCCCTCCAGAACCAGTGGAGAGATACATCCACTCACCCAATCCTTGGCAGGATGAAGCACTCTGGGCACAAAGCTCCCTCCAGAACCAGTGGAGAAAGGCATCCACTCACCCAATCCTTGGCAGGATGAAGCACTCTGGGCACAAAGCCCCCTCAAGAACCAGTGGAACATGTCACTCACTTGAGAGATTGTGGCTTTGCACTCCCCAGGACCAAGCAGTGTGCAAACCACCCACTTGAGAGACTTGGAAGACTGTGGCTTTGCACTCCGCAGGACCAAGCAGTGGGCAACCCACCCACTTGTGAGACTTGAGAGACTGTAGCCTTGCACTCCCTAGGACCAAGCAGTGGCCAACCCACCCACTTGAGAGACTTGAGAGACTGTGGCTTTGCACTCCCCAGGACCAAGCAGTGGGCATGGAGCCCCTTCGAGGAGCAGTGGCTTTGTACCATCTTCCGGCTGAGGTAGCCCCCTCCCCTTCCCCCTGAGGTGCCTGTGTTTTGTCGACCTGATGCCCCTGCAGTGTTCTCTCCGTTTTGATATATCTGAATGTTCCACTATATCACTGGTTAGACTAATTTCCTTTTGTCCTTGCGTTCTTTCAGGGGGTGACGGGGTATATCTGTATTGCTGTTGGATGTGTTTGTGTCTATGTTGTTGTGGGTGAGGGTGGGGCTGGGTGTGTTGCATGCCGCGTGCGTGTATCACTCTCTTTTCCCATCTCCCCTCCCCTGTGTGCTAGGTGCCCTACTCACCGTCATCGCTGCTGCCTTCTTTCTACTTCATGGTGTATTAGTAGATACACCAACATGGGGAGGATCTGCAATTCAGGCTCCATGGCGTCCTGGTTCTTCGTGGAGTGTCGAGAGGTGAGTGGTTCTCCTTCGTTGTTCAGTTTCTGCTGTGCTTTTGATGGCATTGGTACCGCCCAGGAAAATCTGGCGGATTGGTGGCTTGCAACACAGTGGGCGGTACATTGTCTTCTGCCTGTCTCTTGGTGGTGACTGCCACAGTGTTCATTGCTACCGCCGTGGCGGTCGGTGTGTTAAAGTGGCTGTCTATGTTGGCGGTTTCCATCGTGGTCGTGAACCCAATTTTTTTACTGCCGGACTGTTGGCGGTGTTACTGCCGCTTTAACACCGACCGCCAGGGTTGTAATAAGGGCCTATTTCTTGAAGCCCTGTACCTCCAATTCATGAACAAATAGTTATTGTGTTTTTCTGGCAAACCTTGGGAGTGTGTTTGACTCTAATCTGAAATTGAGAGTTATTCAGACTTCTAGTATATCTTGGGAGTGCTTGCGACTCCAATCTGTGTTTTAGTGGTAACCATTTGTCTAGACTCTTTGGGAGTATCTTTCACTCCACTCCATGTTCCTTATGCATTCTCGGAAATCTCAGCGATTCCAACCTGGTGTTTCAATGCAATCTTGTTTCTAATATTCTTGTGTTTTCAAGTGTTAACCAATGTACAGAGCTTAATCCTTGGAGTGTTGATAACCCCAACTTGCATCAAGAATAATTCAGTTTTGTGTTAATGTACCTAGTCGAGTCCTGACCTATGTGCAGTACGCATCCTCAGGCATGATGGTACCCTGGCCTTGTGATACTTAGTACATAATTACGTCCTGACCTGCACAACCTTGGGAAAGTTGGTATCCCAACCTTGCATTTCTGTCAAGTCTGGTTTCAAGTTTGTGTAGTTTTGAATGTAATACAAATTCGATTGTAACCTGGCCTCAAACATACCTAAAACGTTGTTTAGCTTTTAACCTATATGCTCACCGAAACCTGGTCTCATGTACATTGTGAACATCTTTGATTTCAAGATATGTATAATGCATGTGTATGGAGTGTCATTAACTCCAGTCAATGTTCTGAGTTTCTCATGGAGTGACATAACTCTACCTAGTATTTCCAATTTACCCTCGAAAGTTCCAGAAGATTTCCCTAGAGTATCTGATTCATCTGCTTCCATGTTATGAGTGTTTAAGAAATCTGTAAGTTTGAAGTAATGTATTGTAAACAGTATAGTGTACCTGTGCACTGTTGGAATCACCTTTTCTTGTTATTTTTAGTGCACAGTGTTTTTGTGATAACCAGAAGTACTGACTTGTAACACCCAGCACGATAGGATCAGAAGATCGAGCAGTGTAGATCCAATTTGGCAGAGTAGCGCCGCAGTAGAGCAAAGTCAGTATCTCAGGTTTTCTCATTTGTTATTTTGTCCCAGCCTCCTTCCCCCTTCTAGAAGTTGTTGGATACTAGGAGTACTATCACTGGACCTGACTTCTTTCAGATTAGGGACTGGGGTCCTAGCATTGGCTTCAGTGTCATCCCAGAGGTTTGGATCCAGGTGAGTGCGTGACAAGCAGCAGCATTAATGTACCCAGGAAATGAGTGGTTACGGGCACTGTGGGTTGCGTTGGTACTGGAGCCAAGGGCAGAAGGGGCTCAGATGGTCAATCAATCAATCATGGTATTTATAAAGCGCACTACTTACCCGCGAGGGTCTCAAGGCGCTGGGGGGGGTTCTGCTACTGCTCGAAGAGCCAGGTTTTGAGGTGTCTTCTGAAGGTGAGCAGGTCTTGGGTCTGTCTTAGGTTGATCGGGAGGGTGTTCCAGGTCTTGGTGGTGAGGTAGGAGAAGGATCTGCCCCTGGAGGATTTTCGTTGGATGCGGGGGACGACGGCGAGGGTGCAGTTGGCGGAGCGGAGCTGTCGGGTGGGGGTGTAGAAGCTGAGTCTGTTGTTCAGGTTGGCTGGTGCAGCGTTGTGGAGTGCTTTGTGTGCGTGGGTGAGGAGCTTGAAGGTGATCTTCTTGTCGACGGGGAGCCAGAGAAGGTCTCTCAGGTGGGGGGTGATGTGGTTGCGGCGGGGTATGCTGAGGATTAGTCGGGCGGAGGCGTTTTGGATGCGTTGGAGGCGTTGCAGGTTTTGGTCGGGATACCTACGTAGAGTACGTTGCCATAGTCTAGCCTGCTGCTGACGAGGGCCTGTGTCACTGTTCTTGTTTCGGTTGGGATCCACTTGTAGATCCTGCAGAGCATGCGGAGGGTGTTGTAGCAGGAGGAGGAGATGGCGTTGACCTGATTTGACATAGAGAGGGATGAGTCGAGGATGAATCCAAGGTTGTGTGCGTGGTCGGTCGGTGTCGGTGGGGTACCCAGCGAGGTTGGCCACCACGAGTCAACCCAGACGGGGGGGTGGGACCTAGGATGAGGACCTCCGTCTTGTCCGAGTTCAGTTTCAGACGGCTGCCTCTCATCCAGTCGGCGACGGCCTTCATACCCTCGTGAAGGTTGGTTTTGACGGTGTGCGGGTCCTTGGTGAAGGAGAGGATGAGTTGGGTGTCGTCGGCATAGGAGATGATGTTGAGGTTGTGTTGGCGGGCCACTTGTGCGAGGGGAGCCATGTAGATATTGAACCGCGTCGGGCTGAGTGATGAGCCATGGGGTACGCCACAGATGATGTTGGTGGCTTTGGATTGGAAGGGAGGGAGGCGGACTCTCTGGGTTCTGCCGGAGAGGAAGGATGTGGTCCAGTCGAGAGCTTTTTCTTGGATTCCAGCTTCATGGAGGTGGGTTTTCAGAGTGTGGGGGCAGACCGCGTCGAAGGCGGCTGACAGGTCTAGGAGGATGAGGGCTGATGTTTCTCTGTTGTCGAGTTGGCGTGTGATGTCGTCTGTGGCGGCAAGAAGGGCGGTCTCGGTGCTGTGGTTCCGTCTGAATCCGGACTGGGAAGGGTCCAGGATGTAGTTGGTTTCGAGGTGGCGGGTCAGTTGTGTGTTAACAATTTTCTCGACGACCTTTGCCGGGAACGGGAGCAGGGAGATGGGCCAGAAGTTCTTGAGGTCCTTGGGGTCCACCTTGGGCTTCTTGAGAAGGGCGTTGATTTCGGCGTGCTTCCAGCTTTCCGGGAATCTCGCTGTTTCGAAGGAGATGTTGATGACCTTCCGTAGTTGGGGTGCGATAGCTGCATTGGCTTTGTTGTATACGTGGTGCGGGCATGGGTCTGACAGTGATCCTGAGTGGATGGAGTTCATCATCTTGCGTGTTTCATCGTCATTGACGTTGGTCCTTGAACTCAGACGGTTTGTATGGGTGGTGTTCATGGAGGTGGAGTCTGGCGTGGTCGAGGTGGTCGTGGTGTTGAAGCTGTCGTGGATGTCAGCGATCTTCCGGTGGCAAGAAGTGGCCAGTGAGTCACACAGCTCTGGAGAAGGTGGGATGTCATTGACGTTTGCGCTGGGGTTGGAGAGTTCCTTCACGATGCTGAAGAGCTCTTTGGTCCTGTTGGTGCCAATGGCAGACCCGCTGGTGGTAATCCAGATGGTAGGCCTCTCTGTTCTGTGAGGCCCAAAGGTGCGCCAACATGAGTCAATAGCGATCCGAAGAGCTGGAGAATAGCTAAGCAAAACTCTGAACAGGTGTGGCATGGCTGACGACCTTCAAAACGCGGCTGTGCTAGAACCAACTATGGAATCGGCTGACTGCAGAATTGGCTGACTGTAATACAGCCCCAGATTGAGAAGCCACAGGACTGATATAAATGATGCCCGGTTGAGAAGGGCTTTCCCTGAGGCAGTGTCACAGGCGATCAGAGGACGACATTTAGAGCAACAGGACGCCGTGGAGAGAATCAAAATTACATTTTCATTAAGAGGTACCTGACTCCAGATCCTTGTGTTTTGTAAATTTCAAATCCAGTCGAGATATTTAGTAGAAGTATTAGTTGTGAATAAGGTTACAATTGCAAAAAACAAGAAAGGTACATCATTGTGGCACTGCAGCAATCTAGATTGGAACCTTTTTAGAGTAGCATACAACCATCCTTTTGAACAGAGAGGCAGTGGGATCAGTGAGAAATCTACAGATAGAGTGTCCACCAGAACGCTCTGATGGACACTTCTACCTGCACATTCCAGGTGATTGGCTTGGAGGAATAGTCAGAAAAAGAAATTCTAGAGCACTGAGAGACAGATGTATGAAGAATCCACTTTGCGATTCTCTAATAGCGATTTTTAAGAAATCGCTATTTCGGACTCGCAAAATGGTATGTATCATATTTGCGATTCGGTAATAGCGATTTCTTAAAAATCGCCAATGCTATTACCAAATCGCAAATAGCGATTCTGAGCCCTCTCGCACCTATGGTCCTGTACTGGAACTGGAATTAGCAGTTTAGGAAAAGCAAAACCCCAGGGTGCTGGGGGCCTAAGGCCCCCTCTGCTGCACGCCAAAAAATATTTTAGGCGCACACATGCCAAAGGGGCATTACATGTAAATTTTAAAAATGCATTTCTAATATATTTTAAAAATTTGCACATGATTATCACCAAGTTTTACTTGTCGGTAATTGTGATTCCTTAAGCCCAGTTCGCATTAAGGAACAGCCTGATACATGTGCTTAAGAAATCGCAAATAAGGATTCCTTATTTGCTATTTCTTATTTAGAGAATCGCAATTTGTGATTCTCTAAACAGGATTGCAATTTTAAGGAATCACTATTTTAGCGATTCCTTAAAATTGCATAGCGAATGCCTTTCATACATACTGAAAGGCATTTTTGCATTCTCAAACGGCCATTTGCACCAATTGCAAATGCAAAAACGCTTAATATATCTGGCCCTGAGTGTGCAAAATGGCCAACTCTCCCACTTCTGTACCCAGACGATAATGCTTTGTGAAGGTGTGAAGGAAAGCTCATCCTGCTGCATGACAGAACAACCATGGTCAAAGCTGAAGTCGAAGACTTTGCACTGGTGGAATGGGCCCGTACTCCTGTAGTTCTTTCTTGGTAAGAACACAGTATATCTTTATACACAGCTGGTGTTGTCTCTCATCTTCCTTGGTGGGATGGGGTGGTGAGAATGGTAATTAATTGCCTCTAATGGAAAAGAGTCACCATCTTGTGAAGGAAAGATGCATTAGTACTGGGGTTTATTTGTCCGGGAATAAGCACAAGTAGGGTGGATGGACACTCAATGCTTGCAACTCACTGATGTCCCTTCCCAAGATGCCACAACAAAAACTCTTATGAATGTAAACAACCTCAACTAACAACTATGGAGAGGCTCAAAAGGAGCGTCCATCAAAAAATGAACACAATAATAAGATTCCACTGAGGCACAAAAAAACAGGTGAGTGGAAAAATCCATCATTCCCTTCGAAAATCTCTTCATAATAGGGAATTTGAACACAGATGGTCGATGTGGAAGGTAGTGAAATGGCAACAGGGCGGTGATGTACTCCTTGATGGTGCCCCATCGCTCAACCCTGCTGTCCAGAGGTAAAGTGAATAAAAGAACCTCAGATAGGTGAGCCTTCATAGGATCAACATTCTGCTCTGCACACTAGACGGCACATCTATTTTAACAGCTAGGGTACACTGTCTTAGTGAAACGATGATGAGCAGAAAGGATCATGCCAACCACCTCTGTTGGCAGCTAGAGGAGCTCATGTGTCACCATTAATCTACAGGCATGAGATTTGAGGCTCTGGAAGTTGGGGTGCAGTATCTGCCTCTCCAATTGGGAGAAGAAGTTCACTGTGAGAGGAAGTCAGAATGGAGGTAGGGAGAGGCTCAGAAGGTCAGCATAGCACACACTTCTCAGCTGGTCTGGGTGATAAAAAATATATGGGCCCGCACCTGGCAAATGAGCCTCACAACTTAAGGAATCAAGGATATGGAAAGAAACATATAATGAATTGGAAAGTTCAACTTCAATCGAAACACGTCCCCCAACGCCACCTGCAGCAGATACTGGAGGACACTGATCTGTGGCTAATGGGCATGGTTGTTAGTGCCAAAAAGGTCCACCTCAGGGGTGCTCAAATAAGCAAAGATATTTTGTAACATCTCTGGATGGGGATGCCACTTGTGGTCAGCAAGATGACACAGACTCAAGTATTCATAGAGCCGGCCAGATGGTTGGAGACTAGCTGGATTCCATGCTGTTGCAACCAATCCCAGACCCTCAGCACTTCCTGACAGAGAACGGGAGAGTCCTCCACCCTGTTTGCTGATGTACCACATTGCAGTTGTATTGTTTTTCAAGATCTGAACAGACTAACCGCAAAGGCAAGGAGAAATGCCTTGAGTGACACTCAAACTGCCTTCAGATTAAGCAGGGTGATGTAAAATACCTACTTCTCTTGAGACCAAGGGCCAGATGTACCAAAGGATTTTACCCATTCTGTGTCTATGGGAAAAAGCTTTCGTACATATGGCCCCAAATGTCTCTGAGCTCCAATTCCTCCAGAAGGGTACCCCACTCTAGAGTGGGTGTGTCTGTGTCCACCATGACCCTACGTGGTGGCAGATCAAAGGAAATCCCTTGGGACAGGTGCTCCTTCACCAACCACGAGTCAGTTTTGCACGGTGTCCATGAAGATAATGATAGTGCCTGCCAAATCTCTCCCATGCAGGAACAGGAGAGCCCTTCTCTGCTAGCATGCTTCTACAATCAGAAAGAATGAGGAAGCCAGCAGACGCAGCAGGTGGAAGACCATGAGGAATGGAAACTGAGCTACCTCGTAAACATCAAAATCATATTGAAATGTCTCTGAACATCTGGGGAGGAGGGAAGGCTCAAAGTGAAGTTGTGCAGTACTGCCACTAAATACAGGCGGTTTACAGCATTTTCCCTAAAAACGTATCTGGGCACTTCTCGGTCATCAGAGACCAACTCTGCGAAGTGCTACGTAAGGTGATCTGACACATTTAGAACAACCATGGCTACCATTTCCTATAGAGCAGGAACCAGGCTGCATTATGGAATTGTATAGGCAGGTAACCTGCTGAGAAGTTCTTTTTCCTTCACAACCTCTACCTTTCTTGACTCCTTGGCAACAGCGTAACCAGGCAAAGGAGCTGAATTTTGTTCATTACATAGTAAGACCAGCATCATCAGACTTTACTGAGAAGGATGCAAGATCAAGAACAGTGGATCACCTGAAGCTGGCCTGTATTGTCTGCCCACTGCTGGGACTGATGTTGGCTTCTGCCATGTGTCCCTTATTGGCTTCATCAGTACCTCATTAAAAGGAACCAGTGGCTTTGCCAACTAGAAGGCAGGTTCTAGGACCTCCATGAGGATGGTGCACTCCGCAAAAGGAAGAGACAGTTGTAACATACCAGCTGAGTTCTCAAGAATGACATGAAAGGAAGCAACTTCGAAAGGACTTACCCAGCAGGAGGTTCAACATCTGTTAGGTGCAGTAATCAGGATCTCATTTGTTTCAGCACGAGTGCATAGTTAAAGGAACATTCGGTAAATCATAGGAACATTAGCTCGCATCATATACACAGATATAGGCAAGTAGAACGACTAAAGAAGAACTGATGGCAGCCTCTGATAACAACCTGGGTTTAACGCACTGCCCAATGGAGAAATAAGTATGTTACATAGGGAAATGTTGAAAGGGAGGAGAGGCAATGAGGTGCCGAATTTAGCACAACTGTGTGAAGTTAAAGAAAGAGAGCAAAAGGAAAATAGTGTCTTTTCAGAGAAGAAAATTAGTTACTTACCTGTAACTGTAGTTCTCCAGTATTGGTATCTTTCATAGATTCACATGCTTGAATCATCCCTGTCGTCGAGGTGGAAGTCCCACAGTAACCTTAGATATGCATAGCAGTAATTGTATTACACTAGGCCTCAATGGCCTACACAGGCACTGTTATAGCCTATCCATGTTCTTTTATAAAATAGAACCAAATCTGAACTACAACCAATCAGGCGACAGCACCCTCTAGAACACTCCAAACAGAGGCTGTTTCCCTCAGACTTTACCATACAAGTGTGAAGAATATATTCTTTAGAAATAAGAGGAGCTTCTGAGGGGAGGAGGGTGGGTCGCATGTGAATCTATAAACGATACCAGTACTGGAGAACTACAGTTACAGGTAAGTAACTTATTTTCTTCTCCAGTATTGGATCTTTCATAGATTCACATGCTTGAATTAGGGTAATGAGCAGTTATATAATTTATTCTAGCAATAACCTCGATAACAATAGGAATGATACTACATTTAGTGAATATCAGAAAGAAACATACATATGTATTGAGAATGATAAGAACAAAATAATAATAATAATTATAATATAAATAATAGTATTAATAGCAACATTAACATTCAACCAATAGAGATCACATACCTTTCAAGTGGAAAGTGGGATAACCAGAGAGGCTCACCTTAATGGAATGGATGCCTTATCACTGCTTGCCCAATGGCCGTATCCGTTTTGTTCATCTCATCTAGGCAGTAGTGCTTTGTAAATGTATGCTGGCTGGACCATTTGCTGCTCTGCAAATGTGTTGCAGGGGTACTCCTGCAAAAAGCGCCGCTGATGTGGCTACCGCTCTGGTAGAGTGGGCTTTAACCTTAGTGTGGAGAGATTTTCCTGCCTGGGCATGACAAAATTGTGTAGCTAATCCGTTCCACCTGCAATGGTCTGCTTAGACATCGCAGAGCCCTTTCTTGTATCTCCATATGTTAAGAATAGGTGGTCTGATTTCTGAATGCTCTGTGTTCTTTGAAGATAGAACTTTAAACATCTCCTTATATCTAACGAAGGCAGTGCTTTCTCCGCAACCGTCTGTGGGTTAGGAAAACACAATTTTAAGACCTCTGGCTCATTTAGATGGAAGTTTGATGGTACTTTTGGTATATACATAGGATTTGTTCGAAGTATAACACCATTTGGAGTGAACTGAAGAAAATGTTCTTTGATGGCAAAGGCTTGTATGTCACTCACTCTTTTTGCTGATGTGAGAGCCAGTAAAAGCAATGTCTTCCAAGAGATGAATTTTAACTCTGACCTGTGGATTGGTTCGAAAGGAGGCTTCATGAGTTGTCGAAACACTATGTTTAGAAACCATAACGGTGAAGGCTTACGCACTGGTGGAAATACTCTAAAAAGACCTTTGAGGAATTGATTCACAATCCTGGCAGAATATGGCGAGGAGGTGTGCTTAGAGCAGTGGAATCTTGAAATTGCCACCACATGTACCCGTATTGAAGAGTAAGAAATCCCAAATTTTGCTAAATGTAACAAATAAGAAGTATTTGCTCTGGGGGCAACAACATAGGATGGACTACTTCCGTTGCACACCACAAACAGAAACGCTTCCATTTTAGTTTATATGTCTTATTTGTGGTGTCCACTCTGGCCAATATTTCTCCACAGTCCGATGAAATGTTCAAGGTGGAGTATTCATGGAATTCAGGAGCCAGGCCGATAAGTGTAGAGATGAAGGATCCGGATGCATGACTTGGCCCTGGTGTCTGCCTGAGTAGAACATGCGGTTGTTCCGAATACAGAAGGAGTTCTGTGAACCAGACCTGCCTGGGCCCCATGGGTGCTACTAGGAGGAGACGACATCCCTCTGCTTTCATTTTGTTGATCACTCTGGGGGTGAGCAGAATCAGGGGAAAAGCAAAGGCATAGATTCCTGACCATCTCATCAAAAAGGCATTTCCCCACGACCCTTTTTGGGGATGCCAGCTTGTGTAATATGGGCATTTCTTGTTCTCGTATGTGGCAAAAAGATTCAGATTCGGCTTGCCCCACTTTTTCAAGGGTCTTTTTGGAGGTCCCACTCATGATACGGGATGAATGTCCTGCTCAAAGTGTCCTCCAGGAGGTTGGTTTGCCCTGCCAGGTGTTCTGCTTTCAGAGAAATTTGATTTTCTATGGCCCATTTCCATATGCTCTTAGCTTGAAGTGAAAGCTGCAAGGACTTTGTGCCACCCTGTTTGTTCAGGTAAAACATACCTGTGGTATATTCCGTTCTGATGAGAATTTTTGAGTTTCATATTCTTGGTAAGAAAGCCTTTAATGCCAGATCTATTGCGTTCAGCTCCAGTTGGTTTCTGTGAAGCTGTTTGTCCTTTTGTGTCCAGTTGCCACTTGTCCACAGATCTTGGAGGTAGGCACCCCAACCTTTGAGCGATGCATCTGTCATTCTTATATATTGCAGCACTTGTGGAGGAAAAGAAAGGCCCTTGGATAAGTTGGTCTGTTTTCCCCAACAAGACATGCCAGTTCTAGTTTCCAGTCCAATTCGATCGTTGAAGGAGCCATTCACTTGGAGCCACTGAGGGGCATATTTATACTTTGTTTGCGCCGGATTTGCGGCATTCTTTTTTTACGCAAATCCGGCACAAACTTAACTCCATATTTACACTTTAGAGTTGGACCCGTCCAGCGCCAAAGTTATGGAGTGTGCATCATTTTCTGTACGTGAGAACCTACCATGCAAGGTAGGCGTTCCCGTGCAAAAAATTACTTTAAGGCATGTGCGCCTTATTTATTCTCCCTCCTCATTTTGACGCATAGGAGGAGGCGAGCCTTAAAAAATGGCACCCAGCTGGATTTGCGCAGTTTTTTAACGCCTGGGTCAGGGCAGGCGTTAAGGGACCTGTGGGCTCATTTCTATGGTCTCCGACCATGGAAGCAGTCCACAGGTGCTCTTCCCTGCCCCCAGTGAAACCCCCTGCTACCCTCACCCACCCCTGGAGGACACCCATGGATGGGGGGACCCATCTACGATAGGTAGAGGTAAGTAGAGGTAACTACTTTTTTTATTTATTTAGGTGGCATAGGGGGCCTAACTTGGGCCCCCCTACATGCCACTGTGCCCAATGGCCATGCCCAGGGGACAGAAGTCAGCTGGGCATGGCCATTGGCCAGGGGGGCATGACTCCTGTCTTTACTAAGACAGGAGTAATTTTTCATGGGGGTTGTGTGACGCTAGTCAGGTTAGAGTCATTTTATTTTTTACTCTAACCTGACTTGCACCATTCTTTGATGCACAACCCCCAGTCTTCCCTACGCCTCCGCTGCCCAGTTAGTCATTTATTTTGACGCTAACCAGGCCACAGCGCCGGCTACCGTCATTCCTTAAATATGACGCCAAGCTGGCGCATTGGAAAGGCGGGAGCCGGCGTTAAACATTTTGAGGCAAACCTGCGCTGGCGCAGGTTCACGTCAAAAAATATAAATATGGGCCTGAGTGTCTAGTTGCTCCGGTAGAGGTTGCATGTGTAGTCGGCAATTTGGGATCAGTGGAATACATGAAGAAATCATTCCCATGAATGATTTGTAATTCTGAACTGAAACAAACTTTTTTGTTGATAGCTTTTGATCCAGTTTGGAAATCTTTTGCTGTGTCTCTTGAGATGGAAATGCTTTGCTTTGGGTAGTATCCAGTATCGCTCCTAGGAAATTCAGCTTCTGTGTGGGATGGAAGTGTGACTTGTGATAATTGATGGTAAGACCTAGAGTTTTGAACAACTGGAGGCAAGTGGATGTGTGGTTTACCACCTGAGTTCTTGTGGATGCCATTATGAGCCAGTCGTCCAGATATGGAAAGACTTGTATGCCCAGCTGGCGTAGGAGAGCCGCTACTGGGGCTAGCACTTTGGTAAAAATTCTGGGGACCAATTTTAATCCGGATGGGAGGACACAAAACTGTAGATGCATACCACCTACCTCGAATGTGAGAAATTTCCATTGGTTTTGATGTATTGGGATATGGAAATACGCATCCCGGAGATCTAAAGATGTCATGTGATCTCCTGTGTTCAAGAGGCATGGAATGTCCTGAAGCATTACCATACAAAATGTTCGTTTTTTCAGGAACTTGTTTAAGGACCTCAAATCTAGTATGGGACGCCAATCCCCTGAAGGATTTTTTACTAGAAAAAAGTGGGAATAGAATCCCCGGTTCCTATGCAGAATTGAAACAAGTTCTATTGCCCCTTTGTGTGACATTGCAAATACTTCTTTGAGGTGCTGTTTTAACCATGGAGGTGGTGGTCCTGACAGAGGGGTATTTGGAGGCTTCTGAGTGAATTCTAGAGTATGTCCCCTGGATGCTATATCTAGTACCCACTTGTCTGATGTTATCCCGGACCACTGAATGATGTGGTAAGTGATGTGGCCTCCAATATTTGAAACACAGGTGGGGTTGGTAGCTGGTATGAATGCATGGCCATTGTTTTCTACTCGTGTCTCTGCCACGGGCAGCGGTTCTTCTCCTCGTGGGGTGTCTACAGGCAGCTGTAGGTGGTAATCGGTATTGCTGCCGGTGTTTTCCGTACTGCTGTCAAAAACCTGTTTGAGCAGTTTAGTATTGTGGTCTATATGTTTGGAAACCACCACAAAAGGAGTAACTTCCTCTGCTTCTATCCCCTCAAAATGGATGCCTTTTGTACTGCAACATATATAGGCATTTGGCTGTGTCTGTATCCGCCTTTATTAATTGTAACATGTCATCCGCATGCTTGCTGCAGAGGCTTTCCCCATCATATGCAATGTCAAGTATCCTACTTTGAACCTCTTGCCTAAAAGAAGTAGATTTCAGCCCGCCCTGTCTGCACGACAGAGAGATCTGTGATGAGGCTTCATTCTCTTCAGAAGAAGGGTTTTCCATAGACTTCTGCTTTTGTAGCCATAACAAAAGTCTACCCTCTCTGCCTTTCAGGGTTTTAGGACTGAAGGTGCGACAGATCTTGCAATCTCTCACCTTATGGTCTGGATGCAGGCAGTATATGCACTTCTTGTGGGGATCATCAATATGAAGTCTTTTTCTCCCACAACTGTCACAATTTCTGAAAAGTCCTTTTTTAGTTTGTTGGGACATCCTGTCCACTGGAAATCCAAGATCTCTGAAAGAAATCTTCCAGACAGAAAAAAGAAGCTGATCAGAGCTCAAGGAGACTCCCTTCACACGACGTGCAGTAGAAAATCTGAGGGAAACAGCCTCTGTTGGGAATGTTCTAGAGGGTGCTGTCGCCTGATTGGTTATAGTTCAGATTTGGTTGTTTTTTATAAAAGAACATGGATAGGCTATAACAGTGACTGTGTAGGCCATTGAGGCCTAGTGTAATACAATTACTGCTTTGTATATCTAAGGTTACCGTAGGACTCCCACCTCGAAGACGGGGATGATTCAAGCACGTGAATCTATGAAAGATCCAATACTGGAGAATAACAGGGTGTGAAAATCAAAAGCAGTAGTCCGTCAAAGAGGATGCAGGAATGTGTCATGATGACGTTGAAGTTCGTACCATGTAGAGAAGGTGAAAGGTTGCAGCGTGAGGCTTAAGAATGGGCAAAAATGGGAAAAAGGAAGTTGTACCCTCTGCAAGGAAAACGTAGATCATGACAGAGTCAAATTTATAGCAGCATTTTCAGCGGGAATGGTGACTTATGAGCTAACTGGCTTGGGGGCTATGTAAGCATGTAATAATAGAGCGTGTGGCGAAACGATTGCAGGGGTGGCAGAAGAACCCCGACACAACGGTGTGGGATTGACTTTTGTTTATACAGGATGTGATGTGTGGTAATGTACTTGGGCTGCCTGAATGTAAATTTGTGTATGGATGAACTGATTTACCTTTAAACAGTTAATGACACATCAGACAAATCAGGACTGACATAGATCCAGTTAAAATGGATGATATAAACATTTTGATACACGGCCTGCACAGACAGCTGTTGAGAATACTGTTGTCAATAAGTGCACAAAACATGGAAAAATTCAATTTGAGGGTACCCAATTTGTTGTTATGACTATGGGCATAGTAGTACTCAAAATGTTCACAAAACGTCTTTATTTGTATCTTGTTTCTTAAAAAAAGCCTGCATGTTTCTTTCCAAAGGAAGTTCTTTAGGTGGACTCAATATTAAATCACAGTTTTGTTGGTTCAGTTAACTGGTCAACATGGTAAGATAGTCGGGCTTCATCACTTGACTATGCAGGTAAGTACTTCAATAATGCAGCAGGTTAGTTGTCTAAAAACTGAACTGCCATCTTGGAATCTGGGGCCAGGTTTATAATCCTGGATCTAGCACTCAACTAAATTATGTAATTCTATGCAAATTATGTAGTCCCCTGGTGCCTTCCCACTGTAAATATATAAGGCATGTAATACATTTGGATATATGAGAAATGTAATATCACCGTGACATACAAATATGTGAAGACCCAATTGTTGCACAGTACTCAGTTACTATCCCCCTATGTTTGCACTAGATAAATACCAATATACATAGAGAAGGCAACAGTTCTTAAGATATAACCATAATCGACCTTCATAGATTAGTCCTGTGACATACAATGGACATAAAAGTTCTTAAAGAATGCTGTGTGAAGTGAAGGCTACTCAACCCAGCTTGCATGATCACTAGGTTCCAGCGTGGTAACAAAAACCACAATACTAAAAGATACAAGAGGAAACATGCAGATGATAGGTGGGGCAGAATACAGTGCAAATGTGAAACAATAGAAAACTTCCACATTTACCAATATATATATAGAGAAAGGATGGTTGCAAAACATCAAGGTCACCAATAAAGTAAGTAAAGACCGTGAATAAAATCAGTAGAGATAGGACAAAACAGAAGTTATGATCTGGAATGAATAGTGATAATATGCTCAATAAATGGGAGAGTGGACAGGAACGGAGGTCTAGTTATGAAACGAAGAAAATACCATAAATGAAAAAGAAGTAGGTTGAAGTCTTGATGGAACAACCACTGGCTCTGCGTTCTGTTGCTCTACTGCCCTTTGCAGGCACACTAAAAGCTCTCTATTTTTCTTTTTTATGGATGACCCGGCAGCTGCTGCTTGCTCCTGGGCCACTCTCCAGTACAACATGCACTTTAGCGCACCTCCTTTGCTCCCTCCATTTAACATTTTGTTTTATTTTATGATTATTTTTTTTAGCAGGCTTGAAAGCTTCCATCGCTACCAGGCCACTTTACATACCAAAATGTGCTGTAAAGAATATTTACTAATTTAAGTCACTTAACATCTTTGAACGGTAAATATAAAGAATCAGCAGCGTTAATCCTGTTGGTGCATGATGACATATGTGTGTTCATACATTATAACACTTAAACGCAATAGTAGACTGACAGGACCTTCACGAGCAGTACATCATTGTGCCTTTTTTCTCCAGTGCTGCACAGCATTGGCAAAAACACTGGCAAAGTAATATTTAACATGGTAAGACCTATATGTGCTTGCTTAGGGTTTTCAGTGGTTTCCTGGATTTACTGACTTTGTTGGGATAAATATTAGGGTATAGGACACTAGCTAATAAAACAAAAAAACAGGTTTTTCTCAAACACTCAAGGTAAAGGAATGGATACAACTAGAACATCACCTATACGGGCTCTCCCACAGTACAATGACTGAGGTGATAATACATCAAATTAATGTAAATGGGATGAATCCACACAATGGCCACAGACTGCTTCGTCTCTAACTCTCTTGCGGAACAGGATTGAAGAAAAAAATGTTTGGATCCGATTCACAAAAATGATTTAGGAGTACATAAAGTAGTACTCTAGTCGTACTCCTTCATGGACTACAAATGCAATTCACAAATTTCTGGCCAAAGAGCTCAACAACAGCTACTCTTGGCACTCTTGTCGTTTCCGTATGGAGATCTCTGACGAGGGTGGCAGAGATATTCGCACAATTAACTATTGGATTTAGGAGTAAATGTGGAAGGGACAAGGGTGAGTACTGGGAAAATGAGGAATATTTAAGTGGGTGGGATAAAGGAAAATAAAAGGAGAGGTTTAGGGGGGCACATGGGAATCCAAAACACTCACATCTACACATAAGAGTAAGACAGTTGGAATTCACAAAATAAACTTCTAATTCTATTTCAGGATCGGAGTCGAGAATTATGCTTTTCTGAATTCGCTGTTTATTATAGCAGCCATTTATCATTAAACAAACTTTTTCCACAATAAAAGTGAGAAAAAAACCGACTACTCCCATAAACCCATGGGAATGGCTCCATCAACAGTCCAACCACAACACATATCAGGTTTTATAACGTCCAATCAGGTTCCTCTGTTTCTCATAGTCCTTTCTCCATGTAGGGTCCTCTTCTTTCTTCGCTGCTCGCTCGCAGATGACACATTTTTGCATTCTATTTAGCGAGGGTTGGGTTACTAATCATTGAACCAGTGTTTGCCATAATAGTGTACTGTTTGCAACCTGAGAGTGTCACGGCTGCAGGAATGCATTGCGCTCCTCCACTGGACTCATATTCTGTGAGGGTCTGTCTACCTTGAAACCCTTGACTGGAAACCCCAGTCTGCTATCTGCAGCCACCTGTCTGCCCACGTCCGCCCTATCAAGGACTATATAACACAGCCTGCACCTGCATTTACTTAGCTAGACGCCTTGGTCACGTCTTACGCCTTCTTCATGGAGGTTCAAGGGGACATGTATGAAGACCCTGTGGATGCAATACCCTAGGGTGTTGACTTCTATGAGGCAGTTGATACCTCCATTTACAGGGCAGTTGATGAGGCCTTGTGACCCATGGAGGAACGTCCTGCACCAATGATTGTGCGCGAATGCGCAAAGTGACTCCAGGTAGAGCAGGTGGCTCCAAGTTTCTCTTCAGTGGCCCCAGCACGCAGGATTTGGAACCAGCTGCTGCAAAGCGCCCCGGTGGAGCTTGATGTGTTCACCCTCCTGAAACAGGCGTTTATGGCCCAGAACGCCTCGAGCTTGCCTGCTTCTAACCCAGAAAAAATAATGGAGCCCCCTCCTCCCCTCTCTTTGGATCAGAATGAGGACTCACCCTTGGACGAGAAGGCAGGATCTTCCAGGCCGTAGCAAGCTTTTTCCCCTCCCAATGTGCATCTTGCTGTGGAGGCAGGATCTGACATGCTGTATCCAGATGAAATTCTCCACCCCGGATCGGCAGAGTGGTCCCCCATGATAAAGTGACACATCATGTGGTAAACTGCCCCGCAGAGCCCTAGAAAAGAGGCACATGGCTGCCTGCGGGCAGAATGCCCGCGTCCGCCACTGGCTGACAAGGTCACCTTGACACCGGACATTGATCCTAAAATGACTACTTTCCTAGCCAAATTTCTAAAGGTTCCCAAGAAGGGTATTGACTGGTCTTGGACAGCAGGCTAGGACAAACTCTTGGATGCTGTGGGCCCGCTCACTAAAATCCTCAACATGGTGGAGGATGACAAGTCTTTGGGTGCCCTGATAAACCCCCAAGTGCTTTCCGGCTGGGCACAGAGGGTGTGTATCTTTCTAGGTAACGCCAACTGTGGTCTATCCTCAGAACATCCACTCTCCCTCCTAATAAAGGTGGACCGAAAGTTTGGGGACCTCGCCACCTCCAAGGCAGGGGTAGTGGCCTAGGGAGAGCTGTTCGGAGAGCCCTTTATTGAAGAGTTAAGTACATTTCTCAATACTTTCACTTCATTGGAAAAGGTTCAAACATCCATTGAGAGGGTTTTCCCCACCTGGATTTTTCAAGGGGCCGCCCATGGTAGATTGATCCCTCAAGCCCCCTCCAGAGGGCAATGCGTCAGGTGAGGCTACTATCAGGACCAGCAGTGTTTTGTCACCTTTTATCCCACTAGGGGTCAATGATTCAGAGGCAGAGGCTTCAAGGGGCAATCCAATCCCACCATTTCTGGTGAGTACTTATCATTCTTCTTTGGTTCAGGTGGGGGCAGACTGGGGTTTTTCCTCCACATGTGGAGGACCATCACAACAGACGTATGGGTTCTGCAGACTGAGCAGGGTTTCCAAACATAGAATTCTATGGCACCCCTCTCCAATCCACCGGCACTTGGCCGATCCAATTCTCTTCCCAAGAAGTTGCGCTCATAGATGTGGAGGTTCAATCACTGTTTGAAAAGGGCGCTATTCGTCCAGCGATCATCCACACCATGGATTTGTCACAACCTTTTTCTAGTCGACAAGGCCGATCAGAGTCGCCACCCCGTGATCAATCTACGAGGTTTCAACGAACAGCTGGTTTTCTACCAATTCAAAATGCAGGGCATCCACCTCCTGCAGGATGTGCTGCAGTCGGATGACTGGCTGGACCTCAAGGACACTTATCTTGCCGTCCCAATCTTCCCTTCTCATTGAAGGTTTCTTCAGTTTGTGTGGCGCCAACAGGCCTTTGGGTTTTCCAGCCTTCCTTTGGGGCTCTCCTTTGTCCCTTGGTGCTTCACCAAGTTTTTTAAACCAGAGGAGGAGCACCTTCGGGCACAGGGGATGCACCACATTATATACCTGGAAGACATGCTTATGATAGTCGAGTGCTCACAGCAGCCGTCGCTACAGTTACAGATTGCGATAGACCTTAGTGATCAACTATTCGAAGTGCCTCCTGGTTCCTTCCTAGAGGGCGACTTTTTTTGGGGTTTGTCCTCGACTCAACTACATCCTCCCTGAGCCTTCTGTCCTGGAAGATCACAAAGATCAGACACGAACTGAGGAGAACTCTGGCTAAACCTTGCAGGTCGTTGTGTCAGATTGCCTACCATGTAGGCCTTCTCTCCGCTTCCATCCAGGCTATCTTTCCAGGTCCCCCTCATTACCGGGCCCTTCAGTGCCTCAAAGTCTCCCATCTGTGCAAAGGACTCACAGAGGGTCTCTCTCTTGGATGAAGCTTAAGAGGAAATCTCTCGGTGGCTTTTTCAACAGGAAGCATGGAATGGGAGAGTGATTTTTGGATTGGCCCCAGATCTTGTCATCAAGTCAGATGTCAGCAGATCAGGCTGGGGTACACGATGTGGCGATTTTTCCAACAGAGGTTCTTGGTCCCCCCAAGGGCAGACCTTGCATATAAATTGACTGGAGCTCTTAGCGGCCTCATTTGCAGTCCAATGTTGGATGACAGACAAGATTCAGTCTTGTGATCTCCTGAAGATGGACAATGTCTCAGCAGTTTGATACATCAATTATCTGGGGGACACTCGTTCCAAGGTCCTCTCTGACATGGGAACCAATTTTTGGCAATCCAACCTGGACCATCAGGACTCAGTGACAGCGGAGTACCTGCCGGGACAAGAAAATCAAGTGGCCGATTGGCACTCCGACACCTTTGGGACTCCAGTATGTGGAAACTTCATCCAGAAGTTTTTGCCGACCCCAAGAAAGATGGGGTCCATTTACGGTGGACCTGTTTGCATTGGGACTGGATCCTAAACTTCCCAGGTTCTTCAGCTGGGGGACCGATTCACAAGCGAAGGCAACAGATGCCTTCATGCAAGACTGGGCCCCAGAGCAGGGTTACGCATCCATCCGTTTGCAATGATCATCGTAGGTCGGCCTAGTTCTGGAGGCAGCGAGCAGACGTGGTAATGATTACACAGATGTGAAGGTCTCAAGTTTGGTTTCTGGTTCTTCTCAAACTTTCCTGGTATTCTCCACTCCTACTCCCCCTGTTTCCTCATCTTCTTCTTAGTCCGGATCAACTTCCACACCTGCTGGTGTTGGAGGGCTCGCTAAGACTGATGGCTTGGGGGATTACAGGGAACGCTGGTCAGACCCAGGCCTTTCGTGTCAGGCTGAGGACCTCCTGTCTAGAGCATGGGTGGATAATACCATCAAGAGGTACAAGTTCGCTTGGACTAGATGGACACATTGGTGCCTGCGAAAGGGGGCAGTGGGTAACCCATGGTCGCGATGGTGTCCAGATCCTCACCTTCTTAGCAAGTATGGGAACTGAAAGTTTGGCCTATCAGTCCATTAACACCTTCTGTTCTGCTATCTCGGTGGGTCACCTCCCAGTGGATGGCCCTTTTGTGTGCCACCTTCTTCGGGGATTCGTCAGTCTGTCCCTCTGGCAACAAGCTATTTGGTGCTATGGGACATTAATTGGGTGCTTAATCTGTTATTATCTTGGCAACCTAATAGGTTCTTATCTCAGAAGCAGCTTTCAGCAAAACTGACCATGCTGTTGTGTCTTGTATCTTCCCAAAGAGTTTCAGATGTTAGAGCGCTGGATACAATGAGCAGAATTTCTTCGCTGTCTGGGGAGTCATTCACCATTGGTAGGCACATGAAATCAAATACCAGGACTATTTTATATCCTGCTTTTCATGATTCCCTGAAGCTCTGTGTTGTACAATGTCTCAAGGCATATGAGAAGATGCCTGAGCTGTTCAGACCCCCCAGTGAGACGCAACTCCTTATTGCATTGCGGAAACTGCATAAGGCGGTCTCTTCCCCAACTATTGCTCGGTGGGTGCCTTGGGATTGATCTAACAGGTTTTGGAACCTATTCAGCTAGAGGGGGTATGGCATCTAAATCTTTTTCTCTTGAAGCACGCCCTGAGGACATCATGTATGCAGCAGATTGGACCTCGGATTCTACTTTCAAAAGATTCTACTTTAATTTGGTGCCAGATATGGCTCATTTGGTGGCGAGCAAGCTTTGAATCAGCATGATCCTTACCTCTGGATCTGAAATAGAAAGAATGAAAATTATTCCTCTCTAAGGTGTATGAAAGTTTCAGTTCTATTAAGGACATGGAGCCAAGGATGATCCCACCCAGCAAGATCTTTTGTTTAAGGGACCAACCCAATCACTGGTACGTATTTCTGGTTTTGGATATGTTTTGAGATAATGTCTTGATTTGCTCAGATGAAATATTAATGGTGCTTAAATATATAGGATCGGAGAGCGTTAAAGAGGACCAATGAGGACAATTCTGAAGGTAGCTCACATGACCAAAAAGGGGGACTTTACATGGAGAAAGGACCATAGGAGACCAGGAGGAACCTGATTGGTCATTATGGAACCTGATATGTTTTGTGGTTGGACTGGTGATGGAGACATTCCCATAGATTAATGGATGTTGTAGTTCTTTCACGGTTGAAAAAGTTTGCCTAATGATAAATGGCTGCTATAATAAAAAGCGAAAGAAGAAAAGCATAATCCTTGCCTCCATGTCCTTACTAGAACTGAAACTTTCCTGCGCGTTAGTTAGTAATAATTTTATTTCTACTACAGCCTGATATTATAAAAATAAGCTTAAATGTACTCCAGCCCAGTTTTCTAATTTTTGTCAAGCATCCCATATGAACAACAACTGGTACAGCAACACACTCTCACAAAAACAATTAAGGCAAGCTATAACACTAACATTCCATAGGAAATAATGTAAACAAATATTATCTATCTATTTTTTAGGTTAATAAACATATGTGTAAATAATGCAAACAAAATAAAAATGTCAGTGAGGGCAGGTAATTTTAATTTTAAAGTACTGTTAAAAAATAATATAAAAAATGTTATTATGTTTAGAATAATTTACAATCTAATATAATATTTATTTAGTTTGGCAGCATATCATGCCCTTTCTTTAAGTGTTCCTAGATTTGTGGTATTTGTTTTAAAACGGTGTATAATTTAATTTTACATGAAATTAATTTTCATTAATTTTTAAAATAATAAACTTTATTGACCTTACCTATAGTTTCTATAGGGAGATATCTAGTCTAGTTGTGGAGATCCACACAAACAAGTGGAAAATTACTAAAAGTACTTTACACTGTATATTTAATAGTAAGAGTCTATGGCCCATCAACTGAGGGAGTGGAGATTCTTAGTCTACATCTAGGTGTAGAAATGGTAAAAAGCAAAAAAGCAGAGATTTACACCTAGGTATAGGAGTAGATCTACACGTGAGAAGAGTACCCCTGTAAATTTACCTTTGTGACAAGACCCTTTGAATGCAATGCCCACTACTGTTGAGGAGATATTATAGACCCACAAATGTGGTCAACAAAACCAGACACCCTCCGCACCCTATTGACTGGACTCCTCTGACTACATCCTGTGAGCACTGAAGTGCAGTGCCCTCAGAGGTGCTGAATGCAATGTTTTCTCTTATCCATCAGAACCCGTATGGGACAGCATGGACAAACAGAGCTCTAAGGACAAGCATGTGGCCAAAGAGGAGACTGTAGTATGCCCCAAACAGCAGTTGTACCATGACGATTTAATGTGTAAAAATAACTTAAACTATTGCATGAACAATTTAGGTGATGTCTCCTTTACCTCTTCTTATTTGCCTCAGTGATGGAACCTCTCACAGATACATTAAGGAGGAATGATTGGATCCAATGTGAAAGGATTGCACACAAATTGTCGATGCATGTGGATGATGTATGATTGACCATTATTACTATGTACAGGTCTTTCTCTGTGTTGAGGAAGTGTAACCATAGCAGCACTTTCTTGGAGTTTAAAGTTATTCTAGCCAACTAATCCTCCCAGTTGTGAGATCCAGTTCAGGAAATTAGTCACTGTACGTAGGACATGGTAGTGGAGACAGAAAAGATTAGGTAGCTAGGGATCAATACTCCTAATGATCTATCCACCTGTTGACCTATAGACCCTTTTTGACTTTTCTAAAAGTAGATTTCATTTGCTGACAATGTAGTGGACCAAGTGTGTAACAATGGCTATGGAGATGAATCTATTGTCCAGAATGTTGGAGTTGGATTTGTTCTTTATACTTATCATAATGGAACTGCAGTTATAACTTAAAGAAATGGATAAGGTGGTTAATACATTTATTTGGAATGTAACAAAGCTGACGCCCTTAAAGCGAGGACCACTATGAAGGGGAGTTTTCATTTCCTCAACGTTAGGTCGTATTATAGGTGTGATGCTGTACAATTCAGAGTGTCAGCAAACCACTTGAGGAATAAACCAACCTGCAATGGGCACTTTTAAGAGGATTGCTGGGACTCATGATTAACAATTACGACTACCTGCGACCTCCGTTGAAATCCATAATGAGGATGAAGTATGGGCATCCAATGCCTGAAGTATGGACAGCAAAATGGTCTGCCAGACTTTTACCATGACGTGGGGACTGCCTTTTTCTTATAGGATGGTCCCAGCCGGTTGCCAAATTGGCTGGGAGAACTCAAACTTTAAACAGGTAGTGGGCATGTCTATCACCTGCAAAGGCTTGTTTATCAAATTATATATGGTGCTTAAGTCAACTGAAAAGGGGAATAAGGTCAGAGACTGATATGAGTTACACATGGATAAGCAGCTTCCCATCAAGTCTGGGAACAAACATGTAATTTGATTTTGATGGCACATAATTCCCACCACACACTAATATTTTCAGCAGTAGACTACTACCTCGCCTGAGTGTCTGAGGGATTGTAGTGGGAAGCAGTACTATTAGCCTACCTGATGAATATGCTCGAATTACAAGTTTGTTGAACCAAAGGCCTGGAATAGATTACAATCATAATGAAGAAGGAAGTTCCAAGAAACTAGTTCTAATATTCTTTAGGCTCTTTGCAAAATACTTTCTCTGTGCGGAGATGTTAAGGTTAATGCAAATGATGGTGACATCAGCTAGTGTGAATATACCCTCATAGTGGGATTGGAATCCACTAGTTTGGCTCTTCTTTAAAATGGAAACATGTTGACCCTTGGTGGGAAAGACAAGTGCATAGTTGAAGAATGGTTACTTTAGAATCGTATATGATTGGTTCAGTGCAGAGTGCCAGGGAGCCTATGCCAACATAATTCTTGGTAATTCAAGTTGGAAGGGAAGCGTCAAAATGGAAAAAGACCCCGTAACAGGGAATGGTTTACTGAGGTCACCTGTTCCAGGCTGTAAGGAATTCCATCAGCAGAGTGTGTTTCACAGCGTAATTTTCAACTTTGACAGTTCCGTCATTCCTGTGGACAGAGGAATGCTGAACAGATCTCTGCTAGAACAGTGTACCGTTGTTCTCTAAATATGGCCCTTGCTGCTCCAGCACTAGTCTGATTCCACATCTGTGCCTTAGGCTGGCCCTTAAAACACTTAAATATTAAAAATTTGCCTGATGTAAAATGTAAAAGTAACATTACAAATGCAAAAGACTCTTGTCTTTGCATTGACTTTAGTTAGGGAATTCTCGGGCTGGATATTTAGCCACACAATCTTCACGCAGATTAAAACACAGCACCGCCTCTTAATAGCTCTGCAACGGGACCCCAACTATGCAATACACATGATTCTTAATGTGGTTCTCCAGAATGGTGGCAGAAATTAATTTGAAATTGATCTTTATATCTAACTTTGTGAAAAGAGAATGCAGTCAAGTTATAATTATATTTATATACATCTGTGATGCGAAATCTTGTATGCCTGGTCCATGAATACATTAGTTATTTAAACATGTAAGTGTAGCACTTTGCACCACTTTGTCGCTGGTCCTGACCCATTTGCCCAACCAATGTTTCACATGGGAAATACAATGTTGGAAGACGAGGAGAGGGTACGTCCTAGGCGTGGTACCTGGAAACTTCCCACTGAATCCAGTAGAAGGTATCACTTCCACACTTTTAAATAATACTTTTCAATAAAAAAAAGCCCAACATAACCTCTCTATTTTGCTCATCTTTCTGTCTACCTATAAGTTCATTATCTTTTTTAAGTATAGTATTGTTCCGGTAATTTTAATACAAAGCACCTCACATGTTCTCTGAGGACTGCCTAAAAGCTCAGGTCAAACTATCAAAGGTAAGCAGGTGTAACCCTCATCAAAAAGTCTTTGCCTTTCTCAAACTCTCCACATGGGCAATGCTGTAGCTCACCCACAGCTCACAATAAGACCATTGCCTGTCTTATCCCAATGCTGCCAATGGGATTCCTAAACAAACTGTGTCTAAAATCAAGTAGGGTATAAACTATGGGCCTGATTTAGATCCTGGGGGATGGAATACTCTCTCACAAATGTGATGGATATCCCGTCCGCCATTTTACGATCTCTATAGGCTATAATGGGATCGTAATATAGTGGACGGGATATCCATCACGTTTGTGACGGACTATTTCCCCTTGACAGGATCTAAGTCAGGCCCAAAATCAGAAAAAGAATAATAATGTAAAATAGCCTGAACAAGAGTGAACAGTGGTGACAGATTTCTGAGCCATTTGATGTAGGCAGAATCTCCTTGGAAGAAAGTGCCCAACTCATATCGGTTTTAATAGAAATAAAACGACAATATATTCCAATTTGAGGTAAATATAAAATAAAAGGCATCACTTTAGTGGCAGAAGTCATTTAATGCTATGTGCAGATGATAATGATAACCTTCTTCAACCCAATGTTGCCACTACAGCAACTCACTAAAATAGTACAAGAGTTGTGAACCTATTTGAGATATATAACAAAAATAAGTATCAGAGTTTAAGTTCTGTTAGAAGTCTTAGAATTTGACATACTTTAGCATTAGGCTTTAGGAGACTAGGAAGAATTTTTTTTCTTCTGACACTGTGCACAACAGATTGTAAAAGAATATTGAAGGACTTCATCAAGTGGAGCAACCTACAATCTGTTGAGGGACAACATACAGACAATAAATTGAGGGGCAGGGTGCAAATGACAAAAATGTTAGTGTACTCGTAACTGCATTATTATTTCAAAATATCACCTAAAATAAGTTGTCCATTTGTAATCAAGAAGACAAGTGTACGAGAGTATATGACAGCTGGCCAGCTTTCAACAAATGAATGCAGACAATAACGTGGGGGAAATGTTACTCCTTGATATACAAACATATGCCTTTGCTCATCAGATATCTTAACTAGCCCCCTCTTTTCCAAAGATCAACAATAATAAAAGTTCAATGTTAGAGGCGAAATGTACCCAGAAGCTGATGGATCACGTGATAACCCTACGCAGTCTCCACCATCAACCTTCATTCTGGCTTAAGTGTACTGCTCCGGGTTGTTGTGACAAATATCCTGCCGTAAGTGGTTTCTCCCTGAAATAACACAGAAAACACACCATTACGATCCATACACCAAAAACCAAATGTACTACAGAAATAATGTACTATGAATTGTGCCAATGAATTATCTTAAAGACTTCAGGAAATCATATTTAATCTATGTGCTGAGATCATACTGAATCTGGTTGAATATCAGGCCTCTGTTAATTAAGTCCTGGAGTTGACCTACATTAATATAAGGTACTTATACTCTTAGAAAATCTTAATTACAATGGCAGGTCTGCTTTGGAGAATAGCTAGGGGGGGTTCTGTTCACTATTGTGGTGGTTTTAGGACTTCTGCCACACTGTTGGTAACAATCTGGTGCATTTGAAGTTCACCTCCATTGTGGCAAATAAATCTACATCACAGTGGCTGTCTCTGCCATGTGATGATCCATTTTGTAGGAGGAGTGAGGATTCCAACAGAGTTTCTGCTGTTGGCCCTTGCTTGGTGGTGGAAATGGTGCCATTGTCAAAAATAACTATGGGTACTGACTCTGTGCCACATAAAGTGGGGAACACAGTCAGTGCTCCACATATCTGCTCTTTCCTGAAAGTATACTACTACTTCCATAGCAATCTTTCACTGAGTTCAGCCCACCATACGTGGTAGGTGCCCAGCTTATGTAGGTGATCCGTCACTATTTAAGACAAAGTTAATACTGTATCTTGGCAGAACTAATAAGGGAGAACCAAGAGCATTCATCTGTAGCACGTAAGACATCAGGTGATTTGAGTGTCAAAGGCAGGGACAGCCAATCCAATATTTTTAGCAGGATCTCTCTTTCCAACTCTACTTAGGCTGAGTGTCTTCAGAAGGGAAGTTCATTGCAGTTGTTCAACAGAATGTCAACAGAAGATCATCTTAGAAGAATGAGAACATTCAGATTGCAAAGCAGTATAGACTAAGATTGCTCCCTTTAAGCAGCATTAATCAAGGGAGCTCCTCATACTTACTTATTTGCACACTTATAAAGTGCCACTCTACAATTAGGTGCCAACATGCTGTAAATAAAACAACATAGACAAATGCAAAATCCTTTAGCTAGAACCTAAAACAGCAAAATATTGGAAAACTGTGGAAAACATTTCAAGGACAGATGCCTTTGATTGTTAGCATAGATTGAGACAAGGATTACACCAGCACATGTGGGAAGAGATCTGTCACTTACACCTAGAACAGATTAATGAAAGTTTTCAATCTGTGCATGAATCCACTAACATCATTTTGGAAATATTAGAACATAATAATTCTGTTAGTGGCTCCCAAACTTTCTCGACACACAGATCCCTTGAGCTATTGGCCGTTGACAGCGGCTCCCCAATATGTTACTTTTTTTCTGCTGGTGGTGGTATTGGGGGGACACGGGATATAAGCCCGGTCTCAGGAGTACTTTCATTTTTATCCCTGAAAATTATTGGGTTGAAGCCAATGAAGGTACTGTAATCAGAGATGTAGTACTATCCTATGCAGGGCTAGTAACCCCACTACCTACGACCTAAACAATATTGCTTTTGTTATTTTGAACTGTGTTCTACCACAGATTGCACGCTTATCAAATGTATACACAGGCTCACCTGAGACTTAAAAACAATTATTCTCAGTGGGGTTGCTAGCCCTGCTACAGATGAGCACAAGAACAGCCCTCCCTTTGACACTCGTATGACTTCACCACACCAAAAAGATCTTATTTGCCTCTGTGTCTGTCCTCTTGAAGTACATGACCTTGAGTGAACGTTGGAAGACAAATATAAGAAATATGATGACCTGTGACAGGATGCCTCATTAGAGACGTAGTAGTTCCTCCTGAGATTCTACATGCTGTATGTGATCTCCCATGGTGCATAACAGCTGTGCTGGCTGACACGCTGGACATCCAATGGGGAATGCATAGCATCATACTTGTGAAAGCTTATTGGCTCTCCTATACATCGATGGAGACACAGGGACTGATCTTGGCATTGTAATAGTGGTGTTTTGGGCAGTAGATCTCAGAGGCAAAAGTCTATATGAAGCTGTGCAGAGGAAAAATTATGAATCTGGACCAAAATAGTTTGCTTTTTTTTGCAGATCTGAATAGGGGCACTTCAGTCAGTCAGAGGGGCTTGATGGCTGTTACAAAATAGTTGCTGGTGAGGGTGCTAAAGGCTTGCAGAGTGATAGAGTTGAACACTGGGGGAGGAAGGTTTGAAGTTTCTTTTTCATCAAGTGTACTTTTTAAACTCGTTTTGGACAGCCTAGAATTGAACCCAGTTCAAGAATGGTGACAGAATTGTACATTCTTCTTTACTTGAAGGCGGGGGTGGGGGGTTTATTACTTACTCCTGATAGATGCGGACGTGGCAAATGCCTCATTGGAGAAGAGTAGCCGGATCTCGTGTTTGGTTGAAACCAGTGGACAATGTATTATTTTTTCTCAGTACTGTTCCCCTCATCTCTCCTGACTCCTTGGAGTCGCTGAATTATTTTTAGAGCTGTGATATTTTTGAAAGACACATATCTGTTATATCCTCACTGCTGTGACTTTCAGTCTATTTATGACATTGCAAAACAAACTGTAGGGTTCAGAAATTATAATTTTTGAAAAATGAAACCCCAAAAAATCAAGGAGTTCAGATTTTTTTCTTTTTTTTTTTAAATCGGCACTCAGTATAATGTGAAAACTTGAATGTAAATGAAACTTTACTTACGTAAGTAACAGAGAGGCTAGACTGTTATATGGAAAGCTACAACTAGCTGGCAGTTCACACCAATAATTTATTAACAAACGACCTGTAGACTCTTGACTGGAAAAACAATCTATTTTAAAATGCAGAAGCATTTACCAAACCAAGAATTTGTGGCCCCCTAATTGTGAGCTTAGTGTGTGGCAATGCTGTCTAGTTTTGACAGCCCCCTGGTGCCACAGATTGGAAACCACTAATTTATATGTGTGGGTTGAAAAACCAAACAGCTTTTCAGCTTCGAAAGCAGTTTTCTTCTACACCTGTTGCAGATAGACAGGTAGATAGATAGATAGATGTGACGTTATGGTTAGGTTGTTAATTTTTAAGACCTTAAGTTATATATAAAAACACAGAAATTTGATGAAAAGAACAAAAGTTAAAGTGACCTTTTAGTTAGGTGCTGAAATAAGACATGAAACCACATTAAAAAACAAAAACCACTGAAATACACCGGTTGTAGCTTAGCGAACAAAATATGACTTGCACTCCAACCATGCACTGGCCTTTGGCCAGCCCTACACCCAACCCTGCACAACCCAACCCACATTCTTGTCTCTTTAAAAAAAAAAATGAAAATGTCATGTTAGCTTATGTCTCATTCAAACGCATAACTATAATAATGTCACCTCTGTCCAGGCTCTGTGCCCAACCCTGTTGCGTCCAGTCGAACTCCCTGCTGTGCATGGCCTTTGGACATGTGCAGCAAGAAGTTAGCCTCTGGCCAGAATCTGAACCCAACCCTGCCGGGCTGCTTAAACACCTGCTACGTGCAACCTTCAGCCCCTGGATAGGCGCTGCTCCCAACCTTGCCATGCCAGAGATCCATTCAAATTTTGGAACGTATCACTGAAATGTACAATTGTGCAAGGAGTGCAGTGTTTAAATAGTGAGTAAACCT
Organism: Pleurodeles waltl; assembly: GCF_031143425.1. Lineage (NCBI taxonomy): Eukaryota > Metazoa > Chordata > Amphibia > Caudata > Salamandridae > Pleurodeles > Pleurodeles waltl. Next base: position 652,084,481 of record NC_090444.1, on the reverse strand, counting down.
ATTGAAATTGGCCCTGTTCTTAATATATGCATAACTCATTTGGCACCGGGTTGACAGATTTTGGCATAGTGCACAAATGGAACACGGTAGCAGGACGGTGGGTGGAATTATGGTTAATACCAAGCTGTTGGAGTCTGAGGAAAGCGAGGGAAGGACAGAGCAGAAACCAATATAGACAGCAACACAGAGGTGTATGCCTGGAAGAAGGACATGGGACAACACTGTATCTTCCTGCAGAACTGGAGAGACACTGGAACCTGGTCAAGATGCCTACAAAAAGAGGGAAGAAAGGAGGAGTAAATATTTTCAAACTATGATGATGAGACACAAGCAAAAACACCCAGACATAGCTGAGAAACAAGACCCTGGTGATGAAACATTGGAAATGAAAACTACGGAGGCAGTCCGTTACCTTCATAGAAAGGTAAGTGGTACAGATGAAAATCTGCTATAATCTCACTCAAAGAGAAGAAGGAGGGTTTTCTCTACACTACCCAAAATAGAATAAACATTCTAGCACCCAGTAGATTAGGAACCATTACAGTAGTTGTGAGGGATTTAGCTATAGCCCTCCGATTTTCCAGTGTGTAGTGCAAAGCATCTTTAATGTCGATGGTAAAACACAGAGTGCTGGATGTATGAAAATGATTTGCACTCGACTTTGCACTGGACTTGCGAATCGGTAAATTCGGCCGTTTGCTAGTGCAAAACAGTGGTCTGCGATGCATGAAAGGCATTCGCAGACCACAAATAAGAAATCGCTAAAATCGTGATTTCTTGCGTTGCGACCTGGAAATTGCGAGTCGCAATTTGCGATTCACAAATTCCAGGCCGCAAGGCGATGCTGCAAAAAATCGCAAATTGCGATTTTTCGCAGAATGGCATTTTGCACATGCAAAATACCATGGACTGCAACCAGGTGGTAACCTGGTGCAAAATTTAAAAATACATAAAAAATGCATTTTTAAATTGAACATGTAAAGCACACATGCCCTTTTGGCATGTGTGCACCTTACATGTCCCCCAAAACATTTTTGGGGTGCATCCGAGGGGTCCATAGGCCCCCAGCACCCTGGGGATTTGCATCTCCAAAATTGCGATTTCTGGTTCAGAAATCGCAATTTTGGAAATGCAAAAAATTTGCAGCAATGGGCCAACAGGCCCATAGCTGCGGATGGGGCCGGTATCGCAATTTGCAATTCAGTAATAGCATTTGCGATTTTTAAGAAATCGCTATTACCGAATCGCAAATGTGATACATGGCACTTTGCGAGTCGGTAATAGCGATTTCTTAAAAATCACTATTACCGAATCGCAAAGGGCCGTGATGATACATCTGGCCCAAGATTCAGACAAAATGGTGAGAGCAGCGAATAACTGAAATTTATGTAAGCCATTGATCCAAAAATAGATGATGGGGGATCCATGTTATACCAATCTAAGATTGACTTTGGCAGCTGCTATATTAATGACATTGTTGGTGCATCCAACAATCAAACAGCGAATTTTATTGGGCAGGGTAAAGTCATTGACTATATTTTTGTCTTGAGATCATTACATTCCTGAGTTCTGTCAGTCCGAACGAAGCAATTTGGTTTTAGCAACGTTTTGTCTTTGGACCTACCTCAAATCCGAAAAAGGCCACATGTGAAGGGCCCTGTCAACCTTGTAGCCAAAAATTAACTTTTGAGGTTTAGTTGGAAAACAGTTGACATTCAAACATTCTTCATCAACACGATCAAATCTAATTTTGCCTTGCTTAGCATTTGCTTGTCAACAGATTGTAGTTACATTTGGTTGGTCATTTATGTATTTGTAAGTGTGAGCCATAATATAAGGCAGGCCCGTCTGACACCTATAAGATGTACTAAATGGGAGCAACCATGTTGGTTTGATAGGCCATGTAGGGATGCAAATAGGCGCCTGTGTGATGCATTAAATATAATTCGAGAGAAGACTGCCAGCTGAGGAAATTGGCCAAAAAAGAAGAACCCTTCGAGAATCTCACAGCCTCTTGCTCCACTAAAGACACAACCACATTCTGGAAAATAGTTAACTTGGCCAAGTGCCAAACAAGATAGCTAGGAGAGTTAGGACGATCATCAAGGCTGAGCAGGGGTAGAACATTTCTAGTCCATTCACCATCTAGACTAGGTGGAGATCAGCTAGCAATGGCCTTTAGCGATCTTATCCCCTTTAAATCAGGTTTACGCTACAGGAGGTAATGACTGCTATCTCCTCAAGGCCCTCTGGTAAGGCACTGGGTCCACACGGGGTACTAATGGACCTTTGTGAAGCAAATGTTGAATTCTCGGCTCCAGTTTGTTACCAATGCTCTTAATTCAGCTTGTTGCACCAAACTACCCGCCTCTTGGCATACCGCCATCTTAGTACCCATGTTCTAAAAAGGTAACAGATAAGATCAGTTCTGCTACTGACCCATCTCCTTGCTAGATTTTACAGTCATGGTGGTGGTTTGAATAGTTCTTCATAGAATAATGACATGGGCAGGTGAATCCCAAATTCTATCTGAAGGACAATATGGGTTTAGAGAAGGATGAGGTACAATGAAGCTAAGCTATGTGCTAACTTTACCATCTGTATCTATCCTTTCTGGACCTCAGCAATGCTTTTGACCGTGAAAATCAGTAAATACTATGGGACATTCTAACTGGTTTAGGTATGGAACAAGTCCCTGGTTGACTTTCTCTGTCCCGTACACTTAGGTGTTTTGTCATTTGTAAGATACAGCACAGGGGACAAATGTTTCCATTCGTTTGCACTAGCATGGAAGGTTAAACGTGTTCTCGACCCAATTTTCTTCCTTTTGTATATAAATAATCTCAATGAATTTTTGATTTCACATGGTAAGGATATGCCTAAGATACATTCCAACTCAGTACCAGCCCTACTATATACCGATGATGATGTTTTAATGTCTCAGACTCCAAACGATCTCAAAAATCTGACAGATCACTTTGTCATATTCATGGACAATTTAGACCTTGATACCAAGTTCTCTAAAACTTACTACATAGCATATGATCCTAAGAACTGCCCAGCCTGACGTTTATCAATGTCAAGAACATCAGGAAGGACAATCACTTCTCTAACTTGGAAATTACCTTGAATTCTCTCAGCTCATGGTCCCATTGCCTTTCTGCCAGACCTACAAGATTTAATTAATCTTTTGGTACTTTTAAAAATGTCATATAAAGTGTTGGAAACAAACCTATTAAAAACTCCTTGGAATTCACAAGAGTCTAATCTATCAATTATAACTTATGGGCCAGCAATCTGGGGCAATAGAAAAATACACAGATTGAAGACAAAGGAAAAACAATTCTGTGGGCGCCTTTCAGAGCTACCAACTAGCAGTTCCCGTTATTTTTTACTGGAATAATTACACTATGTGGAAGACCACGTTAAAAGAGCTCTTATGCTATTGAGGCTATTAGTTTTTTCAAATACCCATGCCTCGAGGACTCATGTAAATGGAACTTAAAATCTAACCTAAAGGTTGTCAAATTTGATACTACTATTTTGACAATGACACTTTTAGAAAGTTGTAATTTTCCCACGTGAACCAAATATGCCTTTCTACCAGTGTTAACTGTCACTCATGAGCTGAATGGCTAATTATTTGGGTGAGAATGGTCTCCCTCAGCATGACAAAGGGAGAAGTGCTGACCTTCCCCTGAAAGATTAAAGGGTGCCTACCCTCTGACAAGCAGATGTAGATCACACCTGGGTCCTTCCCCTCTCTTTTCCTGTTAGCCAGACAGACATCCATCCCAGTGGGAGAGGGGGTGTTCCCAGAACTGGTTTGGCGTAACCACAAGGAAAGGTTTGTCCATTATCATAGGCACACCTTTGTGTTGGACTCATGGAGGTCTGCAAGGGGAAGAAATATTCTGCCATCTTGGTTTTAGATAGAGAAGAGCTTTGTGGAATAGTTCACTTTGAAACACACAGGAACTGCTGCAGAAGTGGGCAGGGTCACCACTGGGAAATGTTACCCTTTCAGTTAGGAAGTGGCCGAGAGTTTCCACCCATCCACAGGTTGGCGCTGGACATAAAAGTGGCACCCCCAGAACCCTCTTCACATCACTCCTGGATCTGTGGAAGACAGAAGAAGCACTGCACCTACTGTTGTAACCTGTGAAGAGAACCCTATGGAGTGGATCTTCTCCCACTTGTACCCAAGACCAAAAGATAGGCTCCAAATGTCACTTGGCTGACCTTCTGTCAAGCTGCAAGGACACAAAAGCTATAAGAAGCCCACTTTCTTGAAGAGCTCAGCTGACCAGTTCCAACTGGACCTGCTCTGGACCCTGCTGGTGGCTTCCACTGGAGTGACCCCTGAATCCTATGTGGTGTCCCTAAGGTCCTGGGGCCCTTATATAAGTGCAGAGTGTACTCCTCTTGCCCAAACTACAAAAGCTGGGATTTATAAACTTTCTTCACATCTTTTTCTTCGAAAAACCGAGGGGAGGCTGGGCCCTCTGTCATGCCAAAGCCATCCACACTGACTTGCAAGTCAGAATCAACTATTTGTTTTGTTCAACTGAAAGTGATCTGACTTCCAGAAAAGTTTCTGTATTCAGCTATTGAAGGGTTCACCAAGAGCAATGCCAAGTCGATGCAGATTGACATTCAAACCTTCCTGGACACAAATGTCGGACTGCGATTTCTCGGAGCTCTCCACTTTTGCTGACTGCAACATGACCCAGCTCGTCTGCAATCTGCTGCTGTCAAACCCCGACTCAGATCCAGCTTGCCCCACCGACGACTTAACACCAATCACCTGTTGTCCAGAGAAATCTCTATGTTCAAAGGTAACTCTTTGACTGGCTCCTACCTCCGATGTGTATCCGATTCTTGCTTCATCGCTGTTGAACTCAAACCTTAGCCTTGTCCCGGTCCAGAGTGACCAGTTGCCTCCGGTTGGTGCTTTGTGCTTTTGCTGCTAAAATGTAATTCAAACTTTACAAATTCATCTCACCGGTTTGTCTTATTGGATTTATGGTATTTTGGTATCTTTCAGTCATTAAAGCATTCTCTATTTCCAGAAACTGGATTGTATTGAAAATGTTATTGAATTTTTGACATTTTAACTGTTTTGGTACTTCTAAATGCTCTACACATTTTCTAATTTAAAGCCTTTATGCTCTGTTCCATGGCTACCAGGGTTAAGCACAGGTTTAAATTACTGAAACCTTGACTAGAACTAAAATGAATAGTGCCTTTATTTATTGAGGTGGACAACCATCCACACCAACTAATAATCTACTTCCTCAAAATAGATTTTCCTGCTCTCAGTTTCAATTTGTTGTGAATTCCAGTTGGTTTATTTCTCTTGTGTTCCAATACAATTGTTTTAAAACTTGGCTTGTAAAAATATAGTGGTTATGAATGTTTATTCTTTTTCCCACTTTACATAATCACAGGAATGGGTGCTTTTCAAAAGCTTATAAAGAAATGTGCTTTCATTTCCTGAATCCATTCCTATTGTCATTTAATCTAACATTCTATTCTGCTTCTAAGTAACTTTTTATTACTCCTCTCAAATCCCTGTCTGTCAAATTTTTCAGTATTTAACCAGTTGGGTGCCTTGGACGAGTTCACCTCATCCAAGTCACGGGAACTGGGGGGAGCGCTAGCGCTCCCCCCCCTGTGCTCCCCACCCACCCTACCAAGGCAGGGATGGAAGGGGAAGCCCTTCCCCTTCCACCCCCGACTGCCCCCACCCTCCCAGTGAGCTGATTTGTCACAGGGCCTCCCTCATCTTGCTGGAAGCTCAGCTTCACGCGCGATCGAAAGAGAAATGCTTTGCATTTCTCTTTCGATCACGTGGGGGAGGCCCGGAGAGGCTTCAAAGGGAAGGAAATGTAGACACCAGGGATTTTTTTTTGTGTTGGTTATGAACATAAGAGAGCGACCCCTTGGGCAAGGGTCGCTCCCAGGGGGGGGGCATTTTTTTGCGAAGGCCTTTTCTGCCCCCCGTGGGGGCAGAAACCTCTAGGCACCAGGGATTTTTTTTTTTTTTTTAGGTGGGGAGCGACCCCTTAGGCAAGGGTCGCTCCCCTAGGGGGCAAATTATATTTAGGTCATTTCTGCCCCCCTTGGGGGCAGATTGGCCTATTTTGATGAGGCCAATCTGCCCCAAGGGGGGCAGAAACCACTAGACACCAGGGAGTTTTTTTTGTTTTCGTGAATTTCATGCAAGGGGAGCGACCCCTTAGGCAAGGGTCGCTCCCCTGTGGGGGGGGAATTATTTTAGGCCATTTCTGCCCCCCTGGGGGGGTAGATCAGCCTATTTTGATTAGGCCGATCTGCCCCCAAAGGGGGGCAGAAACTACTAGGCACCGGGGATTATTTTTTTGGGCGCCAATGTCACGCAGGGGGAGCGACCCCGTAGGCAAGGGTTGCTCCCGGGGGGGGGCAAATTTATTTTAAGCCATTTCTGCCCCCCTGTTATTAGGCCGATGTGCCCCCAGGGGGGGGCAGAAACCTCTAGGCACCAGGGCAAATTTTTTGTTTGTGTTTTTTTTGTTTGTTTGTTTGTTTTTTTAGAGATGGGGAGCGACCCATTAGGCAAGGGTCGCTCCCCTGGGGGGCAAATTATATTTAGACCATTTCTGCCCCCCTTGGGGGCCAATTGGCCGATTTTTAGGTCAATCTGCCCCCAAGGGGGCAGAAACCACTAGGCACCGTGGATTTTGTTTTTTTTGGTGCCAATGTCACGCAGGGGGAGCGATCCCGTAGGCAAGGGTATCTCCCGGGGGGTTTGGGGGGGTGGGGGGGGTAATTTACTTTAGGCCATTTCTGCCCCCCCTGGGGGCAGATCGACCTATTGTTATTAGGCTGATCTGCCCCCAGGGGGGGCAGAAACCTCTAGGCGCCAGGGAAAATATTTTGTTTGTGTTTTTTTTTTGTTTGTTTGTTTTTTTAGAGATGGGGAGCGACCCATTAGGCAAGGGTCGCTCCCCTGGGGGGCAAATTGTATATAGACCATTTCTGCCCCCCGTAGGGGCAGATTGGCCGATTTTAGTCTAGATTTTAATCTGACATTGCAGGAAAAAGTTACAGAGTAAAACGTAGAGAAAAATTGATGTTTTTTTCACCTCAATTTCAAGATTTTTCTTTTTCAGTTGTTATTTTCTGTAGGAAACCCTTGTAGGATCTACACAAATGACCCTTTGCTGAATTCAGATTTTTGTCTACTTTTCAGAAATGTTTAGGTTTCTGGGATCCAGCATTGGTTTCACGCCCATTTCTGTCACTGACTGGAAGGAGGCTGAAAGCACAATTTTTTTTGTAAAAATGGGGTATGTCCCAGTAAAATGCCAAATTTGTATTGAAAAATTGGGTTTTCCGATTCAAGTCGGCCTGTTCCTGAAAGCTGGGAAGCTGGTGATTTTAGCACCGCAAACCCTTTGTTGATGCCATTTTCAGGGGAAAAAAACACAAGCCTTCTTCTGCAGCCACTTTTTTCCATTCTTTTAAAAAAAAAAACAAATTTTCACTGTATTTTGGCTAATTTCTTGGCCTCCTTCAGGGGAACCCACAAAGTCTGCATACTTCTAAAATCCCTAGGATGTTGGAAAAAAAGGACATAAATTTGGCTTGGCTAGCTTATGTGGACAAAAAGTTATGAGGGCCTAAGCGCAAACTGTCCAAAATAGCCAAAAAAAGGCCTGGCACAGGAGGGGGAAAAGGCCTGGCAGCGAAGGGGTTAAATCCCTTTTCCCAGTAGTCCAGCCCCATACCAAATCAATAATCTGCATGAATGGAGATCTGTTTGTAACTCATAAGGATCTGATTGTAGCACATAAAAGGTTAATGGTAGTTTTTTTAACATACATTCTTGCTCCTTTGTTCTTCAGAGAAATGAGAACGATATACTGAGTGAAGATATTCTACTTAGGACATGTAGCAGGCTGGACTGGTTTGTAGTGGGTACCTTGGGTACTTACACCTTATACCAGGTCCAGTTATCCCTTGTTAGTGAAAGTAGTAGTGTTCTAGCAGCCTAGACTGATAGAGGTAGCTATTGTCAGGAATCCCCAAGGTGCCTCCTTCGTTTTCTGTCAGCATCCCCAGGGATTAGGGTTAAATCATGTGTCTGTTCTTGGTTAAACCTTCATGTTTCTAAGTACACATGATGTTCTCTGTTACACAATTGGTTTTATCATTGCTTGTTTTACCAGTGCTTGTTTGCTAATGTGAGCAGGTGTATTCATGTGCTTCTAATTGGGTGTGGTGTAGATATTTGCTTCTAATTGGGTGTGGTGACTCATCCACACACGGACCTTTCACATGCCATGCATGCCGCTTCACCTGCACCCCCACAAACACCAACACGCCACACACCAACTATAACACACCCCACAACAATACTAACGCGCTCCACAATAACACTAACACGCTCGACAACAACACTAACACGCTCCACAACAAAACTAACACACTCCACAACAACACCAACACGCACCACAACAACAACAGCCTCCGCAACCACCGTAACTGCATACTCCTAAACACCCGCTCCGTACACAAGCACGCCATCGAGCTCTGGGACCTGATTACAACACACTCCCCTGACATCGCTTTCCTCACGGAAACATGGATGAACCCCTCATCTGAACACGACATAGCAATAGCCATCCCAGAAGGCTACAAAATCTCTCGAAGAGACCGTCTAAACAAACCGGGAGGAGGCATCGCAATCACACATAAAAGCACCATCAAGATCACCACCAAAACCCACAACACCCTAGACAGCGCAGAACACCTACACTTCTTAATTCCCATAAACGCCAACACCACCCTCAGAGGAACCCTCATTTACAGACCACCAGGACCTCGCCCGCCTTTCTGTGACGCCATTGCTGACACCATCAGCCCCCACGCCCTCACCTCCACAGACTACATCCTCCTTGGTGACATCAACTTTCACCTGGAGAACCCCCACGACCACAAGTCCACAACCTTGCTAGACAACCTCATGAACCTAGGACTCAAACAACTGGTCACCTCACCCACTCAATCAGCAGGACACACGCTAGATGCAATCTTTACCTCCAGCATCCACATAACATTCACACACACCACTGAACTCCACTGGACTGACCACCACTGCGTCCATTTCTCCTTCACGAAACCCCCCACCCACTACCGGCAACACACCACACCGTATGTGGGACAAGATCCCCACAGAACACCTGAACGCCAAGCTCGCACAAACTCCCCCCTCACCAATGACCCCAACATCGCTGCCCACAACCTCACACAATGGATTACAACTTGCACAGACTCACTCGCCCCTCTGAAAAGAAACAACACCACCCACAACATCAAGACCGCCCCCAGGTTCACCACTGAACTCCAAGCCTCCAAGTGTGAATGCCGAAAAACCGCGTAAGCTTGGCGCCAACAACCCTCCATGATCAACTTCTCCACCCTCAAAACCACCATACGCAAACATCACGAACTCATCCGAACCACCAAAAGGGCTTACTACAAAGAACACATAGATAGTAACTCACATAACAGCAAGGAACTCTTTACCATCATCAAAGAGCTCACCAAACCCAAATCCTGCAACATCGACCCCACTCACACACAAAACCTTTGCAACTCCCCCTCCAACCACTTTAATCTCAAAATTTAAGACATACACAACAGCTTCACACCAGCTGCACCCACCATCACCACCACTGACACGACCAACAACACCACACACCCACACTCCAACCAACTGCACTCCTGGGCCCCTACCAATGATGAAGAAACTGAAAAAACCATGAACTCCATCCACTCAGGCTCCCCCACAGACCCCTGCCCCACCACATCTTCAACAAGGCCAGCCCAATTATCGCTCCTCAGCTTCGCGCCGTAATCAACAGCTCCTTCGACGACGCCACCCTCCCAGACTCCTGGAAGCACGCCGAAGTAACCGCACTCCTCAAAAAACCCAAAGCAGACCCGGAAGACCTCATGAACTACCACCCCATTTCTCTTCTCCACATCCCCACCAAGGTCGCTGAGAAGCTAGTGAACACCCGCCTGTCTCACTTCCTAGAGGAAAACAACGCACTCGACGCCTCCCAGTCTGGATTCCGCAAGAAGCACAGCACTGAGACCGCCCTCATCACCTGCATTGACGACATGAGAACCAGAGTTGACAAGGCCGAGACCGTCGCACTCATCCTCTTCGACCTCTCCGCAGCCTTCGACCATGTTTGCCACCAAATCCTCCAAACACGCCTTTTTGACGCAGGAATCCGACACAAGGCCCTAGACTGGCTCGTCTCCTTCCTCGCCAAAAGAACCCAGAAAGTTCGCCTCCCTCCCTTCCAGTCCCCAGCAACCAAGATCATCTGCGGAGTCCCCCAAGGGTCCTCCCTCAGCCCTACCCTCTTCAACATTTACATTTTCTTTTAAAAGGGTGGGGCCACAGGAGTGTCGAGCAGTGAGGGAGAGTGCACAGCACTCCCCCCTCAGAGCGCATATGTGTTTGGCCGGCCGTCTTGGGCCGGCCAAACACACATGTGCATTCGGCTCTCTCCAGTCCAGCAACACAGAGAGCCTGCACAGGCTTCCAGTCTGCCTGGGAGCGCCCTGGCTGGGTGTTCCCAGCCAATCCTGACGCTAGTTTGAGTAGGTCAGGATTGTCCGCCAGGCAGCGTAGGAGCCTGTGCCTTCACCCGGCTGATGCAGAGGAGACAGACGAGCAGCGTGGCCTGTGTGCAGGTACGTTTATTTTTTATTTTTTAAATTGTATTAATATATCCTCTGTAGCGAACCGCCTGCTCCTCCCCCCTGCGTGCCGCCCCGCCCCCTGTAACACCCGCGAGCCACAATTGTGAGCAGTGTGTATTGTTAGGGTGCATTTCTCTCCTAGAGAAAAGATCGAGCCCAGCTGAATAGGTTTTCATTAAATAGAGCCACAGACCAGATTTCTTAATGTTTTATGCTGCAGCAAAGTTACACAAAGTGATGCAAAATGGCGCACACTCTTACAAGTTTACTAACTTTCCAGTGCAAAAGGTATTCTGTGTCCTTTTTTTTTATCCAAACAGTGCTTTGTGCTGCTTTGCCCAACTTTGCTTGAAGAAAGCTTTACATCACCGTAACTTGGGTGGATCAACACAAGCACCCACAGTTTTTGCTGCAAAGCCTGATCTACTAAAATAGTCAGACAGGGCTTTGCATCAAAAAACAACACAGGCACAAACAAGAAGAAAAGTTTAAATTTCTCTGAACATTTTACACACTGTTTGTGTGCTGCACAGCACACATGCAATGTATGCAGTGTATAAGAATTTATCTAGACATACAATTATGTACTGGAATGGTATGTTTTCAGTTACAAATCTAATGCTAGACAGCACGCACACACCTTTGCACCATGGAACATAGGTTGCACATGATGCTAGGTAGGGTGTGTGCTAGTGCAGGGGTAGTAAATAGCAGCAGACCATTTTATTATTAAAAAATACATTAAAAAAAGAGAACAAATCAATATACAAGAGACCCTCAGCAGTAACAATCAATCGCTAAATAAAAAGGTATTTGGTAGTTTCCTGAAAAGATTAGATACCTGACGTAGGTAGAGAGGCAGCTCATAAAATCATAATTGCCAAATAGCTGAAAAAACGGCCATCCCTAGTCTTGAGATGAAACCTAGTGGTTTTAAGAAATATTACTTCCTCTGATCTAAGAAAGGGAGATGGCAAATAGGGACAGGGTTTTTTACATAAATAGTTGGGAGCAACTTTATGAAAAGAACCAAATGCAACTGCCAAAGCTGCAAAAGTACTGAGTTTCTTGATAGGGCGGCAATGTGGTTCTTTTAGGCAAGCTTGTACAGAGTGGAACCTTCAGAATCCGAGTAGTATTGGCATTTGGACAACTTGCAAGTGCTTAATGAAACAGATAGGGAAGCCCCAAAACAGTGCGTTTGCATAATCAAGTCTGGTATTAATAGCTGCATGTACTATGATTTTCCGGGATTCTGGTGGAACCAGCTATAGAGGCTTCTTCCAAGTGCAAATAGGAGAAATGCACAACCCTGCTACTGATGTAATAAGGGTTTGGAATGAAAGTCATCAAACGTAACCCCAAGATTGTTTTCCTACTGATGAGTGGTGCCGGGCACAATTCAGCTGGCTACCAATCTCGTTTTTTAAAGAACTGTAGCGCAGACAGTTCTTTTTCATCCATTTCACCAACTCCAGTTGATAGTTCGTAAAGGCCTGCTGCCCTGCTGTTGAGTTCTTGCCCAGTAAAATAACACAATGAGTGTCATCCATAATGGTTATAATCCAAATGACAAAGGCTTCAACAATGGAGGCCGAAGGTGACATATACCCATTAAACAGCGTAGAACTCATAAAGCAGGACTCAGGGATGACCATGCAGAATCTCCATATTTAAGAGATTTTGGAGGGAAAGGAAAAGGTGCCAGTTGTCTGATTGCACCTTGTCTGAAATATAAGACTGGAACCACTGCAGGGCAGTGCCACCCACACCAATGTTGGCCAGTCTGGCCAGACGTATTTGATGTGAGATGGTATTGAATGCTGCCAAAAAATACAAAAGGATTAGGGCAGCGCTCTGACCCTGATCAAGATAGGTCTTCATTGATTTGGAGACCTCCATCATGGTTGTTTCAGTACTATGTCTGGGGTGAAAACCGACTTGTGAAGGATGCAATAACTCATGCTGTTCCAGAAATGTATTTAGTTGCTGGTTTACTAGCTTCTCAAGCATTTTGGAAGTGGCTGGTAACAGAAAGGTCTAAAATTGTCCAGCTTGATGGGATCTGCCATGGGTTTTTCGAGCACAGGAATCACAGTTGCCTGTTTCCAGTCCTTTTTAGTACTCCATAGGCCAATGAGGCATTAAAGATATTATAAAAAATAAGATTAATGATCTCAATGGCTGAGGACAAAAGACTGGGCAGGGTTGAGGGACCGTCGGTGAACCCAACGGGCACTGCAAAATAGTATCTCTGGATTCTCTTAATGAGATCCCATTAAAACCAAGTAGCAAACTGGAGACTTCACTGTGACATTTCTGGTATTAAGATCAGAAGAGATATCAGCCCCAGCTTGAGTGAAACCTTGATGAATATTGTCCACTTAACGCTTAAAAAAAGCTGACAATTTATTTCACAGTTCTTTTAAAAAATACACCAGCTATTTTCCCGAGGCTTTCTAATGTTTCTGATGGCAGCCAGCGCTGCATATACATGGTCCTCATGTTTAGCATATCTGTCAATTCTTGAACGTCAGTAAGCCGTGAATGGAGGGGCAGCTGGGTTTCAATGTTCCACGATATCCCCTTTTAGCAACTACAGTTCCAATTCAAACCAGGGTGCGTTCCCCCTGTGAACCCACTAGGGCTTCCATAATCCGAAGCAACGAAACCCAGGGCAATGGGTCAACACACCTCCCTAGTATTCTTGAAAGGGCAGTAAATATTTTCCCCAATTGATAGTTATCAACGGCCAGCCACGCCACCATATGGCAGAAGTCTCCTTCTCTCTCAGGGCAGTGGAAGCACCTGAGTTTTGGAAGCTTCTCGGCACGCCATAGCCGCTTTGATGTAAAGTAAGTAGCAAGAAGATATTTAAGTTGAATGAGTCAAAGGCATATCAGAATAAAGAGCACCACAGGACCATACAATAATCTCTCAAGTCACAGTCATTTAGTAAATCCACCCACTCTTTATGATGGGCAAGGCCACGGCTCAGCTGTGAGTATTGGTACAACTGGGTTTTGGGCTGGTCGTACTCAATCTGCAGGTTCTGAAAGGATTTCATTTGCCTCCATCTCAGACATCCCCTATCTTTCTTATGCCAATTAGACCCCATCTACCAAAGTCTTTAAGTTGCCCAGAATTCTCCAACCACTGACTCATCCAGGGGAGTGTCTCTAACGTTCCTTGCTGTCCCATCTAATCTAATATAACACCAATCTCTATGCATGCAGTACTTTCCTGGTGGCCTCTGCAAGGCACGGAGTTTGGGGGAACCATAAAGGAATCCCAAGACATTTTTGACACATGGTTGCTACTTTCACAACAAAGGCAGGATCATCCCATCCCCCATATAGCGCATTGTTTGTCACCGGATTCTAAACTGCCCAGAAATACAGGCTTCAAATTAGCCATGCACATGCCAACATCAAATGTCGAGTGCACACACTTGCCAAATGCCAGTCAGGCGGGTAGGCTGGTCTGCCCACAAGAAGGACTGAACTTTGGCAAGCAGTTGCCAGAATCAGCACTGGGGAATGAGAAATCAAATGTTCTCGAGGACATATAGGAGTTTCTGTAAAGTTATCAGATGGAACAGAGTTACCCCACCCAGGACATTATGCAGACCCTCAGGGCCATGTTTATATTTTTTGATGCAAAATTGCGCTAACGCAGTTTTGCGTCAAAAAAATTAGCGCCGGCTGACGCCATTCTGAAGCACCATGTGGGCGCCGTATTTATTCAATGATGTTAGCCGGCGTTAGCCGCCGGCGCTGCCTGGTGTGCGTGAAAAGAAATGACGTACACCAGGCAGCGCCGGCGTAGGGGAATATGGAGCTTGGGCGCCAAAAAATGGGGCAAGTCAGGCTGAGGCAAATTTTTCGCCTCAACCCTTTTTGCGCCATTTTTTTCGACTCCCAACCCCAATTGAAATGATTCCTGTCTTAGCAAAGACAGGAGTCATGCCCCCTTGCCCAATGGCCATGCCTAGGGGACTTCTGTCCCCTGGGCATGGTCATTGGGCATAGTGGCATGTAGGGGGGCACAAATCAGGCCCCCCTATGCCACAAAATTTTTTAAAAAAAAATACTTACCTGAACTTACCTTAATGTCCCTGGGATGGGTCCCTCCAGCCTTGGGCGTCCTCCTGGGGTGGGCAAGGGTGACAGGGGGGGTCCCTGGGGGCATGGGAGGGCACCTCTGGGCTCCTTACGAGCCCACAGGTCCCTTAACGCCTGCCCTGACCAGGCGCTAAAAAACGGCGCAAAAGCGGCTGGACGTCATTTTTTTTGACCTGCCCACTCCCGGGCGTGAATTTTGCCCGGGAGTGTAAATACGGCGCACATGCCTCGGAGTCAATTTTTTAGACGGGAACGCCTACATTGCATATCATTAACGCAAAGTAGGTGTCCACGGTAAAAAATGACGCAAACTCCATGGACTTTGGCGCTAGACGCGTCTAACGCCAAAGTATAAATATGGAGTTAGTTTTGCGTCGGAATTGCGTAAAAAAAACGACGCAATTCCGGCGCGAACAGAGTATAAATATGCCCCTTAGTCCATTTATCAAGATCTGCTTAGGTTTTAGTTATTAACTGTTCTAGATTAAGGGTCCAAGTAGGATTAGACTCTAGTGCAATATGCATCCCTAAATATTGAAAGCTAAATTGGTGTATTAGCTAACACATTTGCCAGTTCACATCCCCAGTATCACCTTTCAGTGGGACCAGAAGGCATGTAGACCAATTAACCTACAGGACTAAAGCCTCTCTGTAAATCTGAAGCATTTGGATGAGAAGAGGATTCTGATGAACAGCTGAGAAACAACAGGATGTAATCTGGATAGAGGGCAATCCTGTCCTCCAAACTTACTCCCTAGTTCAATCCTCGCATCACATTGAACACACGCCGCCAGGTGTTCCGTGGCGAGTGCAAATCAGAGAGGTGAACGAGGCAACCTGCCAAGTACCTCTGTGGATCCACAACGTGGGAAAGAGACATGCATACAGTACCCGGACGTAGGACAAGAACCTAAGTCAAAGTCCATCTTTTGCAACACCTCCTCAAGGAATGTTCAGTCCAGCTAATCAAATACCTTTTCAAAATCAATTAAGCATCAGGGCACTGGAACCTGGAGATTGTGTAATCATGCAAGAGTCATATAGACTCTGCGTATGCAATGTCAGGGGCTTTGTTGTGGAATATGCCATCATTGGTTCAGATGAACCAGTTGTGTGATGACAAGAAGCGGTCTCTGGCAAGACCTTAGCAAAAGTTTAGTTTCTCCATTTATAAGGGAGATTGTGCGATATGAGGTACACCGGTCAGGAAATCGACTTAATTTGTGTATAACCACAATGGTCGCCTTGTCCTGTTCAGGAGAGAAACCACCCTTCCTAATTGATTCTTAGCACACATTTGAAAGGAAAGGTAGAAACAGAGGTCTGAATCTATGCCAATATTCAGTCAGGTAGTCATCAGGTCCTGATGTCTTACACAGCTTCATATCCTTTAGGGTGTTTTCTATCTCAGCCTGTGTAATAGGTTGTTCAACCACCTCTTTATTAGAGGGATCCAGTGGCAACATCTGAAGGTCTGCCACTATAGGGGCAAGGAGCTCTTGAGCTGGGCTCTTTCTTTCCCCATATAGGGGGCAGCAGTAATCTGCAAAGGTAGCTGCAATATCATTTGCAGCAACAACTCATTTCCCAGTATCATCTAGAAGACAAGAAACCGTACAGTTTGCAAAGTTCCAAGTTGCCAGCCTCTATAACAACTTACCAATTAATGAATCAAAGCATTTGTAAAGTGCACTACTCACCCGTGAGGGTCTGAAGGTGCTGAGGGGAGGGGGAAGCGGGGTAGCTGCTACTGCTCGAACAGCCATGTCTTGAGGTGTCTCGTAAAGGTTAGTAGGTCCTGTGTCTGTCGCAGGTGGATAAGAAGAGTGTTCCACGTCTTAGCGGCGAGGTGGAAGAACAATTTGCCACGTCGTTCTGTGAATGTGTGGGATGGTGGTGAGGGCAAGGTCAGTGGAGCAAAGCTGTCAGGTCGGGGTGTAGAAGGTGAGCCCTCTTTTGAGGTATTCTGGTCTGGTGTTGTGCAGTGCTTTGTGGGTGAGGAGTTTGAACGTGATTCTGTTGTTGACGGGGAGCCAGTGCAATTCTCTCCGGTAGGTTATGATGTGGCTGTGGCGGGGATGTCCAGGATGAGCCGTGCGGAGGCGTTCTGTATATGTTGCAGTCTTTTCCGGCGCTTGGCCGTGGGTCCTGCGTAGAGGGTGTTGCCGTAGTCCAGTCTGCTGCCTGCAAGGGCTTGAGTGACCGTCCTCCTGGTTCCGTTGGGAATCCATTTGAAGATCTTCAGAAGCATGCAGAGGGTGATGAAGAAGGAGGAAGAGATGGTGTTGACTTGCTGGGTCATTGCTAGCAATGAGTCCAGGATGAACCCCAGATTGTGTGTGTGGTTGGTTGGTGTCGGTGCGGTTCCCAGTGTGGCAGGCCACCAGGATCGTCCCAGGCAGAGGTGGTGGAGCCGATGATGAGGACCTCAGTTTTGTCAGAATTCAGTTTCAGGCATCTTTTCTTCATCCATTCGGCGATGGCCTTCATTCCTTCGTGGAGGTTTGTTTTGGCGGTGTCAGGGTCCTTGGTGAGGGAGAGGATCAGCTGGGTTTCATCAGCGTATGAGACGATGTTGAGGTTGTGTGATCGGACAATGTTTGCGAGTGGAGCCATGTAAACATTCAAGAGGGTTGGGCTGACGGGTGACCCCTAGGGTACGCCGCAGACAATCTCGGTGGCTTCAGAGCAGAATAGAGGGAGGACGACTCTCTGGGTTCTGCCGGTGAGGTGATCCAGTCCAGGGCTCTGTCGCGGATCCCTGCATCGTTGAGGCGTGAGCATTGGGTGTGGTGGCAGATGGTGTCAAAGGTGGCCGAGAGGTCCAGGAGGATGAGGGCCGCGGTTTAAGCTTTGTCAAGTAGGGTCCTGATATCGTCAGTGGTGGCGATGAGGGCAGTTTCGGTGCTGTGTTTGCTGTGGAATCCGGATTGAGACAGGTCCAGAGAGTTGTTCTCCTCGAGGAAGCGGGTCAGTTGTTTGTTGACAATTATCTCAATGACTTTTGCTGGGAAGGGGAGCAGGGAGATGGGCTGGAAGTTTTTGAGGTCCTTTGGGTCCGCCTTGGGTTTCTTGAGGAGGGCGTTGATCTTGGCGTGTTTCCAGCTCTCCGGGAAGGTAGTGGTCTCAAAGGAACTGATGATGATCTTATGGAGTTGGGGTGTGATGACGGAGCTCGCTTTGTTGAAGATGTGGTGAGGACAGGGGTCGGATGGTGAGCCGGAGTGGATAGTGTTCATGATTTTGATGGTGTCATCGTCGCTGATGTGGGTCCAGGAGAGCAGGAGGCTGGTGTGGCTAGGGGGCAGTGAGTCTGTGGTGTTGGTGGTTGACGGGGGGTTCTGGGTATTGAAGCTGTCATACAGCCCCCATTTAAAAACTCTTCTGCCCGAGGCCATTCGACATTAACATGCCTCTTTTAGAGAGAGCTGTCAAAGGGAGGCCCTGTCCATTTCTAGATGACAAAGCACCTGCTCAGCGTGTTGTCCATGATTTCTCTGTTATATTAAGCTCCAGATCAGAAATCTCTGTATATTTCCTATCATTTACCCTTCAGACAGAAGCAAGCTATCCCTTGCATGACTGCTTTCCAAGCTGCCCATAATATGGCAGAGAATTCAACTTTATCTTTGTTCACGCCCATTATGGGCTGTAGTTCGTGCTCTAGGAACCTTGTGAAATGTTAATCAACTAGGAACCAGGCACTGAGGGGCAGTATTTTCAGCATCTTTTACTCGCTGCCAGGGTTTTACACATCATTGACAAATGGGAGACCATGGATTTGATCTCCCTCACTGTGTCTTCGTGCTCTGGCATGAGACCCTCAGCTTCCATAACCCTGCCCACCTTATTGTGGACGTCCTGCCGGAGGAGGAAAATGTCGACCCCCACTTGTCTCAGTCTTAGTCTCCAGAGCAGCCCTGAAAGCCCGGACAACCTGAAGACTGGCAGCTGTGTCCCCAGTCACCAGAAAACAGACAGGCTGGGTTCCCCCTCCTGTAGTCCCCTGTTGACTTGATGTAGGGGCTGTGAATTTGTCAATTTCAATTTGTGCCTGGGAAGAAGAGTCATGTTTGTTACACCCCATTATCCCAACTCAACACTGAGGGTCGCAATCCCTCACCTGGTACACTAGCATGGGAAAGTCTTTATAGGTATCAAAACTTGTAAAAGAAGCTCAAGGCCAGCCAAGCCAGGGATCGATCAATTCCCTTCCCCATGGATCAATAAATATCAAGGGTGTCTCACTTTCCCCCACATAAGCAGATAGTCAAAATTGATAATGAATGTCCCCGTATTTCTCAGGAGTGCCCTTGGAGGTGTAGCAGCAGACCAGGCCCAGCAGCTAGCTCCATCTGTCTCCTTCTTATGATGGATTGGGCTCGCTCTCAAAAGGGATCAATGAATGGCACTCTGGACCCTTCAGGGCCAAGCCACTTCGGTATTTCCCAAGGGGGGAAGGCGGCACCTGGACTTAAGCTGTCATTCCAAGTTGGAAAGAGGCGTGAGGAACCAGCATGACTAGCCTGTAGAGGAAGCATGGTCACCAGATCAACAATCTGACTGTCAGTGTGGCTTGAAGGATCAGACACATGCCATTTTATTTTATAAGATCGATCAGCTCTGGATCAGGGTCTTCTAGGCCTAAGGAGTCAGGAACAAAGACTGATAAGCAAGCTGTTTCCAAACACTATTCCCGTCCACTTCAAATTCTTCTGGTCCCTGGATATTATATACTTCCGGAGGGTCCAGAACTGAGCACTCACTTCCTCTAATTCCAGATGTCACACACTGACAACTTGGGACCTTTGGAGAGGAGTCATGCCCCAAGGCCACAGTGATGGTGTTGCCCATGCTAGACAGCACTGGTCTCTCTGTGCATCTGGAAGAGATCAATACTGGTGAAGCAAAAGCAATAAAAAAGAGGAGGGGGTCAGGTCCTAGTCACCCTCTCTCTCAGAGGGCTCTTTTTAAGTGTCTTTGTGGATGGATGTGATTAGGGGGTTGCCAGGGTGGGAGGATGGTTTGGGGGCGGGTCAGATAGGTCAAGGGGGTGAGCCCATCCACACCCATAGGCCCTCAGACCGGGAGTCAGAGAAAGGTACCATCAACCCTGGGCTACCTCCTCCCCTCCGCACCCTAGACTGACCTCAATTGGCGTTCCTGGTGGGGCTAAAATCCTCAGCTGGGACCAGCAGCAGGCACCAATAATGTTTGCCACACTGTGCAGCAGGACTCCTGTAGAAGGGTGGTCCAGGTCATTTCAGTCTCAGGTGGTGTTCAACTCTGGTTCCAGTCAACTCTGCTGCCTCTCTTCAGGATGGGGTGGGGGTTTATGGGGTAGATCCAGCTATGCAAGCCGGTAGTACCCACATCTAGATCAGCGGGTGGCAGAATGGTCCTGGGCAGGCTGCTCCATCCCAGTGGAACTGTGCAGGTCCCTTGCGAGCTCGCCCAGCCTTAAGGATGCTTTCTTCACTTTGATAGGATCCTGGCTCCAGTCCTAGCCATGGGTCCCATCCGGGCAGTGATGCTCTAGGGCGCAGTTGTTGAATCATCAGCACTGAAGAAGGGCTGGCTGGGAGCTCAATAAATTTGACTCTGCACCACTTTCTCCTCTTTGCACAGCCATGTGAGAGAGTAATCCTTCCACCCAACTCTAAATCAGGGGCGATTATACAGACTGAGGAAAAATCAATTGCAACTCCATCAAAGACTAACACTAAAGAGTATATGCTACATTTAAAATTGTAGATTTTGACAAAATACATGTAACTGAAAGTGTCTCCCCAAAACTTTGTGAGATATCTACTGTAACCGGCTGAGTTGTATTTGTGGATTTATTTCTGTTAACCAATGGAATTTTACAACTAAATTGAGTTTATATAGTGAGTATGTTGCACTCCATTACACTATTAGGACAATTTTGTTCTAGTGATTTGAGAAGTCCAGAAAAACCAATGAAGGTGGATTTGATTTTTTCTCAGGTTTAGGTTACTTTCAATAATTCCTGAGGTTTATCTCACATATCGAGCCATGTTGAGGTAATAAAAATAAAAGATGCTGGCGTTTTGTAATTTTCCTTTCCTAATTCATGAGTCTACCACAGTTCCAACTTCAAACTCATGTTCCCATCAACCACTACCACTGGAGGGTTCTGCCAGCATGAATAAGCTGGCTTATTCAAGGGCATCACTTCTGTAGAAGCTGTAACTGGTGAGGCACTGACCCAAGAATCTGCAAGACTTTAAAGGACCTAATAAATGGGGGGTGAATTTTGGATAACCGGTATTTTCAATACCATACAGTATCTTCTTTGTTTTATCTTGGAGCTGGCCACCTATGCCTGCCTGCAAATCTTCTCTGATCAACTTTTGCCGTTTCTAACTGCAAAACCATTTTTTCCTGCATATCACCAATATGCTGCATCAGGTATTGGACAGAGACAATCGACTTTGGGTGTGATTATGATATTAGCAAATGGGATACTCTTTCACAAATGTGATGGATATCCCGGCTGCATCATCACAAGTTCAATAGGATATAATGGAACTTGTAATACAGCAGATGGGATATCTGTCATGTTTGTGATGGAGTATCCCATACGCCAAGATCGTAATAAGAGCCTTTGTCTTAAACTGAGAGAGACAGGTTATATGGGGATGCCATAAACACAACAGACCGGATATAAACTAGAGCAATGTGGGTGGAGTGGCTGTAAGTGAATTTAGCAATGTGGGGTTTATTTCCCCCAATCATAAGGGCAGTTTATCAGATACCATCAGTGATATTGCTCCAGGTTCTGACTTACTCTTTCTGGGTGGGCATTTGTTAAGGGGTAATGATTAAAGGATTTGTAATTAATGATACCTTGAGTGAGGAATTAGACTGCTGCTTTTTGGGTGGGGGGGGGGGCTGGTCAAGCCAAAGCTACAATCCCTTGCAGGGTGAACCACAAAAAGTCACTAAATTAACCTCTGCATAACCCTGGGTAGCTTGGCACAAAAAAGCAGCCAGGCTTAACTTAGAGGCAATATGTAAAGCATTTATGCAGCACACAAACAGTAATAACGGGAAAACACAACACAGGAAAAAAATCCAAAACCAATTTAGAGAAATAAAGTACATTTGAATAAATTATTTGACACCAAAACAACAAAAATCCAATCGGTAGAACTGGAGCAATTAATTATTAAAGTTTAGGGTTCTAAATATCGCCTAAAAGATCAAAGAGCCAACCACAGAAAACTGGTTGTGCGAGACCGGGTCAAAGTCAAAAGTTAAGGCCGTCCGCAATGGAACACAATTTGGATACAAGAAGTGGAGTGGGCCAGGTCACTGTTTACCTTCGGACTGAGAAAAGTTGTTGAAGAAAAATGTCTCAAAGGGAAACATTTTGTGGGACAAGGCTGCAGGAGTGTCAGAGGAGGAAGCATCCTCAATGAATGGCCACCGTGAAGATTTTTACCTTTAGACTTAGCCTCTGAAATGGAAGTTGAAACTATCCAGTAGCACGAAGCAGAGGGCTGTAGCCGAAGACAGTTCCACAAGGTCAGACACCCCTTTGGCGAAGGACTGCTGAAATGGATTTGCTGCAGACAACAACATAGTGGGAGTCAATCCGACAGGCAATGCACCTTGGGCAGATAGGCGAGCAGGTTGGTCCCGGTTTTCTCCTGATTCTCACAGCACTTTCTGGCCAAATTCTGTGTAAGTCTTCAGTTTTGGATAATGGCCATCTGGACACCTTTAGTACACAACTAAGGGATCAGGAGTGGATGGTTACCTCTTGGGGGTTCAGGACTCAAGCAGGATGGGTCCAGGTGGGGTTCAAAGAGGTGGAAGCCTTTTATGCCCTTGTGACTCTGTACAGGAGGCCAGCAAACTAGCCTTCAAAGTCACTTCTTGTAGTCCTAGGTGCAGGTGTTGATGTAGGGCTGGCCTCTGAGGACTCCAGGCAGCAAAGCAGTCTTTCCAGGTACAGCAGCAGACGGGCAGAGTACACAGCAGGTCACAACAGCAGGCAGTCCTCTGGGAGTCCTTCCAAAAGTCCAGTGGTGAACTGAAGAGTGGGCAGAAGGTCCTATTTTGATACCCTTGTGCCCTTCTTCTGGAAGGTGGAAGAAGTTTCTCAAAAGGTGCTTTTAAGTGCTTGGAATTTCCTGGCTCCCCTGCCCTGGTTTCAGGTTGGCTGCAGTGACAACACTGGGCTGTAGGCCTTTTGTGTGGAGACAGGACACAGCCTACTCAAGTGTGATGAGGGCATGCTTAACTCTGCATCCTGCTAATGGATGGCTCATTGAGACACACCTAATCCCAATTGTATCATGGTTTGGGAGGAACTCATAAAGTCTAACTGTCAGCTACACCCAATCCTGTGATCCAAGACAGAATGCATGTACAAAGTACTAAGGGCAGGAAAATGCCACCTTTCTAAAAGAGGCAATTTCAAAATTGCAATGAAAAATTGAACTTTACTATTAAAAATAATTTATCATTTCATTTTCATAGGCACCAAACAGGACATATCCACCTCCTATCAATTAGGAATTACAGCTTATTAAAGGTAATAAGGAATCCCCAATGTTACTGTTAGACCTGTCAGCTCTTGGCGTGGTTTCCCCTGTCTTTTTGGCTTCTGGACACCTGTTTTTGATCCTGGGCTGAATTTTATTTTAGCTGGCTTTAGGACTCTGGCCACATTACCACTGCTGATTAGTGCTAAAGTGCAAGTGCTCCCTGTCTAAATGGTACTGGTGATTGGATTATCCATGATTGGCATAATTGATTTACTAGTAGGCAGGGTTGGTTTCTCTTATAGGGCTGAGGGGCTGTGCCCCTCTAATATTCCTACACATTCATATTAAAAAATATTTAATAGATCAATTTGTTTAGAGATATAATCTTATCTCTAAACAAATTGATGCATTTAAGTCTGGACTGTCTGTCCCTTCCTGCCTGGCCCACCTAGATTTGAAGCATGTGATGGAAGCCAGACAGTAAATCAACTTTCTACACTGTGACGCATGACGCAGGACTGACTGTCTATGGCAGTATCCACTATAGACCAGTGTCGCTTTTAGTGTCATGATTTTGGGTGTCAGAGTCTTCATCCTTGTGTGAGGGCAGCCATCTGTCATTAACAGGCATAGATCCCACCCTTTTCCCATTTGTCACGCGGTAGGAGTGGATGCAAGCACGTGTGATTAAGTGCCTCGTCTTCTGTAATGGTAAGTGTTATAATGCTAACCTTGTGTTATTTTAATTGTACTAAGACCCCTTAACACGCTAACCTCCCCCATGTGAAACCCTAGGCCCTGGCTGCAGATCACTGGCTGCTTTAGAAGTGGAGCTGCTGTATTTGTTCCTCATATAACTGTTCCAAAAGATGAGCAGGGTTCTTGTTCCCTTGCGAAATTGATCCAAATATCCGAGTGAAGCGCAAGGAGAGAAATACCTGCTTACAATAAAGGCAGTTATCTGCTGCAAGGCATTACAACTGGCCCTACATTTATACCCTTAACATTAATGCTAGAAACATGGATTGATATGCATAGAATGAATGGTAAAATATGTGTAATGTTTGTCAACCATTTAGTTCCTTCTTTTTCACATGTTTTACTTAATGTTGCATTCCCCAAGAGAGTTAGCTGTTTCATCATGCTGTGTTTCTATGCATTATATTACACTTGCATAGTGCATACTTTGACTCGTTGCAGGTGTTTATGAGAGATTTGATGGAGAACACTGGTGCTGAGGGTGAAGGCAAAGCAAAGTGCCAGGCACTGAATTGGTAACTCTGCAGAGCACACAGAACAATGGTCGTGTATTACAGTTGTTAATGAAATTCAGTGTAAATGTGTGTGAAGGGGTGCATAGAGGTCAATATATTTAGAAGTAAAAGTGCTTAAATGTGAATGAGTGCAATGTATGTTTGGGGTGGTAAAATGAGTGAGACATTAGGGAGTGCATTCAGGGTAGAGGGAAAATTGGGTGCTGAAGAGGAAAGAGAGGAGGTTGAAAATGTGCAGATGTATGAGATGTGAAGAGAAAAAGGGCATACATATCTAATGTAAAGCACACATAACTGAAGGCTGTCCTCCTTCCATAGGCATCAATAATATATAATTCACAGTGCCACAATTTCAGGATTTAAACGTTTCCAATGTTAATTATTATTGGCCAATAGCTCTTTTATCTTAAACAGCTAACAACTATTGACAAAGCCAATAGTACTGACAGGTTTTAGGTGTATGTCAGTTGTTGCATGAGATTTCTGGATGCAATAACATCTCAGAGAGAAACCAAAATACAGGCCGGGTGGCACACTTTGGGAATCACAGAAATGTATTTCACATGTTCCCTTTTAGAGAGCCCCCACTTTTTTCATCTCACTTAAAGATCTGTCTGCACATATTTCTGTATGACTGATTGCAGCCAGCAGATGTGGGTGCTTCCTGATGCCTGGTTAGGGCATTTTCTTCCAAAGTTGATGCTTCATGCAGTGCAAGACACAGGGCTGTGCAGTTTTATCTGCCAGTTCGACCAGGCAAGTGCACTCACTTGCATAGCCCAATCCTTCCATTTTACTACATGTAAGTCACTCCTAAGGTAGGCCCAAGGCAGCCCCATAGGCAGGGTTCAGTTTATTTAAAAGGTAGGACATGTACTGGTGTGTTTTACATGTCCTAATAGTGAAATACTGCTAAATTCGGGGTTCACTATAGAAAGGCCTATTTCTCCCATAGGTTAACATGGGGATTGGCTTGAAATATCTTTTAAGTGTAATTTTCCATTGGGAGCACATAGAGATTTGGTGTTTGGGGTCTTGGAACTCACAACTTAAAAAAACTTATTTTGGTAAAGTTGGTTTTTAAATTGTAAGTTCAAAAACCTCTTACAAAGTAGGCATTTTCTTGCTTAACCATTCTGTGCCTCTGCCTGTCTATGGAATACACTTCTTGGTCAGGATGACAGTTAGGCTGTTTGTGTGTTCCCTGAAGAAGAAAATCCACGCAAAATGTGTTGCGTTACGATTCATGCAGTGCCAGCCTCATGGCAGAAGAGTCAACACAACCCCTGTTTCAGCATGGATCCATCAACACACTGCGCCGGATTTTCCAGACATCGTCCCCATGCGTCATTTTATCATCAACCCCGCAGCACAGTAAGGAACCAAGGCATCGTCTCACTTGCGAAGAAAGAATCGACGCATTGCTTGCTTTTCCAACGCACCATCTCCTTTGCGGCCCGCATCGTCTTTGTTTTTGACGCATCCCTGTTACTTTGTGTTAAAAAGATACAACCATTGAATCCTATGGATTAAGACTCATTTAAAAAGAGATATCTTTACTTGTGTATGTTGGATTTTTGTTGTTTCGATCTTGTTTTATTCAGATAAATATTGCCTATGTTTCTAAACTGGTGTGGAGTACTTTTGTGGTGTTTTTACTGTGTAACTGCGTATGTGTGTGTGTACAAATACTTTACACATTGCCTCTGAGATAAGCCTGGTGAACAGTTACTTACCTTTGGTAACAAGTGATATGGTAGAGACTCTATCTAGCTGCAGATTCCTTACCTTAGAATTCCCTGGCGTCAGCTTTGAATCTGGAATTTTTCTGCTGGGCAGTACCCTGCGCGTGCCATCAGGTGGCGTTGTTCAGCTCCGCGTGTATCGTCCGGCTCCTCGTGGTGTCGTCAGCATCGTTGGAGCCATCTGTGACATCATCATGGTCTTCTATATAGTCACCACCCCAGCGTGTGTACGTCAGTTCTTTTCCACAACTTCCCACGCCAGAAGCGCAGAGTCATGGAAGAACCAACTTTCTCTGATTATCTGTGCAAAATGACATGCCCTGAAAAAGGGTAAAAATCAGAAAATACAGAAAATATCTGCATAGCGGGGAGGCATGGGTGGGTGTAAGGAATCTGCAGCTAGATAGAGTCTCTACCAGATAATTAATTACCACAGGTAAGTAACTTGTTCATCTGATAGAGACTTCTAGCTGCAGATTTCTTACCTTAGAATAGATACCCAACCCATAACCTCCTGGTGGTGGGCTGCGGACATATACCTTATACAAGAAAGTCCTGTTGGACCAAGTGAGCAAAATGCCCATCTCTTCTCACCTGACTATCCAGGCAGTGGTGTCTTGCAAACGTGTGCAAGGAAGACCACGTTGCCGCCTGACAGGTGTCTAGGACCGGTACACCTCAAGCCAACGTTGTGGTAGCAGCTTTCCCCCTTGTAGAGTGAGCTCTCAAGCCCGCAGGAAGCTGCTTCTTAGCCAAAGCGTAGAAGATTTTGATACAGAGAACGACCCAGCGTGAAATGGTTCGTTTTTGAACTGTCCATCCCTTCTTTGCACCAACGTACCCCACAAAGAGTCAGTCATCTACCCGGAATTATTTTGTGCAGTCAAGGTAGAACAACAATGCTCTATTTGGGTCCTTATGGTGGAGACGCTCCTCTTCCTTAGAAGGATGAGGTGGAGCAAAGAAGGTGGGCAGGGTGATGTTCTGGCCCAGATGGAAAGAGGACATCACCTTACAGAGGAAAGAGGCACGAGTTCTGAGAACCACCTTATCAGGATATACTGTGAGATTCGGCAGTTTTGATGATGAAGCCTGCATCTCACTCACCCTCCTGGCAGATGTGATTGCCCCTAAGAAGGCTGTTTTGATGGTGAGCAGCCAGAGAGGACAATTATGTAGAGGCTCAAAAGGAGCACACATAAGAAATGTGAGCACCAGATTAAGGTCCCACTGGGGCATAACAAAAGGCATAGGTGGAAACATATGTACATGCCCTTTTAAGAAACTCTGTACAATAGGAGACTTAAACAAAGACTGTTGATCAAGCAGTCGAAGAAAAGCTGATAAGGGAGAAAGATAGCCTGTAAGAGTCCATAAGGTGAAACCCTTTTGGGCAAGTGTCAGAATGAAAAGAAGGATATTAGAAAGAGAAGAAGAAAGAGAATCAATAGACCTCTCTGTACAATATTATACAAAACGCTTCCAACGACAGGCGTAAACCGTCTTGGTAAAGGAACGCCTGGCTGCCAAAATTACATCACAGACTTGTGAGGAAGGTCATAAAACATCAACTGTCACCGCTCAACCTCCACGCATGATGTTGTAGAGTTGACAGGTTTGGGTGGAGAACCTTCCCCTACTGCTGTGACAGAAGATTCTCCCGAAGAGGCAACCTGATCGGAAGATTGATGCTCATTTTGAGAAGCTTTGGATACCAGACTCTCCGTGCCCAATCCAGAGCCACTAGGATTACTTGGGCCTGGCCATTCTTGATTTTCTTAAGAACTCTGGGCAGAGGTGGTATGGGTGGAAAGGCGTACAGTAGGCCTGAAGTCCACTTGCGATGAAAAGCGTCGCCTAGCGATAGTGGCCTTGGAAACTCCAATGCGCAGTACTGCTGACATTGCCCGTTCTCTTCGGAGGCGAACAGATCTAACCAAGGGTCTCCCCACTGCTGAAAGAGTCCTTGCACCACCTCCTGATGGAGATACCATTTGTGATCTGCTAAGCATTGAGGCTGAGTTAGTCTGCCCTAGCGTTCAGAGAATCTGCCAGGTGATGAACCAGGAGAGTTATGCCCTGCTGCTCCAGCCATGTGCAGAGACACAGAGCCTCTTGACAAAGGGTCCCCAACCCCACACCGCCCTGCTTGTTGCAGTACCACATTGCAATGGTGTTGTCTGTGAACACCTGCACTAACTTCTCTTTCACAACAGGAAGAAATGCTTTAAATGCTAGCCAGATCGCCCGGAGCTCCAATAAGTTGATATGGAGTCCGGAGACCCCTGATCTCTGCCTCTCCCAGATGGCCACCCCATCCCAGAAGTGACGCATCTGTCACTACTGTTAGATCTGGTTGGGGAAGGGAGAGGAGTCTGCCTTTGACCCAATCGCAGTTCACTAACCACCACTGCAGATCCTTTGCATTTCCCTCCGATATTTGAACCATGCCGGTAAGATTTCCCTGATGCTGTGCCCATTGGTACTTCAGGTCCCACTGCAGAGCCCTCATACGCCATCTGGCATGTTTGACTAATAGGATGCAGGAAGCCATGAGTATCAACAGCCTCAGAGTCTGTCTCACCAAAATCCAGGAGATGCCGAAACATCGGTATCATAACCTGAATATCCTGGACTCACTGCTTGGGAGGATAAACCCGTAACTGCACTGTATCCAGAACAGCTCCAATGAAAGGGAGCTTCTGAGGGGGAGTCAGGTACGACTTCGGCACGTTGATAGTGAACCCCAGCAAATGCAGGAGGTCTGCTATAGTCTGAAGGTGGGTGACGAGAGCCTGGGGCGTCAGAGCCTTCAACAGCCAGTGGTTGAGGTAGGGGAAGACTGAAATCCTTAGCCTGCGCAGATGAGCTGACACACGCCATCACCTTAGTGAACATCCAAAGGGCACTGGTGAGTCCGAAGAGAAGCACAGTAAACTGAAAGTGCTTGTAACCCACCTTGAACCACAAGTAACGCCTGTGGGAGGCAGGATGAGGATGTGCAAGTCCAGCGCTACCATCCAGTCTCCTTGGTCTAGGACAGACAAGACCTGAGCCAGATTGAGCATCTTGAATTTTCTCCTTTTTGAGGAATAGATTGAGATCCCTTAAATCCAAGATAAGATGAAGACCCTTGTTCTTTTTTGGAATTAGAAAGTAGTGGGAATAACAACCACTGCCCATGTCTGACATCAGGACCCTTTCTATGGCTCCCTTGGCCAAGACAGCCGTAACTTCCTTGTGGCGTAAGATCATATGATCCTCCATCAGCCATTCTTTTATCGGAGGGATAAAGGGAGGGAAAGACTGGAAGGGGAAGGGAATAGCCCTTCCGTATGATCTGCAAGACCCATTTGTCTGATGTTATGGACCGCCAGTGAGGAAGATGAAAATTAATCCTCCCTCCAACTGGATGGACATGGTCTTGCAGAACCATAGTAGGAGGGCTTGGGCGCTGAGGAAGAGGGAGGCTGGCTGGTGGCCGACCTCTGGCTACACCCTCTGGGTCTGAAGGTACCATGACCTCTTCCTCGCACGGGATGCTGTGAACCCAGAGGACGGTGGCTAACCTGTGGTTGGCGTGGTACCACGCTCCTCCCGAAGCCTCTGAAGGGGCGATAAACAGACTGTTGACGAGCCGGCGCTGAGAGGCCCAAGGATCTGGCCGTAGATCAAGAATCCTTGAGCCTCTCAAGCGCAGAGTCTGCCTTCTCACCAAAAAGGCGAGAACCATCAAAAGGCCGACTGGACATCCCCCAAAAAGACAGAGGTTCATAGCCAAGCGTGGCATCAGAGGGCCACTGTCGAAGAAATAACTCTGCTCAGAGAGTTGGTCATGTCCAAGCCACACCTGATGGTAAACTTGGCTGCATCTCTCCCATTCTTGACAGCTTGGGTGAGAGTGTCCCGTACACCCTCCGGGACCTGGGGCAGCACTTGTGCCACCGTATCCCATAAAGTATGGGAAAAATGGCCCAATAGGCAAGAGGTGTTTATGACCTCAATGCCAGGCTGGAGGAAGAAAACATTTTCTTTCCAAGTTGGTCCAGCCTCTTGGATTCCCTACTGGGGGAGCGGCACAGAAGGCACCACGGGAAGTGGAGGCTTGAACCACCAATCTTTCCGGGGTGGGGTGTTGGGCGAGGAAACTATGGTCATTTGGAGCTGGTCTATGGCGGCAGCCAATTGCCCTAATCAAAGGAGCCACTGTGCTGTGTTTGGACCACGTTCTCAGAAGGACATCTGTGAGGGCTTCATTGAAGGGTAACATCCGCTATGATGTAACAACCGCTGGCTGAAGCACCTCTGTCAGGAGATTAGTCCTGACTGGCACTGTAGGCAAGTCTAGGTCCAAGACCTCACCTGCCCTACGCACCATTGCATAAGATGCCCCTTCCTCCTTAGCCACAGCAGGAGGAGAGAGCATGTCAGCATCTGGAGAAGTATCCAGTCCACTGGCTTCCCCTAGATCCTCACACCAATCCTGTTCATGCTCCAATCCATATTCTAAAGGGTCCTCATACCCCTCCCACTCCTCTCTGTGCCTGGCTGTTCTGAATAAGCCTCAGGCACTGATCTGGGCCTAATCATTGCCGTTGAAGTCAGAAACGGCATTGTATGATGTAGTTTCGGCTCCGGATCAGCCGGAAAGAGAATGGGGCTACCACCACCAGTGGGCGCCGGAGGTGGAGGAAGTGTCGACACCGAGCCCGGCGCCAGAGGTGGCCAGTCCGGATCCGCTATTGGATCCTGGGATCCCCACTGGTGCCGAGGATGAAGCAGCCAGTGTCAAATCCGATGGAGCCCCTTCTGACCCCACGGGGCCCGAAGACCCACCCAAGGGTGCAGTCCGCTCAAAAACAAGGCACATAGCCGCGTAAAATTCTTCAGTTTGAGCGAGGGTCACTCCGGTTCCCGGTAAAGGGGGATGACACGGAGTCGGCCTTGGCGATGGCTCCGCAGAGCTGCGCTCCGAACATCGATGTTCCCCAGACACCTTGTCAGCCGACGGGCATGGCGAAGTCGAAGTCCACTTGGACTTCTTCTTCTTTTTGTGCCTCTCACCTGAATGCCCCGAAGACCTGGAATGCGAGGAAGATGACTGGGGCTCCTGGAGCGGTGCCGCAACCTCCTCCTGAAGCGGGACTGTGACCTCCTCAGAGTCGCACTGACCGAAGATGGCTGCCAAGCCTCTAGAAGCTTCAGAGATCTCTCTCAAGGACTTCGGAGGCATGGCTTGACAGTCGGAACACGACTTTGCCTCGTGGTCCTTCTCGAGGCTCTAGAGACAAACCAGGTGTGGATCAGTGACCGACATGGTGCGATGACATGCACCACATGGTTTGAATCCAGCCTTTCTCGAAGTCATTGCACAGACAATCGAAAAAAGTCTTGTTGAAACGTAAAAAAAAGGGTAGCTCTATCTGGACCTGCGCTTAATGGGCACGGAAGGAAAAGAACTGACATACGCGTACCGGGGTGGTGCCTATATAGAGGAACGTGACTTCATAGACGGCTCCAACGATGCTGACAACGCGGAGCTGGACGATGCACGCGGATCCGAATGACGCCACCCGACGGCACGCGCAGGGTACTGCTCAGCAGAAAAATTCCATATATGAAGCTGACGCAAGGGACTTCTAAAGTAAGGAATCTGCAGCTAGAAGTCTCTATCAGATTGCTTATGCCAAGCTACCAAGAGGGTGAGCAGGGGTTATTGTAGCTGTGAGGCTCCCTTACAATGACTAGAGTGAGGGTCTCGACTTAGACAGGGTGCAAACCACTGCCAACCCCATTTCTGACAGTTATCATATAGGAGGGGTAGGCCTCACAGTAGTGAAAAATGAATTTGGGAGGTCTTCATTACCACATTACCAGGACATATAAAACTTAAACGTACATGTCCTACCTGTTAATTACACAGCACTCTGCCCTATGGGCTAACTAGGGCCTTCCTTAGGGGTGACATATGTAATAAGATGGGAGTTTAACGCTTGCCTATGGGTTTTAAATGCCAAGTCGACATGGCAGTCAGATACTGTATACAGGCTGCAATGGCAGGCCTGGGACAAGTTTTAAGGTGCCATTGAAGTGGGTGGCAAAATAAGTGCTGCAGGCCCACTAGTAGCATTTACTTTACAGGCCCTGAGCATATGGTATACTACTCTAAAAGGGACTTATAGATAAATTAAATATGCCAAACAGGTATATGCCAATCAAACCATGTTTTAGGGAGAGAGCACAGGTACTTTAGCACTGGTTAGCAGTAGGCAGCTAGTACCATCACTGCCACCAAAGTAGTGGGGTCCATTCCATTCCTTAGATCAGGCCTCTTTCCCCAACCAAAGGAAAACTCTGTCCATACGTACAACAACCAGCAGAGGCCCCTGGCGGCAGCCAGCGCCATTAACCAGGCCCCAGGCTATCCAGGGGTCTCTGACCTCTGTGTTACTCAGTGTGTGGGGCAGTAGCCCAAGGAGTTAAGCACCCTTTCTTCCCTCACCTTCCCTCCAGTTCAGGGGCGGTATCCTTAAACTGGCCTCTCAGTACAGGGTGAGGCTGAACAAGAGTCAAGTGTGAGTCCTTCCTCCCCCTACCGTCCCATCTGGGCTTCTGGATCCTCCGTTTGGGAATGGTATGGCCAGATGTCTGAGCCTTCAGGGCACCTTGGGTGGCCACCCCACCTGGCTCTTCTATCACAGGTGGCAACTCATTCTCCAGAAGGCAGTCTGTGGGCATCTGTAGACTAGCTTGACCCTTATTTGGGCCACCTCCCTACCCCACTCCAGGGATACCAGGGCCATGGGGCGGACAGAGACCTGATCCTGGGTTACCCTACACACCTGACCGGTGTACTTCTTTGATGAAATCAGCCTTTCTACTACCATGCTGGCCCCAGTGTCTCTCAGAACAGTGACAAGGACCCCATTCACTTTTACCAGGTGGAAGTGATTACTCAAACCTTCAGGGATCACAAGTGCACTCTCTGAGTCTATATCTTAACTAAAGGAGATTAGGGCATTTTCTATCTTATGCCCCAGGGGACTACCTTCCCGAAGGCCACATATGCCACTCCTGTAGGGTTCCCTCCAGTGGGTGGTTTCTTTGGAGAGACAGAGTCCCCCTGTTTGTGTCCTAGTTGAGAATAATCAAAGTAGCGAGGTTGGAAATGGGTTGTCCTGGACCACCACCCACCAGAACCTCCCTCTTTCTTCTCAGAAGGGACACAGTAACTCTTTCCTTCCCCCTTTCCATGAGACTTGTCTGGGTCTCCCTTGACCTCGCCCTCCGTCTGCTAGGGGAATCTGATTCACCCTTCTTGGAGTCACTCCCAAGTATCTTTTTAGACACTCTGGAGCCACCCAGAGGTCTGCCTCCTCAGCAAGCTTCCTGGGTTCTGTACGCTTATTATTTACCAGGTGTTGGTACAGCTCTGTAAAACGAGTACTGAGCATGTGCTCCATCAGAATCTGGTTGTACAGCCCATTGAATTTATCAACCTTGCTGCCCTTCACCCAGCCCCTCAGTGCCTTGCTGGCATAATCTATAAAGTCCACCCAAGACTGGTTTGGGAGTTTGTGGCTGTCCCTGAACCTCTGCCTGTATTTTGCAGGGGTCAACCCAAATTTGGAGAGAAGAATGGCCTTCATGGGGGCATACTTGGTCTGGTCCTCTACCTCTAGTGTCAGGACTGTGTCCCTCTCCACTGTGGGCATGTACCTCCACGAGCTACACCCACAGTACTCCTCTGGAACCTTATGTACCCTCAGGGCTACCTCATAGGCTGAAAAACATTTATCTATTTTATCCACCTACCCCGATAACCGCGTACCAGGTATTTGGGTATGTGGACTCTCACCTATCCAGCAGACACTGCTGATTCAGAGCCACCATTGCTGCTAGGCTGTACTTGCTTGTTGTTAATGTCCAGCTCCCCAAGACTCAGTTCATGTGCCAGCATGACTTTCCTCTCT
Source organism: Pleurodeles waltl (assembly GCF_031143425.1). Lineage (NCBI taxonomy): Eukaryota > Metazoa > Chordata > Amphibia > Caudata > Salamandridae > Pleurodeles > Pleurodeles waltl. The sequence goes on along the minus strand of NC_090444.1, from coordinate 652,050,079 downwards.
TCCATGGCAAGTCTGTTTTTCTTCTCCTTTCCTCCATGGCCAGTCTCTTTTTCTTCTAATCTTCTTCCATGACCTGTCTTTTTCTTCTCCTCCTCCTCCATGACCTGTCTTTTTCTTCTCCTCCTCCTCCATGGCCAGTCTTTCCTCCTCTAAGGCTTGTTTCCTTTGCTCTGCCACCAGCTGTAGTTTGGCAAGTTGTAACTTAGGTTTCCTCTCCTCCCTTCTGTCCTGCAGCTCATCTGGGGTCAGGCCTTTAGAGGACACACTGCTTCCTGCCCTGAGGGGTCCATCTCTACTCACATGCTGTTTGCACAGCACTCCACAGGCAGTCCCAGATTCTCCACTAAATTCTGGTCCAGCTCATCATTGTCCTCTATCTCCACATCCTCCTCCTCTGTGGTCTCATTGACTTCATATTTAGTTTCCCACCAGGCTCTTGTGCCTTTAGCAGCTCCAGCTTCTTGGTGAAGCCTTTGGTAGAGACCTAAAAACCTTTGCAAAAATTCTTGAGTTGTTCCACTGTGTAATTCTCCAACTTGGCCAAATCGAAATCAATGCTTGCAGGTGCAGGTTCAGTTATGGGACTCTCAATCAGAGACATGGTTTTAGGAAAAAGCAAAAATGGCAATTAGGCAGAATTAGAAAAATCAAAAACTGCCAATTAGAGAGACTAAGGAGATTTGAAAAAAAAGGTCAGTTCTGATGCCAAATTATTTATCTGGGTTTTCTGTGTAGCACAAATCACTGTATGGTACTGCACAAACACAAGGCCTGATCCACACAGCTGAACACCAATGTGAGACATCGTGCAAATGGTTACCGGGTGTGAACCCGGGTCCAGCATCAGCTACAAACCCTTGCAGGGTGAACCATAACTGTTCTTAACCCTGGGCAGCTTGGCACACAAAACAGTCTGGCTAAACTTAGAAGCAATGTGTTAAGTATTTATGCAGTAGATAAACAGCAATACAGTGAAAACACCACACAAAAGAATAGAGAAAATTGTAATAAATCATTAGACACAAAAACCGTATTAGAACTGGAGTTATGAATTTTTAAAATGTAAGGTTACAAATAGCAAGTACTCAGTTTTGGAAAATGGCCACCTAGGCACCTTTAGCACCGCAACCATGGGTCCAGGAGTGGATGGAGACCTCTTGGAAGTTCAAGACTCACTCTGGCTGGGACCAGGTGCAGGCTCAAGATGGTGGGAGCCTGTTATGTCCATTGGAGTCACTTTAGTAAGTGCAGGGCTCCACAGCAGGGCCGGCCTCTGAAGGTTCAAGACAGGCTCCAGGCAGAAAAGCAGTAAATTCAGGTACAGCAGCAGTCTAGCAGAGTGCACGGCAGGTCACAGAAGCAGACAGTCCTCTAAGAGTTCTTCCGCAAGTCAAGAAGTGAACTAAAGAGTGTGAGAGCTCTATTTGTATACCCTGGTGTCCTGCTCCTACAAGTTGGGAGAAGTTTCCAGAAGGGTTCTTTGAAGTTCCTGGAGTTTCCTGCCTCCCCTGCCCTGGCTTCTAACTGGCTGCTCTGACAATACAGGGTTGTTAATCTTATTGTGTGGTGGTGGATCTCAGCCTATTCAGGTGCAAATGGGGCTGTGCTTAGCTCTGCCCCCTCTCCACCTCTTCAAGTCAGTTAATGGACCATTCAGGCTCTACTAAATCCACTACTGTGACTGTCTGGAGTGACAAATACTCCACTGTCAGTTTTACCCAGTCATGTTACCTAAGGCATGCTGCAAGCACAGAGGGCTAAGGGCAGGTAAATGCCAACTTTCTAAATGTGGCATTTTCAAACTTGTAATGATAAATTAGACTTTACAAATAAAGAGGGTTGATCATTACAAGTTCATCAATACCAAACATGACATATCTACCACCTTTGGTTTAGGAATTACAGCTTCTTAAATATAATAGGGAATCCCCAATGCTATCCTGTAGGAGGAGTAGGCCTCACAATAAGGATAAATGAATTTGGGCGCTTTACATTACTAGGACACGTAAAACTTAAAAGTATTTTTTAATTATTACACACAATACAGCAGCTAGGCCTGACAATTAGCTGTAAAGCCATTGAATGCACATGTACATGCATTTGTCACATGTGAGACACCATCTTGATACATACAGATTTTAATTACATTCATACAATAGACACTGCAACACCTTACCTTATTGTTGAGTGGTTCAAATATAATGCACGTCTGGCGGGAGGTGCCGTCCTGTAGTCACAAACTTGAAAATAAAACCGTACAGTAAACGTGTAAATCAGTCATGTTTTTACCTAATCGTAACTACCATACGGTCAGCCCCATGCATATATTTTATGTATCCTTGTGGGATCTCCCCTGGTCGGGGCAATCGTCCGGAGATACAAATCTTGTAGCGATATATCCCCAGTGAAACAGGACTCCAACTCAATTGCACTATAATTGTAAGCCCACAAAGCCTTTGTGTACCGTCTACAAAATATATGCTACCATTATTCTCTGTAACGACGCCAAAGGTCGCAAAATGCATGGTTCTCTATCACCTACTTGTGAGAGTTAACGTGTGGTGTAGCAATTCGATCAAATTCACGGCTCCAGGCAAAGCTCAGTTTATAATCATATCAAAGTGAGATGATTTAGCAATTAAAAATTACCTAGTTGTGGTGTCCTAGGTTATGCCTCGGAAAACCTATTCAGGCATTAGCCTGCGTCATTCCTCTATTAGCATAAGCCCTTTGACTCAGGCTCACAGCTCCCACCTTGGAAACACATTCAGGCGTCATGAACCAGAAAAAATTGTTCTTGGGGGTCCCTGGTTTTTTTTGTCAGCCCACTAGAGGAGTTGACTTACTTAGTTTAGGATGAGACACCACTAGTCAAACCTACACGCACCTACAGGCACTGCTGCAGACCACTGAAGGACAACCTTGGAAGGCTCTGAGGCTTGTTTAAAAAGACCAGTGAAGACTTGGTGAGGTGCGGGAGATGCGTGCAGCCCGTGACCCTAGAGAATCATGGGAATTGTAGTCTTGTGGGGTCGTATTGAGGCGATGAATAACAAGGCTTTTGGTTCTAAGAGAGTGGTGCAATATCTTGTGAAAAACAACTTCCTGTGCTTCAAGGAAGGAAACTTTTTGTTATGTAAATCTTCCAATTATTCCATTTCCATAAAACAAACTTACTTCATTTCAGGGAAAGAATCCTTATGGTACAACACATATTCCCAAAGGAACGTTTTTGGACAAGACTACATTTTTTTGCAGTAAGTTTCTTTAAAATAAAACGGGGGAAGGCCTCCGAGAATCTTTTGGTTATGGGAATCATTAAATCACCTGCGGACAGGCTTATAACAGGAGCTAAATATGTTTGAACATATCACAGATAAGCCATGGCCATGAAATTGATAGGGTCAGTTGGAGAAAATAAAGGTGCTCTGGTATTAATCAGAAGTCTCAATCAAGACGTAGAGGATATTTGTTCTCCTTGCAATATTTGCCTTCTTTAGAACCCCTATTGAGTACTACAATAGTGCCCTTAGTTGTGGGCTTGATATGGATTTTTACTGGCTATTGTACTCTTTAAGCGGTACCAACCGCAGGTACACGTGGGCTGCAGTGACATTCTCTGTGGTTATGGAACTCATTTTCCGATTAACTGGGTCCAAGGGATTTAATCATTTGGACCCAGTCATGCAGGACAGCCTATAAATCCGTCTCTGTTAACACTTAAAAAGTTGCTCTTCTGTGGCTCTTTGTAATTTTTCGATGACATACCATGTAAAGTCGTCTTCAAAATGGCCTGAGGAAGCAACGTGGCACATCGTTTTTGGAATTGTCTTCTTGCACATAAAAGTGCTCCTGTGTTCATTAATACACACTTTGATTTTCCTCGTGGTTATGTTTACATTTTAAGCCACAGAGGCAAATCAGTATGTATATACAATTTGTGGTCTCACAATTTGTGTGGTGTTTGAGGACCCTTGGTGTACTTAAAGCAGAATCCAATTTCTCTGTTGGTTTGGTAAGAGGTTAGATGTTGTTGTGGCTGCATTGAAAATGGCATGGAACAGGAGGAAGTTTCCACAATGCATGTATAGTCCGTTTTGGAGTGTTCTTTTTCTTTGGTCTTGTCTGGACTAAAAGATACCTTTAAGACTTTCCTATCTTGAAGGCAAATACGGGTTTTTAAAAATTCATTAGTCCTGAGTTTAGGATCTTGTAGAGTCTCAAAATGAATTTCTTTAACTGGTTTGACGACACAAGTGGCAGCACATATGCAGACATTCTGTGGCTTTTCAAAGTTTGTAGAAGCTGGTCTCCGGGAATATTGCGGGCTCTTTTCTTAGCTTTTTTGAAAAAATTATATGGATATAATTTTGCCTCTAGTTTGTCACACAATAATTTAGCGTGTGTTTAATAATCACTTTTATCTGTACGTTTGCTGCATAGTCTCAGAAATTGTCCTACTGGTAAGGTGTCCCTTAGGGCTTTTGGATGGAAGCTATCATATCTGAGTAAATTATTACAGTTGGTTGGTTTACAGTAGATCTCAGATTGTAATGTTCCTTTGGCCCAATTCCTTAGACCTAAAAGGGTAATAGATTTTTTTATCAGGTGTAATCGTGAAGCGTAGGTACAAGTCTCTGTAGCTAAGCCACCTCACAAACTCTTTACTATTGTGCCAGATGACAAACACATCATCTATATATTGTTTCCGAACCCGGATGTTGGTATTGAACAGGTTGGTATTCTTATAGATATGTCTTGTTTCAAAGTCATGAACATACAGACATGCCACACTGGGGTGAATGTACTGCCCATTGATGTTCCATGAGTATGAAGATAGAAATTGTTTTCAAATTGAATTGGTGAATGTCATGGGTGCAATCCAGGAAGACATCCTTTGGTGTGATGGAGTCCCATCCAACAGGGATTCCAGAACCTTCAGGGAAGCTTCCTGAGGGGTGCACACATACAAAGCTTCTACATCCAGAGTTATGAATAAACCTATATCTGGTTCAAATCTAATGTCTTGTATTATGTTCAGGACTTCTTTTGTGTCCTTCATATAGGATGGCATCCGGACTACTAGAGGTCTATCTGGTGGTGGGACCACACCCTTATGAATCTTCGGTAGAAAACGGAAATATGGTCCTTTAGGATTTTTTCTATCAGGAATTCAGCGTCTTTACTAGTTATCCATCCATTGACTTCTGCTTCTTTCACCATGAAAATTATATCCTCTTGAGTGCCAACATCTTGTATGACCGCTGTGACCGGCGGAAGATTTGTGAGACAATAATTGCCAGAACACTTCTGCTGCATCCTACCACTGAGGAAGACAATAACACCAGCCTTCAGAAAAAATCCTGTTTTTTCCCACCAACCAGCGCAATGCCCCCAGAAGTACTGGGTTATGAAAGAGCGGTCATACAAGACAAAGTGATTTTCACCATTGCTGCAGCACAGTCAACAATGTTTTGCTGCTGCTGTTAATCCTGGAAACACACACTTGCCACAAAAAAACAGAAAATATATGCAACATTTATCGATTTATCACGCGCACGCAGCATTGCTTATTGTGCCACATTATGAACCAAATTTGCAAATGGGGACCTACTTCAGTCGTTCTTAACTTTTTGAATATCGGGGACCCCACTGAATCATTGTTGGAATTTGGGGTCCTCCACTGAGTCATTACTGGAAGCCATGAAACTCTGCCTAAAAACGTTCGATGATTTGAAGCACAAAGCAATACACAAAAATATAGAAACAAGCTTTGATCAACCAAATATACAAATGAATAAATATTTTATTTAATTCTCAAACAAATATAAAACAGTCACAATTTTAACAGGAAGGTTGAAGATTTTCTAAATTCAATTAAGGCCACTCATCATCCACACTATCTTTCATACTATATTGTGCTCGATGCATCTGCACTGCTCCTTCATATCAATCTGAGGATACTTTCCATATTTTTAGCCTGTAATTCAACATTTCAAATTCCTTCTCATTTACAAAACAGTTTAACATTTTCAATTGAACATTTTACTTTTTTATTTTTCAAAACACTTTACTAATCTGTTAGTATTATTTAATTTTCAAAGCAGTCATGGTCCCCGAGTAGGCTTTGCGGACCCTCAGAGGTCCCTACTTAATATCCATATTGCTTTACATACTGATGCTGGGTGCGGATGCAGTATGGTTCTGAAAAGAATCAAGCTTTCGCAAGGGAACTGGCCTCGTCTAATGGAGAGATATTGACTTAGTCAATTTCTTTTAGCCATGTTGTACAGCAGCACAGCTGCTGTACATCATGGCTTAAAGTTAGGAAAAAAAGCACAATGACACGACTAGCGCAGATTACGAGGGGCATTTATCCGATTTCTTAGTAGGGGACTATTCTCTGTCTTCACAAAACAAAAAATTATCTTATATCCAAGCTGAAGAGAGAGCCAAAAAAGGCCATGCATAGCAGGGAGGGAATAGCCATCTGTATCTCTGTAGCATCTTGAAACCTTTTGGTGAGTACTTCGGGTACTTTTTTTTTGGCGGGACGGGTAAGTAATGAAAGGGGAGGAGATAGGCGGTAGATGGGGTATGCATCAAAGGGGGAGGAGAGAGCAGACTGGACAAGCAACAATGCAGGAAGAGGGTGGGGGCAGGGTGAGTACTTTTAAGGGGAAGACAGGAGTGCAAGTAAATGGAAAAAAGTACCTTTGAAAACGGCGAGCAGTGGAGGAACACTAGGCAAGGGAATCAGTACTTGGGCAATGGTCCAGGGTAGGGACAAACACAAGAGAAGCTGGTACTCACTGACTAAGGAGAAGCAAGGAAATAAGAGTGACAATTAAGTCAATCAATGGTAAGTAGGGTAGCGTAAAGTTAGGCTCCCACTTTTATATATCCTTTATGTTCATTTTCATGTAACCTATATGTATATATTCAATGTGCGTTTAACTTCATTAACCTGTGTTTCACTCTAATAAGAATCGTAGGAGGCCATCACTTCTGAGCATGTTGAGAGATCAGATGTAACAGTACTAAGTTGAATGAAACATCAATGTAACCACATTCATTAAAATATACTTACACTTGAATAATCATTGTTTGATTGCTAAGGACTAAGCATATTATAATGTGCTTTCATTTTTATTCTTGAGTTAACTCAGCTTGATTTTGGGCCTTAGCTAAGCATTGCACTTAATGTTTGCAAGTATGCTGTTTTCTTTCCTCTGTAGGTGTGTTGTCAGGTTCCTCAAAAGCTAAAGAAAGGTTTAAGGTTATATATTAGACTGATAGTGAGGTCTGGAAAGAGAAGGCAGACAGCAGATGCGAAGGGATGATGATGAAAAGAGCCTCCTGTACCAGGCACACTGGGAAGATGTAACTCTCAAGGACAAGCAGATGTATACCTAATTGAGGTGGGAATTTAGGGAGTTTACCTGAAAAATACCATCACAGGATTGGTCTGGAACTATGGGAGTGAGATGTAGATGTTCTGGAACCTAGGTTTGGTCTGTTAAGTAGTGCTCCATAGTTAGTTAGAGCAGATTCTCCCCCGACCTCTCCACTGGCTTTATCTCTAAGTGGAAAGCTTCATTCTAAACACTTTTTCATTTCCTCTGAACTTCTACCGAGGTTCACAGAATGCTGATATCAGTGCTTAATTTGTAAATAAAAATGTGCTGGTCCCCAAAGCCCTCCTCTTAAACGCACAGTTGCTGCAATTAAATGTGCGAACACGGAATACTTAGGCAGCGTAATCCTAAAGCCATCTCGGGGCTCTTTAATCCATTTAAAGCCACTCCCTGCCCCTTCAGCTCACTCTTACAGCTTTCTGCTTTCTCCCTTTGTGAAGCTTTTTCGTTTTTCTCTTCCTCTGTCTTTCCCAAATCTGTCTTTTGCTTGCAGTAAATGCTTGAGGCAGAAAAATAAGTGCAGGTCCTCCAAAATAAGTGCTGGTGCTCTGCACCGGAAGCAACAAGCACAAATTAAGCACTGGCTGATATTCTCCTCTCTTTCTCTTTAGAAATCCACAACTCTCTTTCAGTTCTTTATTTACATATTGTGAGTTTCTTTATGTAACACATCATTTAGATAGTTTGCATTCTTTACATATTGATTGTTACTATTCTGTATTTCATAATACTTACATTTAGACTACTTGAGCAACAAAATATTCCTGCTGCATTATTACATTGTCTTAACCACTGCCTATTCTGTTGATTATTGATTTGACAAATAATTGGAAAATAAACCTTTATGGTTGAATCCCATCCTCTCTGTCCTCATTGTGGAGCCACCTTGCTTTCACTGTAGTTGAAATATATTTTCAGTGTTAACTCCCTCTCATCCTTTCAAGTAGACAACCAAAGGTCTATACAACTAGTGGGGGATTCTGTTTGATGATTTTACCAAGGGATTGAGGTTCAAATACCCCCTTCCATCATAAGGAATGAGGGGGCTCTAGGCCCCCGGTAAAAAAACAAAGGCCCACCTTATTGCATTGGCGGTAAAAACCGCCTACTGCTGCGGTGACCAAAATACCATCGCCGCGGTCTTCACCCGTCTACCAAATTATGACCGTAGCTGGAATTCCACCAGAAGGATGGCAGAATTCCGGCTGCGGCCACGGCGGTGGATGACAGTAAGGTGGCAGGGCTGCCAGCAGCAGCGCCACGCCAGTAGACCGCCGCAGACCATATCATGACACATGATACGGCCTGGTGGTGTTCTGCTGGCGGACGCTGCTGCTGGAAGCAGCTTCCCGTCTCCTGCCGGAGGAACCCCTGAAATCTGGTAAGCCGGGTGCTCAGACAGGGGAGGTGGGTGGGGGGTGTTGTGTGTGTGTGTGTGGAGGTGTGTGTGTATATTTGTGTGTGCGTGGATGCGAGTGTGCATGTATGTACCTTTGGGTGTGTGTATGTTGTGTTGCATGAATGCGTGTGTGCATGTATGTATGTGTGGATGTGTGTGTGAATGGATGTATGCATGGGTAGATGTATGTGGGTATGAGTGTGTATATGCGTGTGTTCGATGGTGCTTAAAGGTGCATGCATGTTGTGGACGGGTCTGGTGAGGGAGGCAGGGTGGAGGGAAACCTGGGGAGGGGGGGAGAGGAGGGATGAACCCTATCCGTAAGGAAGCTACAAAAACCATGGCGGTAGGTGGGGTCATAATCCCGCGGGCGGGCTAGTGATGGCCGCCTAGCTGGAGACTTAAGTCTCCAGCCCGGCGTCTGTTACCCCTGTGGCGGACGGAGTGGTACATTGACGGTTTGGCTGAAGCCAAATCGCCAATGTCGTAATATGGGGAAAAGTACCGCCAGCCTGTTGGCAGTACTTTTCTCCATTTTACAGCCGTCTGCCAGGGTTGTAATGAGGGCCAAAATGTCTCTCAAGAGACAGCATGTGTGCTGTCTCAGGTGAGACATAAAGAATAGGATGTGAGGCATTAGGAGGGTGGGGAGAGAGCAAAATGTAAAGGAAGCAAATCTGTCTGCCAAGAAATATTGAAGAACACAAAACAATTAATAGTGGCTCCAAAACATTTAAGGGCACTAAGGTGAAGGCAATTGAGTGTTTAAGGAGGTGGCAGGGATATGTCCTGTCTGAGAGGAAATGGCCTTTACCATGCAGCATTTGTCAATACTTTTTTCCATGCAGGTAAGTATTTGTACTTTTGCAGTGCAGTATTTTACCACACAGGTAAGTTGGTTTTTTTAAGTAACATACTTTTATGTTATTTAATAAAAGTGATTTTAGATTTTAGGGATGGGTATAGCTAAGGGTGACTTGAGGGTTCAGAGGTGGGTGGAGGTAAATGGAGGTGAGGGTGATTTGAGGGTCCGGGGTTGGGTAGAGGTAAAGGAAAATGAGGGTGACTTGAGGTACATGGTTGGGTAGAGGTAAAGGTATGTGAGGGTGACTTAAGGGCTCAGGTGGATGGATGAGAGGGAGATTTTAGGGTTTGGGTGGGTAGAGGTAAAGGGAGGTGATGGTCATTTAGGAGTGGGAAGCGGTGAAGGTAAGGATTTTAGGGGGTTAGGGTTGGGTAGAGGTAAGGGTGAAACATAAACCTTTTAAAATTGCAGCATGTTTGATGATCAATAAAACATTCTCTAAATTCTAAAAAAGGTACCAAACAAATAAGTAAATGTGACACAGTGGCAAAATGTTAATTCTATAAGGCAACATCTTGAACAAAGGGAATATGATTACAGTTTCTTCATCAATAAAAGCAAAAGGCAGCTGAAATGTATGTTTCAGAAACTTGTCACATACCACATAGTTTTGTCATTGCTAGTTGTTTGTGTTTAGCTCTTGGAAATACCAGAAAGCGTAAGCTTTAACTCTGATAGTTTCAAGTTGCCTTGTAAGCAAAAGCAAAAAAAAAGTACCACAATCTGAGAGCAAGCAGAACAGTAGAACACTAATCAGAAATCAATCAGTTCTTGGTTGATGCTCCAGGGAAGAAAAGAAACACACAAAGACAGTAAGGCCGACAATGAAGCCAACCAGTGGTGAGTAATGGGCAGGTTAAATGTCCTGTTTAGAGTTTTTTTGTTTTTTGCTTTTCTTTTTTTAAACTGTGGATTATTACAAGCAACAGTACATGTGCTGTCTCAGGCAAGACTCCAAAAATATATTTGTGCTTGAATGTCTGAAACAAGGGTGCATCCTAGCCCCCTTGTTGTTTTCATTAGATACATGTGATCTTTGAGCTAATTTAACCAAAATGAAATCTTTTCCCCCTTTCTGGGAGACATTGCAGTATCTAGCATTATCTATGTTGAGGATATAGTTCTGCTTGACTGAATCCCAATCAGCCTTTATAACAGTTACTAGAATTGTCTAAATAGGCAGCCAAAAATAATCTAGAATTAGATATACAAAAAACAAAAACTGCATGTTTTGGTCGATGTTCAAAAGTGGCTGATTGGTGATGGAGGGTGATTGGGACAAGTTTGGAAAAATGACAACTACTTTAGCAGGCAACTTATAAACCAAACCCCACAATGCAATCTAAAAGGCGGTTAGTAATTCATTTGTTCTCAGCCTCTTACATTTCTTTAAATTAATAAATAAAAGTATGATATCAAACCACTCCTCAAAATATGTACAGCAAAAATTTGAGCGTATTGCTCTTTCTGCCAGGTCCCATTCTGGAGGCCTAGGAGCAAGCAAGGACTACTGGGCCCAGGCTGTGGGAATGAATGTCATTTTTCTCTGATGTCTCAGGATCTGTCCTACTATGGCTCAGCAAACTAGGCCAAGTAAAACACTTTCAGCACCTAGCTCTCAGTGGTATTGATGGCAAGCTCTTACAACCTTCTAAGGGCGGTAGAGTGGGGGCTTGCAAAGTCAAAATTCAACAATCACCCAGCAGCGCAATAACATTGTCCAACCCAATGCTTTACTTCTAAATTGAAAAGTAATTTTACCTATGTGTTTGGGTTACTGCACTCTGGATTCTGCCCAACCTTTCTTCTTTCCCTAGTATCCCTCCACTAATGGGTCTTGGCAGGTCTACATTGGCTTCAGAGTGTCTACTTGGTATGTATTAAGACTCAGGTGCTGATTACCCCTGTTCGGTATGTTAGAGATCAGTTCAATAGAGTCCCCTTTGTTCCAGGCACACCATACAGCAGTTCTCTGTGTCCTTTTTCAGCAGCCAGCAGTGACTGGTAGAAAACAACTCTGGTTGCCCAGCAGTTCTCTGGGTACTCTGATGGGCACTCCCTTTTTTGTTTAAAGAGAATTTGGAATTGAAACAAGTGGGTCAGTGGCTCTCACTTTGATATAGTTAAAGCAGCCAGGAGATGTGGATTCCCTGTCTGCACTCAAAGAAGCAGTTTGTGGTGGTACTTCTTTCAAGTGTCTTCAGTAGGCTGCTCGTCAGACACATCCTCATAGCAAGGTAGTCTTCAGCCTAGAGTTACCCACAGCAGAGGCACAGAGATGTGTGTGCTTTCTGCAACTTACTTCCAACATCCACACTTGAACAATGATCAGGAAAGAGACAAAAGGCTGGCCTCATCCCAAGGGGTTCCTTTCACATTGAACAACAGAGACTGCATTCCCATCCTTTGCCTCCACCTTCTATCAAATGGCAGTGTGACAAGAAGACTAACTTGTAGCTCCTCTCAGCAAAAGGCCTAACTGAATTTCCAAAGAAACCTTGTCTCTACTCTGTCTCCACTTCAGTGTGTAGGTCTCCTTCCTCCAGCTTTAGAAATGTGAGCGACACACTTTCACTGTCTGAGAAAACAACCTTGCCTTCATTTTGTACACATGAACAAGCCAAGGGCCAACAAAATGAAACATACAGGCATCTATTACTTTGTCTCACTCAAATAAATTATGCAAGTACCTCACACACCACATACACAAACATGCACAACGTGCAATTGGGATGGTAGTTTTAGGATTGGGCTACCTCATAGAAGTTGAACGAACTTTACACCAGTAAGCCAATAGACTTCCACTCTAGTGACACAGGTAAGACAATCTGGTCACAACTGCGGAGTCACAAAACACAGTATGCTGCCACCATCCCTCTACACGCTAAGCTCACGACAGAGACAGTAGTCGACTGACAGTAAAATGCTCCCCTCCCAATCACAGGACAGGTCCAGAACCTCACAACCTAGGCCTCTACACACACACTAGATTAGTGTGAGTATAGGGCAAACATCAGAAATTAGGACACCACAAACTCACAGTCTTGTGGTCAAAGCAGGAGAACATGACTGAACACCATGCAGGGAACATTCCTGCCCCATTATTATGGTACAAAAACTTTAATCATCATGATCTATGTAGTTTAGCTAAGGTGGATGGACAATTATGAAGGCTTATATATCTGTCAAAAAAGTGTGTTGATTGATCGTCGAATGACAGGACTAAAAGGTATAGCATGTGCACACACTCTGTAATACAATCTGCTGCATGACTATAAAATGATCACTACATGCTAATTATGACCATAAGGTGAAACCTTTAAAAGTGTTCACCTTTTGCCAAGTTGGGGACAGGTTGCAGAAAAACGCTCAACACACGCAGAGTGAAGAAGCCAAGGAGCAGGAAACTGAGCTGAGCTCCTTAGGAGGCACTTGAGGTGCACGAAGAAGGCAGGCAGACCAGCACAACAAGGCAAATATTGCAGTTTCTCCTGGCAGTCCCACAGCAGTGTCCAACTAGATCAGCATCAGGGGGCAGCTGGCAACAGGGCGACAAACAGAAAAATAATCCAATTAGTCATTTAGGCGACACAGCAACAGAAGAGCCCCTCAGCAGAGCAGTCCCTTTGTCAGAGATTCCATCCCAGGTCCAAACGTGCTCTAAAAAATCATGCAGTCAGAGCCCCTGTACTCATACCCTGGTGCCCTGCTTCTAAAAGGTGGGGGAAGTTTCCAGCAAGGTCTGACCAGTTCCAGGAGTTTCACTCCTCCTCTACTCAGGCTCCAGACATCAATAGCGAGTACACAAACCCTTTGTGAGAGGGCAGAACACAGCCTATACAAGTGTAAAGTGTGCCCCGCTTCCCTCTCTCCCAGCCCAGGAACACCATCAGTATGTAGATGAATGCAGATGTAACCCTGTCACACCGAACCCTACCTGATTGATGGCTGTCTGGAGAGTATGCACAAAATGAAGCTGTCACTCAGCCCAAGACGTGGATAGGAGACAGGCTGAAAAGCACTAGAGTTAGAAAGCACAGGGAAATGCCCACATTCTAAAAGTGGCATTTTTAAAATAGTAATATAAAATCCATCTACACCAGTAAGCAGGATTTCTCACTACCATTCCAAACATACCAAACATGCCCACGCTATTCCTTACATATCAGAAATTACCACTTAAACATATATAAGAGAATTTCTAATGCAGACCTATGAGAAGAGAGGCACTCATAGCAGTGAAAACATGAAATAGGCTCTCTGTCACTACTAGGATATGTAACACATAAAAATATATGTCCTACCTTTTACAAACGCAGCACCCTGCCCGCAGGGCTATCTAGGGCCTACCTTAGGGATGAAGTAGGTGCAGTAAAAGGGGAGTTTAGGTTTGGCAAGTAGTTTGACATGCCTAGTCAATGCAGCAGTAAATTGTGCATGCAGGCCCTGCAGTTGCAGGCCTGAGACAAGTTTGAAAGGCTACCTCTGTGGGTGGCACAACAAGCGCTGCAGGCCCACTAGTAGCATTCAATTTACAGGCCCTGAGTACATGGCATATCACTTTTCAAGGGACTTACAGGCAAATTAAATAATCCAAACCGGTGTAAGCCAATTATACCAAGATTTAGGGGAGAGAGCACATGCACTTTAGTACGACTAGCAGTGGTAAATTCCTAAAGCCACCAGTAAGAGGGTCAGAAAAATAGGAGGAGAAAGGCAACAAATTTGGGGATAACCCAACATAAAGGGCCATTGCCAACAGATACAATTGGGTTTTCTATTGTCGCCATATCACCAACATTTAACTCAGTATTCTTCACACCCCATTTTTTTATCATACTAATTTATGTACTTGTTTTGATTTGCTTTAACTGGTTTAGAGATGTTATTTCTATTTAACCATACATGCTGACCTTGTTTTAACCAACCTGGAGTAAGCTTAGATCCTGGTTTTATCCCTGTCAAGAAAATTAATGTAGAAGTACCTGTGACTTTGTTAGGTGAAGTGTGATAGGGCCGTAGCATCTCACGCAGTGTGTTGGAAATTGATTTTCTAGCAATATGAGCTAACTGAAAAGATTCCTTGATAAGTTTGCTCATCCTTTCTGTTAGAAATGGGGTCTCTAGTTGGCACTGGTTTGCACCCTCTCCAAGTAGGGACCCTCACTCTAGTCAGGGTAAGGGTATCATACAGCTAGGATAAAGCCTGCTCATTCCCCTGGTAGCTTGGCACTGGCAGTCAGGGTTATCTTAGAGGCAATGTGTAAAGTATGTGTACACACACACACACACACACACACACACAGTAACATAATTAAAACACCACAAAAGTACTCCACACTAGTTTAGAAAACTAGGCAATTATTATCTGATTAAACAAAACCGAAATGACAAAAATCCAACATATACAAGTGACGATACACATTTTCAAAGATTAAATCTTAGTATAGTGCTTAGAAGCACAATAGCTTCAACTGGGGCTATCGCGGCATCTTGACAGAGTTGCTTCCAACAGTCCTACGCCACTCGCGAGGGAGTGCAGGCCGGTCACAGAGTCACATGGACCCTGGGAAAATGATGAGGAAACAAATCAGTTGCATGGACTCTGAGAAGGGAGGCACCGCAGGAGCCGATGCGGCATGGGTTCCTAACTGCTACTCGAGAGGTGAGGCATTGGTTTCTTCTTGCTAGGCGGGGAGGTGAGCTGTTGGTTCCTTACTGTTGCAGGGGAGGTGATGCAGCGTCAGTGGCGAAGCATCGGTTGCTTACATCAAGGCGGTGTCGATGAACGCAGGTCAAGATGAGAAGCGTCAACTTAGTGGTGTCGCGATCACACCATCGGTCGGGTGCCACAGATGTCGGTGACACAGCACTCGGAACTCACACTGTGGCAGGACTTCGGAGACACTGGTGTGACGTTGTCAGCCCTGTGTTGCTGGTCGAGGTCATTGCATTCAGCGGGGATCACAGCTCCTGTGCAGGCAGCAGTGCGGAGTCAGAGAGCGGCGATGGTTCCGAAGTCGCTCTGGAGTCAATGTGCTCAGTTTCTTTTTTGTTGCTCCAGAGCTCAATTGAAAAGGCCCAGGACCTGGATTTTGCACCATTTGGCAAGTTAGGACTCTTAGCAAGAGAGCCCAGGCACTGGCAGGTGAAGTCTTTGATGGCCCAGAGACTTCATAACAGGAGGAAAGCTCAGTTCAAGCCCCTGGAGAACCTTTGGAAAGCAGGATGTAGAAAGCAAAGTCCAGTCCTTTACCAGGACAGAAGCAGCAGAAGGTAGGCCAGCACAACAAAGCAACAGGGAGAGTAGCAGTCCCTCCTACAGCATCCAGCTCTCCTTCCTGGCACAATGTCATCAGTACAGAAGTGTCCTAACTATGTGGTGTCAAGGGTCCCATACTTATACCCATTTCTGTCTTTGAAGTAGGCGAACTTCAAAGATAAGTCTTTGTAGTGCACAAGTCCCTGCCTTGGCCCCAGGCACACTCCAAGGGGTTGGAGACTGCTTCATGTGAGGACAGGCACAGTCCTATTCAAATGCAAGTGTCACCTCCTACCACCACTCTAGTTCAGAAAGACCCATCAGGATATGCAGAGCACACCTCAGCTTTCTTTGTGTGACAGTCTAGAGTGAATGCACATGTTACTCTATGGAGAGATAGACCTTGCAACATTGAAAAACGAATTTAGCAATATTTCACAATCTGGACATGTAAAACACATCAGTACATGTCCTATCTTTTAAATATAATAATGCACCCTGCCCAAAGGGCTGCCTTGGGCCTATGTTAGGGGTGACTTACATGTAGTAAAAGGAAAGGTTGGGTCTGCCAGGTGGGTGCACTTGCCAGGTCAAAATGGCAATTTAAAACTGCACACACAGACAATGCAGTGGCAGGCCTGAGACATGTTTGCAGGGCTACTTATGTGGGTGGCACAATCAGTGCTGCAGGCCTACTGGTGGCATATGATTTACAGGCCCTGGGCATACCTGGTGCACTATACTGGGGACTTACTAGTAAATCAAATAAGCCTATCATGGAGAAACCAATCAGCAATATATTTTAGACAGAGAACATGTGCACATTAGCATTGGTCAGCAGTGGTAAATTGCCCAGAGCCCTAAAGCCAACAAAAATAGGTCAGAAAAAATAGAAGAAGAAGGCAAAATGTTTGGAAATGTTTGGGGATAAACCTGCAAAAAGGTTCAGGTCCAACACTTTTCACTAGCCCATTAGCCTGTAGGTGTAGGTGACCTGTAGAGTGAGTTCTAATGTGTTCTAATGTGTTCAATGGATACATTCTTACGAAAATACTTCACTTGCTCTGATACATATTGTAACTCCCTGTCAGAGATGATAGAGCTGGGTAAACCGTCAGACTGGAAGGTGTCTCTAAGACATTTGATAAGTGTCATAGTGTTGATATTATTGACAGATTTCACTGTCACCTAATGAGAACGGTAGTCAAACATCACAAACATATATTTGCTATGCATTTTGGAAAAGGTGATGTGACCTAAAATGTCTAATATCAATTCGTTCCAAGCTAAGTTCACATGCTTAACATTTGTTTACCCAATTTTCTATCAAATTATCTGAGGTAGGGAACCAGTACCCTACCCAAACTTTACTCTTGGTCAATCTTCTTCCTAAATGATGTTCATGGGCAATATCAATAACATGTGTTCTTATACCTTCCATTGGTTTAACTTTTCCAAACCTCATAATAAGGTTGCTACCTGTAGATAATTAATTTCTTAAGTTCCAAAATGGCTTCAATGGTTCAGGTAATTCTCGAAATCATTTTGG
Organism: Pleurodeles waltl; assembly: GCF_031143425.1. Taxonomy (NCBI): domain Eukaryota; kingdom Metazoa; phylum Chordata; class Amphibia; order Caudata; family Salamandridae; genus Pleurodeles; species Pleurodeles waltl. Next base: position 652,032,586 of record NC_090444.1, on the reverse strand, counting down.
CCACCCCTTAATGCTTTCTCTTTCACCGATAATAGGGTTTTGTTATCTCTCAGGCACTCTACCTAGTCACTGTGTAAAATGGCAGGAATGTCAGTGGATAGTGCAGATTCTTCAGGCATTATATTCTAATACCTGTGATCACTAATTGGTAACCTGGAAAGACAACCCGCTACTTGTTTTTTGATACAGGCACATATTCAATTTTAAAGTTATATTTCTGTAGTCCTAACACCCTTTAGCATGCAGGGTGTCGTTTTCTCAATTACTTTTTAGAGCAGAAGAGATCAAAGGTTTATGATCTGTTTTTAAGATGAAAGGCAAACTCCAAAGAAAGAACTTAAAATGATTAATACCCTGGCAACAGGCAAGTGCTTCTCTTTTGATTGTAGAATAATTCAATCCTGCTCTCTTAAGTGTTCTAGAGGCAAAAACAACAATTTTACACTGAGGAGGAACCTAGAATCCAATTTTTCATGCACCTGCAATGGTGTGAAAGCTTTCGGGGTGTTATTAATTAAGGTGTTATGGACGAAGTACACAGGTTGTTGTCAAGAAGTCCGGAGAGGTGTCGCTGCAGTGATAGACCTCCACCAGAGCTCAAATACACTGCACTCCCTCTAGCACGATCGTCTGAGGTTACAGTCTCAACTTTCTTCATTCCTCAAGTGTACAGGCACCCTCAGCTTATGAGCAAGAATCGCCTGATGTAAACAGAAGAAGGTGCGCACTTAGAAGCGTGAGTCAGCCGAAGCAATCAGCAGTCCAGGTGCACACTACAAGCACACCCCTCACGATGACGCAGAAGGTACAGGAGCGCACTTTGGTACTTCCATACACATCAGGCTAAAACAGAAGAACGTGTCACTTTCGTCAAAGTTGAACGGTCAGGTGGCCATCAAAACATGTTTCCTTTCCACTGGTACTTTCACTTCCCATCCAGTATGATGAGAATATCTGCCCGTTAAGTCTCCCAGGAGCGTGTCATATAAAATTGCTCTCACTAGATCGGTGAAAAAAAAATCAACATCCACAGAACTATCTGTAGTAATAAATTAGAGGAGACAGGTAAGAAGGTCGAACCAATATTTATTCCCATGAAGTCCCCACCGGCAGAAGAGATGACCATTAAGGCGGTGGTCAAGGGTAAAACTGCCAAGGTATTCAAAACATGCATTCTGAATAGGAACGTAACAACAATAACTTAGAACGGGTAATCCAAGATGGGGTGACTTGTGGGGCTCTGACCAGGTTCTGTTACCCAGAATCCTTTGCAAACCTCAAAACGTGGCTAAAAAAACACGTTTTCCTCTCATTACGGTGACAGAAAGTTCTGGAATCTGAGAGGAGCCACAAATTTTCCTTCCACCCAGCGTTCCCCCAAGTCTCCCGATAAAAATGATACCTCACTTGTGTGGGTAGGCCTAGCGCCCGCGACAGGAAATGCCCCAAAACACAACGTAGACACATCCCATTTTTTGACAGAAAACACAGCTGTTTTTTCCAAAGTGCCTGCCTGTACATTTTGGCCTCTAGCTCAGCCGGCACCTAGGGAAACCTACCAAACCTGTGCATTTTTGAAAACTAGAGACCTAGGGGAATCCAAGATGGGGTGACTTGTGGGGCTCTGACCAGGTTCTGTTACCCAGAATCCTTTGCAAACCTCAAAAAGTGGCTAAAAAAACACGTTTTCCTCACATTTCGGTGACAGAAAGTTCTGGAATCTGAGAGGAGCCACAAATTTTCTTCCACCCAGAGTTCCCCCAAGTCTCCCGATAAAAATGATACCTCACTTGTGTGGGTAGGCCTAGCGCCCGCGACAGGAAATGCCCCAAAACACAACGTGGACACATCACATTTTTTCATAGAAAACAGTGCCTACCTGTGGATTTTGGCCTCTAGCTCAGCCGGCACCTGGGGAAACCTAGCAAACCAGCACATTTTTGAAAACTAGAAACCCAGGGGAATCCAAGATGAGGTGACTTGTGGGGCTCTGACCAGGTTCTGTTACCCAGAATCCTTTGCAAACCTCAAAATGTGGCTAAAATAACACGTTTTCCTCACATTTCGGTGACAGAAAGTTCTGGAATCTGAGAGGAGCCACAAATTTCCGTCTACCCAGTGTTCCCCCCAAGTCTCCCGATAAAAATGATACCTCACATGTGTGGGTAGGCCTGGTGCCCGCGACAGGAATAGATCACACAACGGTCAATGTTGGTCCTTACATGAGGCAGCTGTTGACCCTGGGTTGATCCATTCCTGACGCAGGCACTACGTGTAGGCACTTAAGTGGGGTATGCTTTTTGTATCAGGACAGGTGAGGAGTCACTGGCTGGTAGGAATTTTGTGTATCCCAGCATATTCCTGTAGTTTGTGTGACAGAAATGCAAGAAAAATTGAGTTTTTATTCAACATTTCAGCTTTGCAGGGTATTCTGGGTAAGAAAACTTTGAGGAATCCACACAAGTCACACCTCTGTGAACTCCCCCGAATGTTTAGTTTCCAGAAATGTTTGGGTTTAGTGTGTTTCTCTATATGGCCGCCGAACCCAGGACCAAAAACACGGGTGCCTGCCTTACAAAACCAGTTTGTTTTGCCATAGATAATTTTGATGTCTCCACAATACGATTTGGGTGGTGGAATTTGGGGCTGAACTAAATTGGGGAGCTGCCAAGAGAGCACTCTCTCTCTCTCTGCTTGCCGCCGCATTCACCTGCTCTCTGGGTTGGGCTAACCCACTATTACCCAGTTGCACAAACAGCTTGCGAAGGGACAGCAGGACTGTCCTCATCACCTCCCTCATAATGTACTGGAAGAGGAGTTATCGAATGGGACTCCTCCGACTAAAAAATCACTCCCAGAGTCTGCGCCATTGTCCTATCCCTCAGATGCTATTCAACGGAGGCAACTTTACTGGGTGTGACTGAAAATATCCGTCAACAAATTGATAAAGGAGAAACAGTAGCTCTCATCCTATTGGATTTAAGCGCAGCTTTTGATACTGTATCTCACTCTTCTCTTTTAAAAACTCTTAATATCAAGGGTATTGGCGGCAAAGCCCTCTTGTGGCTGTCCAGCTTTTTATCCAATAGGACTTTTCAGGTTTTTTCTCACATAGCTTCCTCTCTGATTCATGCATCTCCTTACGGAGTCCCTCAGGGCTCCATTCTTAGTCCACTACTTTTTAAGATATATGTCAGTCCTTTGGCAAGCATAGCAGAACAAGCTGGTCTAACTATCTATTCTTATGCTGATGATACTCAACTTATTTTTTCACTTTCTCCCAAAGAAACCTCTAACTCTTCCTCTTTGCAAATAGGACTATCTAAGATAGCCAATTGGATGCATTTTAATAAACTCAAACTTAATGGAGGAAAGACAGAACTCCTCATTTTTGGAAACAAAAAATCACTCTGGGGCCCCCAACATTGGCCCTCTGAGATGGGTGCCCCCCCAATCCCTTCTCTTTCTGCATGTAACCTGGGCATCATTATTGATGACCAGTTGACTATGAAACAGCAGGTGACCAAAGTAGCTTCTACCTGCTTTGCTATCCTGAAGTGGCTTCGTAAAATTCTCTGGATGCTTCCTGTGGCTGCTCAAAGAACCGTGGTCCAAGCGCTGGTTATTTCTAGACTGGACTACGGTAACGTGCTCTATTTGGGTGCAAATAAAGAAGTATTACACAAACTTCAAGTTGTTCAGAATTCTGCGGCCAGGCTTCTTTGTCAACTTCCCAGAATTGCTCCCACTTCTGGTGCACTTCGTGAACTACATCGGCTGAAAATTGAGAATCGCATCAAATTCAAAGCTCTATGCTATTTGCATAGAATTACTATGGGCCTAGCTCCCAACTATCTTAAAACTTTGGTCCAACTCTATCGGCCCTCTCGTTCTCTTCGATCCTCTAATCAACATAAATTCCAGGTGCCCAGATTCAGACGTACCAAAATGGGGGGACGTTCTTTTGCCTTCTTAGCTCCCTCTCTTTGGAACTCTCTTCCTCTTCATTTACGGCATGAAAGGGTGTTCATTAGATTCCGTAAGGAGCTTAAGACATGGCTTTTTAACCAGTAATCGCCCAAGTTGATCTCCTGACTCTGCCTTTTGTCTTGCATTGTCTGGGCGCCGGGAAACCTCCGGGTAGCTGTGCGCTATACAAATCCAATAAATAAATAAAATGCTGTCTCAGTATCTGATGTCTCAGTCTCTGATCCTATGTCAGAGCGGTCCTCTATAACCCGAGTGCAGGCAGCAGACATCCATCAAGATGCCATCTCTGCTATTGGCTAAACAGTTGCTCTAAAACACTAGCCTACGTAGACAGTCACAAAATCGATGGTGTGTGTGAAATACGTGCAACAGTAGAGGCCACTTTACCTGCGCTTCTTCCCTCAATCAGCACGTTCTTTCAAGACACTCAAAAAACACCTTGTCACATACCATTCGTCACAGTCTTTAGCACCTCCTGCGCCCAGTCCAACAATCATTACTGGTGCTCCCACACCCTCCTCCTCGGATTCCCTCATTACCACCCAGCAAAAGTGCCCTTCATCTCTCCATAGCCGCCCTCCACCCGCACATACATTTCATTGGTATTATAGCGCAGGTAATGGCTGACTTCACTAATGTACTCAGCTATTTACATAAAATACAGATTTGCTCTTTGCAGTAGGCATATAAACCTTCTGCGCTTCTTTATGGCACTAAAACTGCCACTAGACAAGTCTGACCCTTTTCCCCCCAGGGAAACCACACACATATTGACAAAAGTGATATATATATGACAGCCAACCACCTGAAACTCAACTCAAGCAAAACCAAAATAATCCTCTTTGGCCCACACAAAAACACCTGGGACCCCTCATGGTGGCCCACCACGCTAGGCCCTGCACCCACCCCCGCCAACCACGCACACAACATCGGCATCATCCTAGACTCCTCCCTCTCGATGACCCAACAAATCAACGCTCTCACCTCCTCATGCTTCAACACACTCCGTATACTGAAAAACACATTCAAATGGATTCCCACAGAGACCAGAAAAACTGTTACTCACGCACTCATCAGCAGCAGACTTGATTACGGAAATGCCCTCTACGCCGGCACCACTCTAAAACTCAAGCACAAACTACACGCATCCAGAACTCAGCAGCACGACTCATCCTCGACCTCCCCCGACACGAACACATCTCTCCACACCTCAAATCCCTCCACTGGCTCCCCATTGACAAAAGGATCACCTTCAAGATCCTCATCCTCGCACACAAATCACTCCACAACACAGGCCCTGCCTACCTCAACGAGAGTCGCCTTCCACACCCCCACACGAAACCTCCGCTCAGCTGACCTCTCTCTCGCCTCTGTCCCCCGCATCAAACACACCACCACCGGGGCAGATCCTTCTCCTACCTTGCACCCAAAGCCTGGAACGCCCTCCCAACCCACCTTCGCAAGACCCAAAACCTACTTCTTTTCAGGAAGGGCCTCAAAACCTGGCTTTTCGAACAGTGAACCTCCCAGCCCCTTTCCCTCCCCCGTCCCCCCCCCCAGCGCCTTGGGACCCTCACGGGTGAGTAGCGCGCTTTATAAATCTCTTTGATTGATTGATATATATATAGTTCTATCTCTATATATATATCTATCTACATAGATATATCTATAGATATATCCATGTACATAGATATATCTACATAGATATATCTATATATATATATAGATTTATTTTTTTTGGGTTGTTGTATGGTTTCCTTGGGGGCCAAAATGCCCCCCAGGGAAACCCTACAACATCTAAAAAAAATATTGCCCCCACAGGGCGACCCCCTGTCCTTTTATTTTATTTTTTATTTTATTTTTTGGAGAAAAAAAAAATTTCCCGGGGGGGGGGGCGCGATCGCGCACCCCCCAGGGGGCACCTACTTTTTTTTAACAAAAAATATGCCCCCGAGGGGGGCAGGAAACACTTTCAGGAAGGCCTCGTAAGAAAGGGGAGACTCTCCCCTTTCTTACGAGGCCTTCCCGAATGTGGGGAAGGCCGTTTTCCCCATTGAAGCAGGAAGCGGCCGCAAGGCTGCTTCCTGCTTCGATGGGGAAAACAACTTTGTAACTGTGGCGCGCTGACGTCACAAAGGGGCAGGTGGGGGGTGGAGGGGAGACACGTAAGCTTCCGTGTCTCCCGGGGCTAGGAAAAAAAAAATAATCCTCGGGTGTGACGCACCCGAGGATTTATTAACACCCTCCCTCGTGTCGGTCACTGGTCGTGACCCGCACCAAGGAGGTAGTGCGGGCGTCGCCCAGTGGCCGTCGCCCACATTGAAGGGGTTAAGTTCCTTTAACCATGTGAACTGCACTCCTTTTTTTAGAAGATTCCTGAGTGGAAGTGCTAAATGGCAAAAGTGACACACAAATTGTGAATAGAATTCACATAATCCCAAAAACAATATTAATTGATCTTTGTCAAAGGGAACACTCATTCTTTCAGTTGCCTGTAACAGACAAGACTTGGGAGAAGAACCTTCCGTTGAAATAGTGTGACCCAAGTATTCAACTTTCTGAGTTACAAATTTACATTTCCTATTTACAACATCATACCTGTATCTTGTAACACCTTTAGTACCTTAGCTAAGCATTCATTATGAGTTCCTATGGAATCAGCAAAGATAAGGATATCATCCTGAAATGCCATGACCCCATCCATGTTTTGTAGTAGAATAAACATCTACTTTTGAAACACAGAAGCAGCCGAAGCCAACCCAAATGGCATGTGTGTATATCTAAATATTCTATCAGGGGTAAGGAATGTGGTGAGATGTCTGCACGTTTCATCTAAAATAATCTGATGGTGTGCAGTTTTGATATCAAAGGAAGTAAAATATTTTGCTTCATTTAATTGCACACATAATTCTTGTATTTTGGCAAGGGATGACAATCAATAATTATTTGTTTATTTAACATTCTCAAATCTGCCTATAATCTGATTGAGCCACTCTTTTTTCTTAACCAAAACAATGGGAGAAACCCATTCAGAACAGTTCACAGGTTCAATCACACCTTCATCTATCCATTGCTTAATCAACAAACTAAGATCTTTTCTAACACTAAGGGGAACATTTCTTAAATTGTGTCTCACTGAAAAAGCCCCATTTTTAACTTGATCACATGAGAAAATCCTTTGACCGTACCCAATTCCTTTATGAAAACATTTTTGTATTGTGTAATGGTCGCCTCAATACCTTGGTCGATAGCCATGCAGTACACTGGAACTTCAAAGGAAGGATCCAAAATAATAACAAGATTATCCAGATAACTCCATCTTAAAACATGTTGGCCTTTATCCACTACAGAGATCTTCCCTAAAATCATGCGACTATCATGTGAGATAGAAGCCATAAAAAATCCTAACCTATGAATGCAAGTTTGACTGTAACCATATGTTTTAATGTCAATGTTTTCCAGTTTCCTTCCACGCCAATGTTCCTTGAAGAAAACTTCAGGTACAATGGGAAAATGACTAACCAGAATCTGACAGCATAGAAGTCTTGACACCATCTATATGAACATCACACCTGGGAGGTACTGTAAATTGCTCATCTACTCCAGGAGAAAGAACATCATAGTGATCCGTGTTCTCCCCACCCACCATCAGAATTAAAATTTCTCACTCTTGAGTGACTTGTTCTTGAGATTTATCATCTTCAGTCAAGTTTACTCCATGTTGAGGTCTGCAAACCAAAGGAAAATGCCCTATTTTGCCACATTTGAAACAATCCTTTGAAATAGCAGGACAATTATTTTTATTAGCAATAGTGGTGGATCCGCATCTAAAATGTTTGCTTTTGTTGCTCATTGACTTGTTAACAACTTTACTGGATTTATTCTTGTTGGAATTTCTAACAACTGCCACCTCCAAATAATTATCTTTATCATCATTCAATAACCTACACAAACGTATAGATCTTTCTATACCTTTAGCCACTTCAATGTCTTCCTTCAACAATGGATTTTTGTGATGCAACGGTTGTTCCTGAATCTTTTTGTTATAGCAGTACATAATCACTTGGTCAGAAATATACTGTTGATCAAGAGAACCAAATTCACACCTGGCAGCCAGAATATGAAGAGCAGCTACATATGCTTCAATAGGCTCAGAAGCAAGCTTGTGACGAGAATGAAAATTGAAATGTTTCATCCCAATATTCAGTTCAACTGTGTAATGTAGTTTTAACCTATTAAGAGCTTCAGTAAATACATCATACCCAGTTTCTGCTATCCCTGCTGGTTATTTGTAACGTGACAAATGGTCAAACATTTCTTGTGTCTCATTTCCAATAGCATTTATTAAAAGCCCCTTCTTTCTGGCTGCTGCAAATGATGCAGCGTCAATAGCAATCATAAAGTCGTTAAATAGACCAAACCATTCCACAAACCAATCCATTCCCTAGCCACATCACCAGAATTGTTTTGTAGGGGTGGGTTATAGCATTGTTGCTTTATGAGCTAAAAGGGGAGAAAACAGTAGGCAAAAGTGATGGTATCAAAACAATGCTGATAATTGATGTATATATAACTTTTTGAAAATGGCCAACAGTTTGGTTTTACTCACTCTTATTCTTGTGCATGTTTTGCTGGCAGCGCGTGCATTACTACAAATCGTAACTGATGGAAGCAGGGTTCCGGCAACTGCTTAAAATGGTGATGCGTAATGTACATACTCGCCGTATGGTTTGCAGTGTAATTAAAGGTGTTTTGATAACCAATATGGTGACTGGTAGTTGACATAGGCACCAGGTGGTTGGCAGTTAATATATGCAGCAATAAGCAGCGACATCCCCTGAACCGTAGATGATGCTGCAGGAATACCAGAACCCACACCTTTGGCGTGTGACAGGTTGCAGACTAGAAAACCACAGCAATGGAGGTCGAAGGTGCTTTGCCTTTGAAGCTGTGGATCGTCTCTCTTGATCAGCTCAGACCACTCCTCTACTGTGGTGAGAGGCATGGCTAGGGACGTTCAAAATTGTCACCAAAATGTAGTAATAAGTTGGAGGAGGCAGACAAGAAGCTCAAATCAGTATTTATTCTCATGGAGTCCCCAGCGGCAGAAGAGATGACCATCAAAGCAGTGTTCAAGCCTAAAACTGCCAAGGCATTCAAAACATGCCTTCTGAATAGGAAGGTAACAACATAAACTTAGAATGGGTGCTCATGCAAGCACAAGCTAGCAGAAAAGCGATCAATAACAATTACCTAACTATAACACTATATTTTTCCAAATACGGACAAAGTCCAAGCCAATGCACAATCCCTACCACATTATAAATTCAAATCATTGAAGTGTACAAAAAATATGCAGTGTATTCACACCAGCTTGGCAGTCTACTCCCACCATCCAAGGAAAATAAGACAAAGGGCTAAAACACAGCACTCCAGAATCAAAGTCCCAGACAGAAGAGTCTCCTCAAAATGTAATTAAGACAACAAGAATTCGTTTTTCACAGGGGTAAGGACACTCTCCTGGGCCCAGTGACGCATCCCATACTTGTCATCAGTAAAGCTGCCATGCAGGAATGTGAGTAAAAAGAAATTTATCAAGTATTAATATGGTGTCCTCAATTTTGCTACAAGGAGTTCTCATTTGTTGCTCCTAACATAACGTTCTAATCTGGCTTTAATACAGTTGGAACATTCCAAAGGGAATGAAAAGGGAGAAGGAGAAGATAGGGTGGTATAGATTGCTAAAATTTACACTTTCTTTCAAAGAAAAAGAGAAAGAAAATAAGCCTACGCAATGTGGTATCAGTTTAAACTTCTGCTTCCAACATATTCACATTTTTGCTCCCCAGGCAGGCTCCATTCCTCTTGCACATTAACAAGGCAATGCAATGGGCCTTGCAGACTCAACAATCATCTCTTTATATTACACCAGCTGGTTGAAAGGTCGCTCCGCTGAGATGCTGCAGTATCTGGAGAAGGTGGCCACAGTGTGGCTGAGCTCTGCACAGCAGCAGTATCTAAGCAAGCCCTTCACAGCTGAAGAGGTGAAGCTGGCCATTGATTCATTAAATGGTTACTGGTGTCTTTTATAAGGCATACAAGCACTTCCTGGCCCCCCACCTTCTGGAGGTGTACCAGGAGGCCATGGATGGGGGAGTGCTCCAGCCCACACTTCAGGAGGCTGATGTCACTTTGTTACTAAAACCGGACAAGGACCCCACCCTATGTGATTCATACCGACAGCTGTCTCTTTTGAATTTTGATAACAAAATTCTGGCAAAGATGGTGGCTAAAAGGCTGGCTCTACTGCTGGACCAGATAATCTCACCAGCTCAATCAAGATTTGTGCCTCACAGGTCCACGTCGCTTAACCTGCGTATAATGTATGCATCTCTTCATAGAGTTTTCCCTAATATACCAGCCGCAGTTGCTTTACTAGACGCAGAGAAGGCCTTTGATTCTTTAAAATTACAGGCCACTCTCCAAAAGCTTGGCATGCCACAGGGCTTTATCTCCTTAATTATGCTGCTGCACTGCTCTCCGTATTTGAGTAAACGGCACACTGTCACATGTCTTTCCTACCACTATGGGAACATAGCAAGGGTGCCCCCTATTACGCCTCCTCTTCATAATTGCTATAGGCCCTCTAATATGGCACCATCAGGAAAAACACTTACACAGAGGACTGCAATTCAAGACCTAACCCCTATTGGGCTCCCTATGTGCGGATGACATCCTCCTGTTTCTCCGTCACCCCGTCACAAACCTGAGTCTGGTGCTTGCGTCGATTGCTCGGTTTGGCAATTTCTCAGGATTACGGATTAGTTGGCATAAATCAGAGATGTTCCCCCTCACAGAGATAACTTCCCTGTGAGCTGTGAGTTCCCTCTCTCCTGGCATGAGGACCTGGTTAAATATCTGGGTATCTATATCCATAGAGATAAGGAACACATAGTTAGACTAAATTACGGACCCCCAATAGAAAGATTAAATGTACAGATAAACCTCTGGATCCACCTCCCCCCTATCCATGACTCGCCTCATTGCATTTATTAAAATAGCGGTGCTCCCACAGTTTTTTCAACATACTAATCCCTCTCACCAATGTATTTTTCACTACACTAAAGAGCTCTTTGATACCATTGATATGGGCCGGGAAGCGACCCCGCGTGCGTTGGGAGGGACTAACACTCCTGTAGGAACGTGGGGGTTTTGCGGTTCTCCATTTTCAGTTAAACAATTTAGCTGCACAATGCCACTATGTGTACTATTGGTATCATCCAGATGCCCAGTTACCATATGCCATACCGGAAAGGGGTTGGGAAACATCACTTACAACGCGGTGCAATGGGTTTTGGGGTGGTAAGGGCATTTTTAGGTTTTAAGGTGGGTATGGATTTTTGGGTGGTAAGGGCATTTTTAGGTTTTAGGGTGGGTATGGGTTTTGGGGTGGTAAGGGCATTTTTAGGTTTTAGGGTGGGTTTGGGTTTTGGGGTGGTAAGGGCATTTTTAGGTTTTAGGGTGGGTATGGATTTTGGGCTGGTAAGGGTATTTTTAGGTTTTAGGGTGGATATGGCTTTTTGGGTGGTAAGGGCATTTTTAGATTTAGGTTGGGTATTGGTTTTGGGGTGGTAAGGGTGTTTAGGTTTTAGGGTGGGTATGGGTTTTGGGATGGTAAGGGCATTTTTAGGTTTTAGGGTGGGTATGGGTTTTGGGGTGGTAAGGGCATTTTTGGTTTTAGGATAGTTATGGGTTTTGGGGTGGTAAGGACATTTCTAGGTTTTAGGGTGGGTATGGGATTCGGGGTTGTAAGGGGTGTTTAGGTTTTTGGGTGGGTGTGGGGTTTGGGGTAGTAAGGGGTGTTTAAGTTTTAGGGTGGTTAAGGGGTTTGGGGTGGTAAGAGCTGTTCAGGTTTGAGGGTGGGTATCGGGTTTGGGGTCGTGAGGGGTGTTCAGGTTTTAGGGTGGGTATGGGTTTTTGGGTGGTAAGGTAATTTTTAAGGTGGGTAGGGTTTTTGGGTGGAAAGGTGTGTTTGTGTGTATATATATATATATATATATATATATATATATACTTATATCCTCCATCAACCAGTCCACCTTATGGTGCGCATAATCAAGGGTGCATACGTGAGGAAAGGACCATTCCTCCACAATCTCCAACCCAAGCAATTGTCAAACAATTGATTCGTTGCACTCCAGGAGAGTTTATTACTTTATCCAAGGAATATAAAATGACACCACCAATGCGTTTCAACCTCTCAGTTCATAAAAAATCCTTTCCCAAAAGTCTCTATTTATACTTTAATTACCTAATACCAAAATAGTGCATTATGGAACATGTGGTCCTTCTAGAAACTATAAATCTAATAGTCACCAAAATGTATCTATAATCTCATACCTGTGCTTCTAAATCACCCAATTTAACTTAATATCAATACAAAATATCAAACCAATTCCTACTAATATTGCTGATTATCATATCTACAATAATATACAGTGCGGATACAATAAATTGTTGTTATAGTCCCAGTTGTAATGTCTGTTGAGTGTGAGGGGTATTACGTCCATAGATTCCAATAAAATGGAGCTTATTATTTATGATCTTTTATATACCCAATACATATATCCAAAGTGGTTCGGGGCACCTGTACAAGCACATATAGATGTAATGTTTTCAGTGCCTTATACTTATGTTCTTAATCTCCATGTTTTGGACATTATTTTACATGCCAGTCTCCATATCCTACTCTAAGCCAAATACAGCCTTTTTCTCCTGGTGTTAGACTATTTCCTCTGCCCACTTCTCCAGATTCCAGTCGGAGTTCATATCACAGCATCATCAATCAGGCTCATGGCTTATATTTATAAATGATAATGGAGTTCTTCATCACCGTTAAGGCCTCTCGGGGCTTTTGTTTTTAGCTGTATAATTAATCTAGATTCTAAGCGTCTCAACTTAAGCTCCCTGTTGCCTCCTCTCTCATCCTTCTCAACAGTCACAATGCCAAAATATTTCATATTTCACAGATGTTTCGCCATAGCATAATTTGCATCTTTGTTCTGCACCGCTCTGATGTGTTCCAGTATCCGTTTCTGTAAAGGACATATTGTGCTCCCCACGTAGCGTAACCCACAATCACATTCAATTATATATACTACGTGAGTAGTATTTCATGTGATTCTTTTCGTAATTCTTATTGGATTATCTTTGGAGTCTAAATACACTCTTTTATTTACTCCTATCTGACATGCCTTACATTTACCACAACATGAGAAGCCAGTTGTCTGAGTTTGTAACCACTTCAGAGTTCTTGTCAATTGAAAGTGACTATTCACCAAGAGATCCTGTAAAGATGATACTTTCTTATATGTCATCATAGGTCTGTCCCCAACAAGTTTTCCTATATCGGGATCTTTTTTTATAATATCCCAATGTTTGTTTAGTATGTTCAAGATCAGATGGTTTTCCTTACTGAATGTCATGACCATTCTTAAGATTGAACTTTTATTTTCCTTATACAGTGTTGTTTTATTCAATATTTCTTCGCTTGTTCTGGATCTCGCTTTCCGCTCTCCCAGATTTATATCTTTTGTCTTGTATTTTTCACTTTCTGTAGAACAGTTACATTTCATCCTGATGAATTCCCCATATGGTATGCTTTTCCTCAAGGATATCGGGTGGAAGTTATCACCATGTAGTATAGCTTTTCAATGTACGGTGGTTTCAGTCTTGTTGTTTTCAATACATACTTGAACATCCAAGAATTCAACGGATTGAGGGCTAATATTGTAAGTAAATTGTAAGCCCACTTCATTTTTATTCAAGAGTTCAAGAGATTGTGCGAACCCCTGCTCCGTTCCATTCCAAATGATAAATAAATCATCTATATATCTCAACCACAAAATGGCTTTCTTTGCAAATTCCTCATTCCCTTCACTCCATGCCACATGTTTTTCCCACCATCCCATCATCAAATTCGCATTACTGGGCAGAAAATAAACTCCCATTCCTGTCCCACAGATTTGGGCATATATCTGATGGTTAAAGAGAAAAATATTGTTCCTTTAAACACAAATCAATCATCTTCATCAACATTTTCGAATAGTTCACAGGCTCGTGACCAAGGGAGCTTTGACTCCCGAAACGTGTTGAGTGATTTTTTTGCCGAAATAAATTTGATTTGCAAGACAACATCGAGTGATAGAGGCGTTTTCCGAGAGAAGGAAACAGAAGGATCAATATTTATGGGGTTTGCGACCCCGTCTCTGTCTGCCGTGTGGGCACGGACTCACGCGATTGTTGTGAGAAATATTATTATATATATATACATATATATATATATATATATATATATATATATATATATATATATATAGTATAATAATGTATGTTATACTTACCTCTAGTTTTCACCATACACATGCCTTTACCATCTATGACTTTACTACTACATTTTCATGGTAAAAGCATATGCGTTGTAAAAATATTTTATTTTATGGTAAGTGCATGCGTGGTAATGACCATGCGTTGAACTTACCACGTTGTAAAGGGAGGCGTTGTTAGTGCATGTGTTGTTCCATCATACATCCAAAAGGATTCTGTGTTCCTCACATGTTTACTGTTGCTACTCCCTTCTTGCCTCCCGCTGGATCCCGCAGACATCCAGTTGTTGGCTCCCCTTACAGCAGAAAAACTGGATGTAACATACGCTTTGCTCTCTTCGGCTTTGTAATATAGATGTCCTCTTCCCACAAGATCATGTATTCTCACGAATTGAGGGTAGTCGCTTTGTAACTGCCACGTACATGGATAATTTTGTCCACCGCCGTTTGCAGACCACACTGCAGGCACTTTTGCCTTCTTGTCCACTGCCACCTCAGACTTCCGACCCCTCTGTTCTGCTTTCCTGCTCTTATCTCATAACCGAGCTTGCAGAACCTCTCTGGAATGCACTTCGGAGTTTAAAGAAGACATTTATTGTTACTATTTCTTCACCACGAGGTTCCTGAGAGACAAAATTAGTAGATTGGAAGCACACGTTCAAAAGTAGTTGCAGCAATGAAAGCAAAATATATCAAAGTACTTCTCAGTTGCAATGTACACAGCAAATACACGTGATTATATTATAGCATAACTTCAAAGCAAAGCATAAAAGTAAAAATTCATCACCGTAGGGCCTATAGTTCAGCTTCATCTTTCTGGGTTCTGCAAGTTGATGATTCCGGTCAACTGCCAGAAAGAGATTTTCTACCCAACCGGGAGACAGGCAACTGACGCCTAGTTCCTGTCTGAAGTCAAAGCAGATTCCATCTACCCCTGCTGTAGTCCAGAGTCATCCTTAAAAGCAAACTCAGTGTGAGAACCGAAGAAACTTGGAGAGTGGCCAATTCTCCCGAGCTCACTCGTTCTCAGACTGGATTGCGAGGTAAACACAAAATCTACGTGCTCTTATCAGCTAAGGTCTGGTGTGTAAAACACTGCTTGGTCTACCATGTGGAAAAACACAGCTTGGAAAAAACACAGCTCATCTGCAATATCTCAACTGCAATGTCTAACCCCACGTTAAAGCCAATAGGCAGCTAACCTAAATAACAAATGTAATTTCTAATGTCATGTCAAAGCCAATAGGCAGCTAAACTGAATACAGAATGTAATGGCTAATGCCATGTCAAAGCCAATAGGCAGCTAAACTGAATACAGAATGTAATGTCTAATGCCATGTCAAAACCAATAGGCAGCTAAACTGAATACAGGATGTAATGGCTAATGCCATGTCAAAGCCAATAGGCAGCTAAACTGAACAAAACATATAGGGGGTCATTACGACCTCGGCGGTCTTTTCAAAAGACCGCCGAGGCCGCGGGAGACAGAATACCGCCATTGCCGGTGGTATTTCTGTCTCCCTATTATGACATTTCCGCTGGGCCAGCGGACGGTAACACTGTTACCATCCGCTGGCTCAGCGGAAATGTCACATCAACATTGCAGCCGGCTTGTAATAGAGCCAGCGGCAATGCTGATGTGCAGCGGGTGCAGTAGCACCCGTCGCGCATTTCACTGCACGAAATTCGGGCAGTGAAATGCGCGACGGGGCTATGCCTGGGGGCATGGGCAGTGCAGGGGCCCCCAGGGGCACCCCCAGTCCCCTTACCGCCGGCCTTTCCATGGCAGTGTGTACCGCCATGGACAGGCCGGCGGTCGGGGACTCATAATCCCCAGGGCAGCGGTGCTTGCACCGCTGCCCTGGGGATTATGACCGCCAGGCGGAATCCTGGCGGGAAAATGGAGGGGCCAGCGGTATGGCCGCGGCAATTCCGCCACGGTCATAATTGCTGACGGAACACCGCCAGCCTGTTGGCGGTGTTACCGCCAACATACCGCCGGCAGCCAGGGTGGTAATGACCCCCATAATGTTCTACTGGTGAACATTGAACAACTAATATGCGCAGTGGTGAAACACAAAGTCATTGGTCAAACACAATTAATAGCATCACACCCTCACACTAATTATAACAGCAGACTCAAGCGTTGGTTTAATTTCCAAGTTGTACCGTGCATGCCTTGAGCTTCTCCCTGTTCAGGTTCGGAGGGTGCAGGAGGCCTGGGAGGAGAACTTAGGGCATTAGCTGTCCAATAAGATATGGTACGATTGTTGTTCTCAAACACGCACAGTTTCCCTCAATTACAGGCACAAGCTTCTACACTATAAATTTCTCCACAGAATCTACACAACACCTAGTTCCTTAGCTACAATAGACCCCTCTTGATCCTCTGTATATCTAAAATGTAAAGTAGAATATGCAGATTTTGCTCATTTGATATGGACATGAGGCGGAATACTGGAGGGACATTTTCAATACACTGTCGTCGATGTTGGGGACCTCCGTTACCTCTGACCCCTTAATGGTGCTGTTGGGATATGTGGAGAAAATTGCTAAACCTCTTTGACGCTTTGCAGCCATAGCTCTTCCTCCTGTGAGGCAGGAAATAACTCTACACTGGGGTTCCGGGACACTGCCTTCGGTGCGGGCATGGCTTCAGAGGCTCATTTACTGTGATACAACTAGCAAGATATATGCCTCTCTGCAGCCCCCTGCTCCACGTCCGAAAGACATCTGGCAGCCTCTGAGGGAAACATTTGTCGACCTTGGATGACCCTGAGCTGTCAGATGCATCTGCCCATGAATGCTATGCCGCCCAGGACGTGCAGCTATCTGAGACAGAGGCCTTGCCGCATTTTGACTCTTTGACCTCTCAATGCTAATGGTACATAATGTACATTGTCGTAGTTTGGACTCTTGCTCTAGGCAAGACTGCTGGTTTAAGGATGACAGTACTTTTGTTCGTAGGTGACTATGCCTATCCTACAACAAGTCGCAACTGTTGTCCCAACCTTACCGGCTCACTAGCAGCACCTCACCAGAAACACAAGAGTAAAGGGTGATTTGTGGCAGCCTTTACACATGTGCTCGAGAATAAGACATCTCAGGAAGTGTCGTATTTAAACGGAGATTACCCATTTCTCACAGATATATCATGTCTCATACAAACACAGGCAATGACAAAGATGCAGTAAAGTTTCAATAGTTTTTATTTAACACAACTGCAATTTGCGATATATTGCATGGGCTGCAATGATTAGGATAATGAATAGTGCAAGAAACAGGATTGTGAAGACAAGGGTCATTATTACAAAGACCCCCACCATTTTGCAATGCATGTAAAAGACATAAGAGGTGTAATATGCCCAAAACCCTAATGTGATAGGCCTAACCTCCTACCTAAAGGAGAGCTGGGTTTGCTAAACCTAATCTGCCAATGCCATGTCCATCAGAGGAGCCCCCAACCCTTGTTACCTTGCAATGTGGTCTCTATCTCATACTCTGCAGGGACACGAAGACTGGGTCAGCGTCAAGATGACGTGCAGCATCAGTATCAGTGATGGTGGCAATGCCCTCTGGTCGGAATCCCTGTGATTATCTGTCTAAAGTGTGATGTATTTATATAGCTCTTCCAGGACCCCTGACGTAGGTGTGTTCCCAAACAATAAATAACAGACATGCTTGGGACAGCAATTATTATAAACAAATCCCTCGGAAGAATAGAGAGGGAAAATCGCGAAGTGTGAACACCTACTGTTTGTTTGTCTTTGTTGCTTGATCTTGACACCTTAGCGCTGTGGCACTGATAATGCAAAGCATAACAAGCGGCCTAACTGTAAACAAGGCAGCCATCTTAGATTAATTAAATAATTAAATGGGCTAAGACAGAGCAAGCTAAGTAGGTTAAAAGTCACTAGGTGAAGGGGCAACGAGTCTGCAAGCCAAAGGCAAAGCTAGCTCCTGTAATCCCATTAAAACAAACTAGGGTTCACTACACCCTCCCCATTGCCGTAACAGGTATGACGAAGGTACAGGAACCCAAACTCTAAAATTGCTCTGAACTAAAAAGCTAAAAGCATAAAAAACAGCTAAAAAACTAACTCTTTAAAATGTGTTAAAAAAGGAATAAAAACAGTTCAGCTAAAATACATACAGAGATGTTAATGTCAGCCATGACAAGCACAGCGTGCCAAAGCAAGTTAATTTAAATGCATAATTTTAATCGGGAATGGCAAGCCAATTCATCAAATTATTTGCTGTACGCATGTTCTCAAAGAGTGTCATCGAAGTCACCAACCAAGGACCTCAAAAATGAGTCAACATCATCTGATGTTAAATCGAGTGCTGGGCGGACAAACGGATCCACAGAGCAATAGTGAGCAGTAGTCTCTAGTGTAAAGTCATCCATTGCAGTGCCGTCATCCATGGTAGACCTTAAAACGGAAGGCTCATAGGTGGCCTCGCGGAGCAACCTCAGTCTCAAGGGGTATGACCGTGTATGAACCCTCATCGGGGACATCAGCAGTTCGTGGTCCACAGGAGATGTCGGTGCAACAGCAAGACAGACCATAGGCAGATGTTCAAAGAGGCACCATATGCAGCGGAAAACTGGTTGTACGCACCAGAGAAGGGGCCGAAATGACAACGACCAGTCATGCTTCAGTTCCACCAGCAAGGATGCACCAAAGATCCGAACCATGCGTTCACGGCACAGTGTAATTGGTGGGAGTGGCTCCATTGCTCTGCGTAGCTGGAAAGATACTACCACTGAGAATCAGAAGAAATAGCAGTAGTAGTCCGAGAATCAAAGCGAAAATAATTGGAAAGCCACCAAACACTGGATGACACCGAAGACAGTCTGGAAGATGGACACAAGATCAGATCCGACAGCCTTAAAGAAATGATAAATCCCAGTAGTGCTCGAAGCATTGAATATTCTGGATACCAGTTCTCCAAAGTGCTTGGGGAAGTTGGTATTTAATAGGGATTGTATCTCAGCTGATGATCTCGCAATCTGGAGAGCATACGTCTCTTTTGCGGATGTCAAGGCAACCTGTTTTTGAAACAATAGCGCCTTTAGCCTGCTCAACTTGTCATAGTTCACATTAATAGTATCTATGTGGGGCCAAATGTCAGATACTTTTATCTCTTGTGTGGGGGGAATAAAACATGTCCACAACACGTAACGACCTTCGAGACCGAGATTACGTAGGCAATTCCTGGTCGCATGCCGCAACAACTTTCATCATTCAGTACCACATAACTTCCATTGGAAAGTACATGAAATACTGGGCGAATCAAAGGGATGGGAGTACCCTTCAGTAAACAGACCAAGTTTGCGACCCCCGCATTGCAAAGACCATGAAGGGACACCTGCTTACACATCACTGAATGACTAACAGTAGTCTCATATTCGCTTCCGCTAAGAAAGACCTCTGTTTCACCATTCAGACATTTACAATCAAAGGGCAACTCCCACTCTTCCTTAATACAGCTATCTCCTAGTTGCTCCTACCTTCCCACTGCAAGATGTTTCAGGCAGCTTGAGAAACGAAAGGTCGAAATGGGTAAATTAATTATGCCATGTAAGAGCCAGATAGTTGAAGGACTCTCTGCTACCGTGATGGGCAACTTATCTAGTTTTTCTACGTGAAGCATGGTGAAACTAGCCTCCGTTTAGCCATTGTCTGTTGTTCTCCGGAAAAATTAAAAGCAGTGAATATACTTCCATGCAATATGGCCATTTTTCAGTGTCTCTAGAGTCCAACCCAGCTGCATGATGGAACGTAGCTGTGTGTGTCCATGATATAACCGGGGCAAGTCTGTCTGAGTGATATCAATAGCAGACAACACTATATTTGATAGTGAATAAATCCTGTTGGACAGAGTATTCATGCCGTTGTCGACAACCGCTAAAGCCTTCTCTAAATTTTCCTTATCCAATTGCCTTAAACGTGCAGCAGCCTCAATCTGTGAAAGTTTCCAAATTTCATTGTACATAGCATATAGAAACCTTTTCAAGCGCTGTTTTCTAGGACCCAGCAGAAAATCCTGCAAGTCTACATCCTCAGAAAGAGTGTTCAGATGTTTCTTAACTGCGGCTAACGTGTTAGTCTATACCCATTGCTGGCACTGTTTACCCACACTGTATGTCGTAACTATACCTGTATGTTGACCCGATACAAAGCGAGGGTCTGGCCTGTTAATTGAAAAACACCCTGAAGATTTCAAGAAACGCGCTTGACACTCATTAGTGTCAGTGGGCCACATTAACCACCCGCCGGGACTGGAAAGTGAAGAATTATAGGTACCAGCCTTAACCATTGCATCTAGCCTTTCCCCGGTGATATTAAGGAAATATTGCCAATCTTTAAACTTTGCCGGAGTGGGGATACTGGGCATGTTCATGTCTTTAATTTTTGCTAACCCCAGACATGATGTCTGCTGAATAGTGTCATTTAAGAAAATCATTTGCACGGGAAACAGGCATGCTCGAAATAAAGCTTCCCTACCCTGTATCTACCAATCTTGTGTTCCCCATACACTTTTCAAGTCAATAGTGCTCTTCCAGTATTTGTAACCTTCAACTGCGAGCTGGGAAACAAAGGGATCTGAATTAATCAGTTTTGTGTCAGTTAGAAAAAGTTTCCTAAATTGTGCTGGAGGTATTTTAAAATAATACAACTCTGCTTTTTTGTGTCATGGCCAGAAAAATATGTAAATGTATCACTATAGTATTTTGGGCTCCCCACTGGTGGTGTAGAACAGTGTTCCCACTGTGTGTAGTTTAATACTGGTCTATATATAGTGGCACGGTGTAGGTAGTAATGTCCCCAATTGTTATAGCAGAACATTTCCCCATAATTCATTGTATGTTCATATACATCATCACTTTCAAAAGCGGAATAGTCCTTCATTTCAGTTAGCATGGAATCAACTGTTTGGACATCCCAATCATCAGAGACAACATCAGGTGTAATGACATCTGTCATAGATATTTTGAACACGTGTGGTATTTGAATAATGTCTGTAGGCCCGTATGTATCAAAGGGAACTTTGTCCCACACAATCCCATCAGAAATCGGTATTGCTGTAACATTTACAAGGGACAAGTCTCTTCGGACCTTATGTGAGGAATGATATGGAGTTAAAACTTCATCAACAGGCTCAACAGAGGCGCGATCAGGAATATAGTGACCATTTATGAGCAAAAAGAAAACAGTCACAAAACCAACCCATAAAAATAATGCTGAAAATGTCAGACAAAAACATAAATAGTTCCACAGGTATATTAAATAGTTCTTTTTAAGCCATTGATACAGCTTACTTCTTGTTGAAACATTGTCAATCACAGTAGTGGACGAGTCTGAAGAAAAGTCATCAATGTCAATGAAATAGCCAGAGGCAGTCTCTGCAAACACGGGAGCCGGTGCATTATTTGTACTTTGGTCCACTTCACGTGGAGGCTCTTGGTAGAGAGTGTCAACAGTCTGTGAAGTGTTTGTGTAAAAAACAGCCAAATCTTGGACAGGAGTAGTCATCAAAGTGGTGACTGGAACTAGCAAAAGTTCATTTTCTGCCCTCCCCACGGTAGAGGAGGTGTCTGGAACAGCGTTGGACATTGTTGCATAGTCCGTAGTAGTGTTGTTCATCCTACTATATAGATGTATGTCCTGTTGGGTAGTGAGAGGGGATCGGGAACCACCCAAGGGATCTCTTGGTCTACTGTGAAGGATTGGCCACATGGTGTAGTTTGATGTCATCAATGGAGGTAAATCTGTTCGTTCGAGAACCAGACAGTGGTGGTAAGATGACAGTCCAGGTACCTTGAAATCCCAAGACCGGTATGATGGACTGAATTCCTTCTTCACAGCGATCTTCTCACGAACCAGATCCCCAACTTTAGGAATCCAGCCAGTCGAAGTTTTCGCTAAATCCCTTATTCCCAAGGTGGCAGCACTGGTAGATGATTTATCATCACAAAATTGCTGAAGCTTCCGTAAGGCAGTGAGACGTTCATTTATGTCAAATGGTGTTTCTGCTACCACCATACCAGAGGCATCAAGATCTGGGACATACATTGGTATCCCAAAGAGAACCTCATAAGGAGTGCGTCCCACCAAGGACCGTCTTGGCAGATTATTCATAAGGGTGATGTAACCAACTGCGGCCTGAACCTAATACTCCAGTTGTTAAGGACTGCTTCAGATCACGATTCCGCCTCTCCACGACCGAATTCCCTCAGGATGGTATGGTGAGGAGTAATGGAGTTCAACACCCATCGTTCCCATGCTGTCCCTGAATGCCTTAGAGGCAAACGCAGGGCCCTGGTCCGAGTGGATTTCTGCAACCGCATATGTACCGATAAAGATCAGCAAGTCTTTTATAACAGTCCGAGTGTCAGCCGACCGCTGAGGCCATACCCACAGGAATCTAGAACAAGAATCTACAGCGACTAAGATGTATTTGTATGGACCATCAGACTGTAAGGGACCACAATAGTCCAGGTACACACACTGTAGTGGCCTGTTGGACACTTAGAGGGATGTCTGCAGTGGGCGTTTGATATTGGAGCCCTTTATCTGCTGGCAGATGTCTCAGCAAAGGACATATTTCTTTCCCCGTCTGCATAGACTAGGCCACCAGAAGCGTTTCTGTAAGAGTGTTATCATGGCCGATATACCAGCATGTGCAGAAGCAACACCCTCATGCGCTGCTTTTACTAGATCTAATCTCTGTTCTTCGTTGGGGATCATTCGATCTCCAACCCCAGGAATTGTTGCCTAGGCAAAATTCTGTGCACTGATATGGTAAGCATAGTTTGTAGGGTATCCCTTTAGAAGGGGCTTGCCTGCAGCCGAAGCTTTCACGGCACTCAGTATTTCATTATCCAATCTTGTTTGTGAACGAGTCACTGCAGCCACAGAAGCTTTAGCCACTGCTGCTTTGGCCGCTTCACCAGCCAATGTGCTGCCAGTAATGCGTACTCCTACATGTTGATGGCCCAATGTATGTACTACATGGACACACAGTAGCATATCCTTAAGATCACACACCCTCCCCCACAATATTTTGTGTTTGATGGTGTTCCCTTTTGAATCTCTAAACCCGTTCAACTTCCAATGATTAAGATAATCATTGTAGGACTGGACGCAGTAGTAAGAGTCACAGACTATTAAAGTCAGGCTTCCTGGCTCACTATGTTCGAGCGCTAGTCTAAGAGCTTTAAGTTCAGCCAACTGAACTGCGCAGTCCCCTAAGGTCTGCTTGTAGGTATTGTGAGGGTGGAAGACTCCATCTTCCATCACTCCGCTCACGGCTGCGCAAGCTGCTGAGTATTGATGTTTAGTACCTACAGCCGGTTGTGCTGAACCATCAGTGTATATGACAGTATGGTATCTGTCTAGTGGCAAGATATTTAGAGGAGCGGGGTACTCTTGTTCGTACTGGAGAAACTCTTGCGTCTGAAGTTTTGGATCAAAAATGTAATCAACATCAGTGGCGGTCAGAGACCTTGCTCATTGAATCCGACGTGGATGTAATGCTTAGCGTTGTGAACGCTTGCTTTGGTGACAGTCTCCAAGGCCGGCACCGTGGGAGACAACAATAATACGTTTCCCCTAGGCAAGTGGCCTCTCTTTTATGACGGCCATCTGAACTGCCGTCAGAATCTTTTCTGTAGGTGCAAAACGCTGTTCTGCATTAGAATATAAATGTGATTTATATGCTATGGGTACCGTGTTACCCTCCTTGAAGGTGACATAATTAAATGCAATGGAACCAGCAATTATTCTGATGACCAAATTTGTTTTATTATCACGTGTGTGTAAGTGTTTAGCTTCTAGCATGTCCTGTTGCATTTCCCTAAGGATGCATGTGTTCAACTGTCCAGTGTCTGCTAGAAAAATTGGTCTGAACCAAGTCATAAAGTGGCTTGATACGTTGTGCATAATCTGGAATGTATGTTCTGCCAAAATTAAAGAAACCTAGTAATGACTGCAGTTTCTTAAGGGTGTTAGGAGGGTGCAGTTGAGCACATTTCTCTAGAAAGTGCAGGGCCAGGCTCTTTCCCTCGTTTGATAGCTCATATCCCAGGAACAGTACACTGAGAAAGGCTATTTTACTTTTTGTTAAAGTTGAATTTGTAACCGCGGGCTGCAAATCCTAAAATGATCTGATCGACCCTTGCAAGATGAATATCGAGGTCGTCGTCTGTGAGATATATGTCATCCACGTAGGATAATGCAGCGGAATCAATATCATGTAATATTGATGTTACACAGGCTAAAAATAGCCTTGGGCTGTTTTTAAAGCCTTGAGGTAAACGACAAATGCGTTTCTGAGAGCCAAATGAGAATGCACTCAGGTCCCGACTTTCGTGTGCTGAGTTCTGGCAGAAAAAGCCATTGGATATGTCTAATGTTGTTTTATATTTTTTGCACACTATATTGTTTATTAGTGCTGTGCTATGTGAGTTTTGTATAGCATATGTGCGTGTATGACTATTTAAATGTCTGTAATCAATGACTATTCTGTATGAATGGTCTGGCTTTGCAACAGGGAATAACGGGTTATTCATTGCAGATGTACAGGGCTCAATTACTCCCTGGTACTCAAACTGGGTGAGGATCTCCCTCACCGGAGCTTTCATTTCATGTTTGACAGAATATTGTGGCTGCGGTTGGGGTGTAGACCTAACGGGAATAACATGACAAGGAGACTCCTTGTCCCAATCTACATGATTGCGGTATAACGCAGGTGCCTGCCCTAAAGCCCATTCAGCAGCATAGGCTTCTTTTTCTGCTTCCGGAACAAGATCGGAGAAAGAAGGCAAAATGACATCTTCCCCATGCGGGAGCTTATGGACGTGTTCAGGTGGCCAGTCCCTTTCGCCCAATAGGATATCATTAGTAAGCTAATCCCAAAATATTACACTAATGGTGCGCTCCACGTCTCCCTCTATTTGAATTTTTAAATCATAAACCCTGTTGGGTGGGAGAATGCGGCCATCTGCAGTTTCAACTGCGATAAAATCACTAGTTGCTGTCGCATCCAGATGATCTTTCAGACTCTGGCGACATATTGTGACCTCTGCTGCGCTGTCTAACAGAGTCACTGCCCATGTCTTGTTCCTCAACAGTGTTCTCAAGTGTACTGGCATTTTTAGCAGTCAGTGCTGCCACCTTTTTCTTTTTAAACTGTGGCTTTTGCTGAGTAGTCTTTTCTTCTTTTTCAATGGTAGACTGCCGCGAGTCTTTCTTTTGTTTCACGTATTCAGGACATCGATCAGGACGGCCCCCTCTCTCGCTACGGCTATCCGGTGCGCCCTGAAAGGAACGAGAGGGACGTAAATCAGTATATCTATCAGGAGTTTTAATATTCTGCCTATTTCTGATTCTGTGGGGGTCCTTCTGACCTTGGCGGTCCATGACCGCCATGGCGGAGTGCGGCGGAAGCACCGCCAACAGGCTGGCGGTGCTTCCTGGACGATTCTGACCGCGGCGGTAAAGCCGCGGTCGGAAAAGGGGAGCCGGCGGTTTCCCGGCGGTTTCCCGCTGGCCCAGGGAACCCTCCATGGCGGCGCTGCTTGCAGCACCGCCATGGGGATTCCGAGCACCTTCCCGCCAGCCTGTTTCTGGCGGTGTCCACCGCCAGAACCAGGATGGCGGGAACGGGTGCCGTGGGGCCCCTGGGGGCCCCTGCACTACCCATGCCACTGGCATGGGCAGTGCAGGGGCCCCCTAACAGGGCCCCACGAAGATTTTCACTGTCTGCTGTGCAGAAGGTGAAATTCGCGACGGGTGCCACTGCACCCGTCGCACCCCTTCAACTCCGCCGGCTACATTCCGAGCCGGCTTCATTGTTGAAGGGGCTGTCCCGCCGGGCCGGCCGGCGGTCTTCTGGCGGTCGCCCGCCGGGCCAGCGGGAAAGCCGGAATGGCCGCCGCGGTCTTTCGGCGGGAACCGCTTGGCGGGCGCCGACCGCCGCGGTCAGAATGACCGCCTGTATCTCCTTTCGGAGATCTCCGGGTGTGGAGAATCAGCTCTCTTATTTCTTCTGTCTTTAAAATCTTTTTGTTTTTCACAGCGCTTCTTAGGGCCCTCTTGTGCCTGCTTTGTACCCTCCTTATGGGTGGTACTTTGTAACTCCCATTTCTTTGGCTTGACTCCCAAACTATTCCGTCGTATACTAGTATAGGTATCGGAAATTATTTTCGGTAGCTGTCTCTCTTGTTCCAGATGTGGAGTTTCCCGGAGGCACTGGTGTATTGCCAGTGCTACCGCTTTTCCTTTAATATTACTGAGTAATATTGAGGAAACCGCGTCAAAGTTACGCATTAGTTTCATCCCCAAATCCAAGGCTGGTGCAGCCCGTGCTCATTCTATATCTGTTTTAACACCTACGGTAAATTGGCAAGTGTTGGGGTACCATGTGTGGTAGTGTAAATAGCAGCGAAGACTGTACCCCATGTGGCGCAGTCATCCACTGAGGGAACCATCCCAAAGGGCAAGCACATAGTGAGCACTCTATGATTTTCCTGTGGTCCCGTATGGGAAAACACAGCTTCCAGCGGATTAGTTTTCTGGGCAATCCAGAACGGTATTTTTCCAGTTCTGTGGGTGCTTTACCCATGATAGTATGCACTGTTTGTGGATTAATCCCAGTAGCCAATTGGTAACCACCAGGTACTGGCAGTGCTGGACGCGCTGGTGTGGTGTTCAATGTTCGCATTACGTACTGAACTAGTCGTCTATATAATGACACTAATTTATTATATAAATCTTGCATATCTGCTATTGTTATATTTTGTATGTCTGGGTGAGCCGTGTATATGGCAAGCATAGGCCACATCAGACTGTCATTACTTAAAGGACCTAGCCTCACTCTTTGTAATATGTGTGGTAGGAAACTTTCAAACCAGTTCTGGTGCTCTTGGTATGTGAGCGATATTTCATGATACTGGTATGCTCGGTACCGTTGAGGTACGTTCGCAATTTCACGTGTGTGAAATGTATGTGTTCTCTGGTCCACCTCAGGAAAGGTGACCCCCTGCCATCCTCTGTAAGGCCATGAGCTAATAAATGTTGTGTTAGAGCTTGTCTAGCATTTTCAGGAATGTTAATGGGGTAACCATATTTGTTAAGAAAAACGGAACACCAAAATGGGGAGTAAAGTCCTTTTATGAATTCGAGCTCAAACAACCAACAGCTTAATCGGGTGTCACCTTTTCAGCTGAAGAGGAATTTCCAAAAGACCACGGACGTCTCCGTTTAATGGTACTTAGGGTACCTGTTGACTGTGAGACAGTGATAGTCGGGGTATCCGTAAATTAGTGCCTAAACACCATTGTTGGTGGCACCATGTCGTAGTTTGGACTCTTGCTCTAGGCAAGACTGCTGGTTTAAGGATGGCAGTACTTTTGTTCGTAGGTGACTATGCCTATCCTACAACAAGTCGCAACTGTTTTCCCAAACTTACCGGCTCACTAGCAGCACCTCACCAGAAACACAATACTAAAAAGTGATTTGTGGCAGCCTTTACGCATGGACTCGAGAATAAGACATCTCAGGGAGTGTCGTGGTTAAACGGAGATTACCCCTTTCTCACAGATATAGCATGTCTCATACAAACACTGGCAGTGTCAAAGATGCAGTAAAGTTTCAATAGTTTTTATTTAACACAGCTGCAATTTGCGATATATTGCATGGGCTGCAATGATTAGGATAATGAATAGTGCAAGAAACAGAATTGTGAAGACGAGAGTCATTATTACAAAGACCCCCACCATCTTGCAATGCATGTAAAAGACATAAGAGGTGTAATTTGCCCTAATACCCTAATGTGATAGACCTAACCTCCTACCTAAAGGAGAGCTGGGTTTGCTAAACCTAATCTGCCAATGCCATGTCCATGAGAGGAGCCCCCAACCCTCATTACCTTAGAATGAGGTCTCTATCTCAGACTCTACAGGGACACGAAGACTGGGTCAGGGTCAAGACGACGTGCAGCATCGGTATCAGCCATGGTGGCAGTGCCCTCTGGTCAAATCCCTCTGATTATCTGTCTAAAGTGCGATGTATTTATACAGATCTTCCAGGACCCCTGACATAGGTGTGTTCCCAAACAATAGATAACAGACATGCTTGGGATGGCAATTATTATAAACAAATCCCTCGAAAGTATAGAGAGGGAAAATCCCTAAGTGTGAACACCTACTGTTTGTTTGTCTTTGTTGCTTGATCTTGACGCCTTAGCGTGGTGGCACTGATAATGCAAAGCATAACAAGCGGCCTAACTATAAACAAGGCAGCCATCTTAGATTAATTAAATAATTAAATGGGCTAAGACAGAGCAGGCTAAGTAGGTTAAAAGTCATTAGGTGATGGGGGCACAAGTCTGCAAGCCAAAGGCTAAACTAGCTCCTGTAATCCCATTAAAACAAACTAGGATTCACTACAACAACATCCTTCTACAATCCACACTTTCTGTCCTCTACACATGATACTTATTCTTTGTATAGCCTAGTATGTGTATATGTCTCAAAATATGATTGAATAATGGTACATTTGGGGCATATGTTTGTCTCTGCCGGGTGCACAGCTTGTTACCTTTCTTTTTTCTTGGTTGAAAAACGTAATAAAAAGAATTATTAAAAAAACAATCATCTCTGTAAACTCCTCCTTTCATGACACCGCTTGTCTGATGACTGGTCAACACACACACAATTACATCATCCTTACCCCATCGACTCCTTCTCTTAGCCTGAATTAAATATAAAGAACTCTGCATCATGCACAATAAATAGTGCAATTCAAACCCGACTAACAGAAGAATGGTTTGGGGTGAACTTAAATAAAAAGTGCTCCTGCTATTTGGACTGTATCAGTTTCTGAACCTACCTCTTAGGATATTTTAGTAATGCTAAGTAGTTCCTGACTATGGTGACGTTATTCACATGCCTTTAATGTAAGATTTTCATCTGGTGCTTTGGTAGGCTTGCTGTGGTGGAAGAAAAACACAATGCGAAGATTAATCCTTCTCTAATTAGAACCCACGTGTGCCATGTAAGCAGTCAAGTCTCCAACTGCTCAGAATACCAACTGAATGATGCAGCAACACTGGAGCAAAGAACATTAAATGGATAGAATACCTAACACTGCAATGTGTAGACACAAATGCATTCAGAGAATATTACCACACATATCTTTCCTTAAAAAAAAGAAAATCAAGCACCAGGACTAAACATGGTTTAAAGCTATCAGAAATGAGAGAAGAAATGAAGGCCATGAACAAAAGCAAACATGAGAAAGTTCAATAAACCAACATATGGATGTAAAAAAAAACAAAGATAACTGCATTCATGTGGCAAAGAACAAAAATGAAATAAAAACAAATGCAAGTACATATCCCTGTAAACCCTATGAGACTGTACTAACTACATAATACTTAAATGTATATGGAACATTTCTGCATTGTACATGGCATGAAACATCACAAACCATTTCTCTTTCTTCAAAGAACAATCACCAACTTGTGGTGAAATTCGCTGACACTCAGATGTTAAAGATTGTTGTAATGCAGGTGATGACCCATTCATATCTTATCCATTCTGATTAGTTTTAAAGAATGGCATGAACATTTTTTGCATTCCTTGGGAGAGTCATAATCATTGCTAATAAAGTTTTCTTCCTCCTCATTCTCAAAAATAATTTTTTTTCCATGGCACTTGGTAACGCATGCCACTCCAAGAACATCCATTATTCAACTGTAATGATGTAAGTTCTGTCTCAACTTTCTTAACCAAATTGGGGTTAGCAATCTTGATCAAATCGCCAACATTTAAGTTATAATGTTTTTCCCCCAAAATATTCACTTTTGCTTTCTGTTGTTTCAAACTTACATTTTCTCCAGCACAACTGTACATTATTTCCAAGTTAAGAAGTTTAGAATTACCAATAAGCCATTCAGGCCGAAGCACAGTACAAGGTGTCCTTCCTTTAAGATGTTCAAATGGGTAAAATCCAGTGATATTGTGTGGGGTACAGAGTTAAGCCCATGTTAAATTAGCTATATGTATTTCTACATTATTTCCTGCTTTAGGAGCCACCTTAACAACTCCCACAACCACTTTATTGAACCTCTAGAGAGCAGATATTGTATGTACAATACATATTTGTTCAAGAACTCATTACATTTTTGTGGAGTGAATTGTACCCCATTGTCAGACGTACTGAACACTGGGGTTGGAATACCCTCCCATCTAAAACAATCTCCCAAAAATTCGATAATAGGAAAACAAATCAAGTTAAATTCTGCCCATTCTAAAAAATAGTCAGTGACAATGAGGGCATAGGTTTTCCCAAAAGACCAGCCTTCAAAGGCCCCAACAGATCTATGGCAAGTTCTATCTGAGGTGCCAATAGAAATTCATGAAACGTAATCTCTGAATTGGTCTTCTTCAGTGCCTTATCAGAATTAGCACAGTTTACAATGTTTAACAATATTTGGAATCTGATTATCCATGAAAGGCCACCAATA
Source organism: Pleurodeles waltl (assembly GCF_031143425.1). Lineage (NCBI taxonomy): Eukaryota > Metazoa > Chordata > Amphibia > Caudata > Salamandridae > Pleurodeles > Pleurodeles waltl. The sequence continues at coordinate 652,001,672 of NC_090444.1, read as the reverse complement.
AAGTTCCTTTAGTTTATTTTTTGTACCTGATTCACCAATTTGTCCATTGTGTGCCAATGACATTAAGTATCATGCATATTGCTTTTTGTGGGACAAAACAAGACCCTTTAAAAATTAGATTCTCTTCAGAAACAAAATCCCCCTTGACATTCCATAAAACACTGAGTTCTGAATTAAAAGATTTTTCGTTTGGCCACCCTGAGGCAATAAAATTGTGGATTTTATACAAGTTTACATCCTCTTGTGTAGCTTTACACACTCATCTTTGCTAATGGCATGCTGAATAAAATAAACCATGTTACTTACTGATGCATCTACACACTCTTCCTTGTCTTCCAATAGCCCATTCGGTTTGCCTTGAATTGGTCACCTTTTAAAAAAATCTGCTTGAGTACATTGAAGTCATACTGATATACAGTAGTTTGGACAACAATCTAATCATTCTAGATGATGCCATTCCAGTTCTATTGCTATTTAACAAGGAAATAAATGGTTTACAATCAGTCCTGATGGTAAAGGACTTTCCCCATACATAATAACACCCTAAAGCACGCTGAGGTTTCCCTTTTCAGTAGTAGAATAATTCAGTTCAGCTTGCAACAACACCCTAGAAGGAAAAGCACTGGTGACCTCTTTGTCACCTTAGAGTTGTGTGAAAACAGCACCCAAAGCAGATGCACTGGCATCCACTGTTATGATGCTTTTGTTAAATCAGAAGAGTAGACACATAAGCAGTATTAATAATGGCACTCTTGTTATTTTGCAATGAAATCTCATGTTCCTGCTCCCATATAAACATAAATCCCTTTTTTAATATGAATCTTAAAGGAGCCACAACCTAATGAGAAATTCTCTACAAAGCGATAATAATATTCACACAGACCTAGGTATGACCTAAGTGTATCTTTTTCTTTTTTTTGGTCTTCATTTACCTTCCACCGTTCCACTCAGAGAGAGGGAGGGGTCTTTCCAGGGCGGATTTTACAGATGTTTACTCGTGGCCCAACTCCGCAAGAATGCTCCTGTCTGGAATACATCTGAGCTCTACTGTAACCACTTTTCCAACATACTGTTGAAGCATAGCGGTGTACCCAGAAGTGTGTATAATCATAGGACCACGCCAAATTTACTAAATAACCATATCCTCCCATATGTCCAACCATTGTTTCAGTGGGTTCCAGAATCTATTTCTCTTATTGTCCTCCCTCGTATCTAACTTCAAATTATACATTAAGGAATGTCCACTCCAGCGAGCCTGGAGAGACCCAGACAGGGGCATGCTTGCTACAGTACAGCAAGTTTGTAATCCTCCCGACCCCATACCAAAGTCTTGCTAAATCCTGTCAAACCTTAAATTGGACTTTCTGAATGAATTTAGGGTCTCCAAACTTATAGAAAAAGTTCTTCTCCAACTCAGTTTTCCTCCATCGTTGCTTTCAAAATCTGCCCCAGCTCCGAGCAGCCTGGCTCATTAAAGAGCACCCTCGCGTTTTTCAGAAAGGAAGCCCATGCGTAATGTTGCATGTCCAGTACCGCCAGCCCTCCTTTCTCTTTCTTTCTTTCTTCTCAACTTTTTCCAAGCAAAATGAACTCCCTTAGAAGCCCAGATAAAACTTCTTATTTTACCCTGGAGTTTCCTTAATGATTTTTTGTTGAATTACTAAAATCTTACGTGGCTTTTTTTTTAACCAGGATCTCTCCTAAAGGGGTCCCCATAAATCCACTGAATGTCTGTAGCAATGGCCATATCTGTCTTCTCCAACTGCAGAGCACTCTCAATAAGTGAGGCTATGTAAGACTTAATATCGTCTTTTTCCACCCCCTTTGGTATATTTATGAGTCTCAGGTTGTACCCCCTTGCCGCATTTTCTAGCAGTTCCAGAATATCTTGTAATTCCTGTTCGCTAACTTTCGATTGCCGCAAATCCTGCTTAATTGACGTTACGTCTCTTTTCAGAACTTCCACTACCTCCTCCAATACCTGAGTTCTTTTAGCCAACAAATCGAATTTTGCTTCCAATATTTTGCAGGTCTCTCTTATGTGGCTTGATTTGCTTTAGACACCGAAAACCCCTTTTTAATCTCCTCCGATAGTTTTACTATAATCACTTCTATTCAAGAGGTAATTTGAGTATCCGCCCGGATGAACTATTAGAGATGATTAGGAATGAAGGGCCATATTTAGACTTTTGACGCAAAACTGCGCCAACGCAGTTTTGCGCCCAAAAAATTAGCGCCGGCTAACGCCATTCTGAAGCGCCATGCGGGCGCCGTATTTATTGAATGACGTTAGCCGGCGTTAGCCGCCGGCGCTGTCTGGTGTGCGTTAAAAAAAACGACGTACACCAGGCAGCGCCGGCGTAGGGGGAAAATGGAGTATGGGCGTCCACAAATGGTGCAAGTCAGGCTGAGGCAAAAAAATCGCCTCAACCCGATTTACGCCATTTTTTTACGACTCCCAACCCCCATTGAAATGACTCCTGTCTTAGCAAAGACAGGAGTCATGCCCCCTTGCCCAATGGCCATGCCCAGGGGACTTCTGTCCCCTGGGCATGGTCATTGGGCATAGTGGCATGTAGGGGGGCACAAATCAGGCCACAATTTTTTTAAAAAAAAAATACTTACCTGAACTTACCTTAATGTCCCTGGGGTGGGTCCCTCCATCCTTGGGTGTCCTCCTGGGGTGGGCAAGGGTGGCAGGGGGTGTCCCTGGGGGCAGGGGAGGGCACCTCTGGGCTCATTCTGAGCCCACAGGTCCCTTAACGCCTGCCCTGACCCAGGCGCTAAAATCCAGCGCTAATGCGGGTTTTTTAGACCCGCCCACTCCCGGGCGTCATTTTTGCCCTGGAGTATAAATACGACGCATATGCATCGGAGTCATTTTTTAAGACGGGAACACCTACCTTGCATATCATTAACGCAAGGAAGGTGTTCACACAAAAAAATGACGCTAACTCCATGAACTTTGGCGCTAGACGCGTCTAACGCCAAAGTATAAATATGGAGTTAGTTTTGCGTCGAATTTGCGTCGAAAAAAACGACGCAAATTCGGCGCAAACGGAGTATAAATATGCCCCAAAATATCTTAGATACGAAGGTTGGGTTCATTCCTCACAATCCTCTGGCTGGGTGTCTCAGAGGTGCTCTCGAATCTGGGCACACCATCCAGCCCACAAGGAGACAGGGACGGGTTCCCCTTGGTTAGGGTATGTGGGGGTCACGGAGTGGGGTAGCGGGGGAGCACAGGGTGGGGAGCATTAGGTAAAAAAAGGAAAAAATAATAATTCACCTCTGCCATACTAAGTGGTATCTTTACTCGGGAAAAGGAGAAGAAGATGGAAACTGATGATATGAAATTGGGAGGGGATAGCAGCTTTTTGCGGGTTATGAAATGGAATGTGGACGGGTTGAGAAGTAGAGGAAGAAAAAACAGAATCCTGCAATACTTGAGGGATACCCCAGCGCATATTATAATTTTGCGGGAGGCCCATTTGAAGGGAAAGGAATGTTTAAAATTGTTTAAAGCTCAAAATTGGGTCCAACTTTTGGTGTGTACAGAAAATGACTCTAATGTTAGGGGAGTGGCTATAATTATTAAGCAGCAAATTAATGCAGTAGTGTTGAAGTCAGTTTCAGATGATACAGGATGTTGGTCTATGGCCAATCTTCAGGTATATAACACAGTACTAACAGTGGTTGGGTTATATGGGCCAAACTCCGATGATTTAGAACCAATGAGGAAGATGTTTTTCACCTTTTGGATTTTTCTAACCAGGTCATTATGACGGGAGATTTCAATGTTTTGATGGATAACAATCTGGATAGATCATCTAGTGCGAGGTCTACAGTCATGCCAAAATCTCAGAGTTTCCTCAAGGCAAAAATGAGAGAATTTGGTTTGTGATATTTGGAGAGTAAAAGCAGGAGACCAGCAAGTTTTCTCATTTAGGAATAAGAAATATGGCTATGCTTCTAGGATAGATTATTTTTTGATAGATCATGGGTTAGCAGGAGCGGTTGACAAATTAGAATATATGGCTGTACATTTATCGGACCACTCGGCGGTGGCTTTAACAATTAAAATTGCCATAAAAAGGGAGATGAGGAGATGGACACTAGACCGATCTTTGTTGTTGGAGAATGATGTTGTGACACAATTGTTTTTTGAGACAGAAGAGTTTTTCAAATTTAATATTGGTTCTGCCCCAATAAATGTGGTGTGGGATGCGTTTAAGGCGTTTAGAAGAGGTTAAATAACAAGCCTCACTATTTTTAGGAATAGAAAATACAATATGGAAATTAGTACATTGGGAGTAGAATTGGCTGAGTGTGACTGGTTAGAAAAGGATGGGGTGGAATCTTTGGACAAGTTGGAAAGTATGAGGAGGCACTTGAGAACACAATAGCAGGAGCTGCTACAGATAAGGCTAAAAATAAATGGGATGCTAGCAAATTAGCCAGTTTCGACTATCGAGAGAACGCAGGGAAACTGTTAGCATGGAAAGCTAAGACAGATAACACAACAAACAATATTAGAGAGATTTCCGATCAAATGGGTGTGAGACGGACAAATAGTAATGATATAAGGGAGGCTTTCCTACTGTTTTATTCAGTGCTGTATAGGGATGATATAGTGGTAACGTCAGAAGGAGTAAGAAGTTGGGTCTGGGATGAGTCGCGCAATATACTTGCCAAACTTACAACCACTGAGAAAGACTGTATGAGCAAAAAAATCACTATGGGAGAGATTATTTCTGGCTCAGGTTAGGCAAGGGAGGGAAAGCGACAGGCCCGAATGGTATCCTGATAGAAGTGTATAAAGTATTGGGGGAAGCAATTGTGCCAGTCTATTAGTATTATTTGAAGAGATTTATGATAAGGGTGAGAGACTTCCCGAATCTTGGATTGATGCAACAATAACCTTGGTTATGAAACCAGGCAAAAATCCCTCCAGATGCAAGTCCTATAGACAGATTTCACTATTGAATGCAGATTATAAGATTTTTGCTAGGGTGCTGGCGAAGAGGTTAAATAGTGTGGTAGGTGTGCTTCTTCAGATGGATCAGAAGGGCTTTAATAGGGGTAGGCACCTCCATCAGTTAACTTCCAGCCGAATAGGCTATTGATTTGGCAACAACGTTCAGTCTCCCTTTAGCAGCTGTAACATTAGATGCCTCGAAGGCTTTTGAGTAAACTGGGTCTATTTAGTCACTATTTTAAAGGAGTACGGATTTGGGGACAAATTGTGTCAGACGATGAGCCAAATTTACTTGAATCCCTCAGCTAGGTTTCTGGTGAATGGGAGTCTGACTTGTGCTTTCAGAATAAGTAGGGGTACAAGACAGGGTTGCCCGCTCTCTCCGATACTATTTAATCTATACATTGAGCCTTTAGCTAGAAGAATAAAGCAGGACCAAAGGATTCTACCCTTTTCATATGGTGGATGGAAAAAAAGATCTCCCTATATGCCGATGATCTGCTGCTGTGTACGCCGGTCCTACGTTCAGCATTGCCGGCAGTCTTAAATATAGTTGAGGAGTTTGGAAGAGTGTCTTGTTGTCAAGTCAACACTGAGAAGATGGAAATAATGGTGTTGAATCAGAAAATAGAGAGCTCGCTAACAAAAACTGAAATGAGATATCTAGGCATTAAGATTGTGCAAGACATTGAGCAGATTTCAGTGGTCAACCTTAAAAAAGTAAATGCGGACTGTTGCAATTTGATGAAAGGGTGGATGTATTTACCTCTGTCAATATTGGGTAGAGTGAACTTGGTTAAGATGATAATTCTGCCCAAGGCTAGCTTCTTGTTTATTTCAATCCCATTGCAATTTGACAAAATGTTGGTAGCTAAGATGCAACAGGACATCAATTCATTTATATGGACACAGAAGGTGGTGAGAAGTTTATGGAAGAAGCAACGCAGAAGGGAGAAAGGGGGATTAGCCTTGCTTGATTTGTAGTTATACCGTTGGCCCTTCCAACTTAAAAATGCTAGGATGCTCTTCTCGGCCCCTAGACACCACAGATGTCGGCTGCATGTTTAAGGCTATGCTAGAGGAAGGGAAAGGGGGTTCAAATTATTTTCTGTTTAAATGTGGGGTTCCCAAATTTTTCAAAAAAATTCAACTAAAGCTGCTGAAAGATGCAGCAAAATTATGGTATTGTGTGAGGTGTATCTGTAAGGTAGAATATGTCATTTACTGGGCACCTATTTGGGATTCACCAGGCATGCCAGGGTGCCTTAAAGACATGGTGGCTACTCCAAATAAGAACGCAGGGTTTAAAAGCTGGGGGGCTTTGGTCAAGGAAGGCAGCTTACTCCCATTGGAGGAAATCTGGGTAGAAACAGGTGGTAATTTGTCTAGATTAAAGTACCTCCAATTGAAAGGGTGGGTACAGAAGGGGGGTAGGAGTCTTGTCTTGAAGTATCATATAGAGGGAAAAAAGGAAGACCCCCCCCAAAAAAAGTAGTGGCTACAAGGTATCGGGAGTTAGTTGATGCAGTAGATGGTGAGTTTAAGTTAGCCAATGATTTGTGGGGTTATTTGTTTCCCAGAAGTACATTTGCAGGATGTGTGGCAGGTGTCTATGCGTACTTTGTACGCAGTGGTTAAACCAGCCCCGTACAGAAGGAACCACCTTTATTCAATGCATGAGGGGCATATTTGTCACCCTATAAGCTGTCAAAAATGGGGAAGGGGGGGTGGCAAAATGTGGAAAGGCTACAGATGTCCACATGTTTGTGGAATGTCCGGAAATTCCACCTTTTTTGGGAGGCAATGAGGATCATGATTTTGAAAGTTTTGGGAGTCGAGATTAGGGTCATCCTTTTTTTAGTCATTTTTGGCAAATTGGAACGTATAGGAAACCTTAAAGGTGACCCTCAGAAATTGCTGTTCTATGCCATATTGTTAGCTAGGTGAGAAATTTGCAGGAAATAGGTAGGAAAGGTACCCCCTTCTTACATAGAGTGGCTGGACCAACTGAATTTCGCATATAAAATGGATACAACAATGGGGATCACCAAGGCAAAGAAATGTTGGATACTGTTTAAAGTTTGGGTTGTGAAACTCATGGTCACGATATAACATCTTGTCCTGTGATTACTCTACTTTTGTGCCTCTTGAAGCTGTGTAATCCAGTTTGGTATATCAACTTCCTGGAAGGGATATGATGAAAGAGAGGAAGGCCCTCCCGGTTAAGGCAACAGGTTGGTCACAAAGAGTGATGAAAGACCTGGGGCCTAGGGCCAATGAGGACAAAAAGAAAAAAAAAAGAAAAAAAATGTGCCACCCTACTAGCCTCAAATCTCAATCTAATCCTTCTGTCTATTACTGCTGCTAATTCCAAGCAGACATCCTGATCTAGTTTGCGTAACTGATCAACTTCATCCTCCTCAAGGTCCATTTGTTCCAATCTCTGCTCAATCTGCTCTACCCAATTTTCTAAACCACTAATCTCTTCATTATAGATTTTCCTCATAAATGAGGCTACCCTTATCAGCTTTCCCCTCAAGAAAGCTTTGAAAGTTTCTTATGCTGGCGAAGCTGACCCTTTATTAAAGTTAAAAAATTCCTCTGTTTCCGCCCGTAACTCCGCTACGACCTCGTCTAGTAATAGGATCCTATCTAAGGTCCACCTTCTCTCCCCCTTGTTTTCTGGCAGCCTAAGCTTCAAAGTAATAGCAGAATGGTCTGATAAATGTGCCTGAACCTGTATTACTTCCTCCACACACTCTGTTACGCCAACATCAATTAAAATATAGTCAATCCTAGACTGGTGTCAATATTTTTTATTGTTGTAAGTATAACCTCTTTTAAGCCCTATCTTCTCTCTCCATACATCATGTAACCCAAATTGGGTAATCATTATTTGCACCTGAGCTTGAATCTTCTCATTAACTCTTGACCTGCTACGCGAGGACCCATCCAACTCATAATTCAATACAACATTAAAATCCCCCATCCATATTATAGGGTCCCAATATTGCAGTGAAAGGTGAGACAACTCTGTCAATGGGGCTATATCATCTCTATTAGGGCCGTAATAACCCACCAATGTGAAAGCACAATCATACGTGAGTAATTTCCCTACAACCCACCTCCCTGATTTATCTACCAGGCCCTCAACAATGGTTATAAAATAACCACCCCGTACTATCTCCCATATAGTTGGAGCTTACTATCTGCTAACCAATCTACATGGTTTAAACACCTCAAAACATTCTTTACTTAGAAAGATGTGTTTCCTGTAAGATCAACACATCAGCTGGGGCATCCTTCAAATATTGCAAATATTGCAATAACCTATTTTGTCTACTCTTCACCCATAGGCCACAAACATTCCAGGACAGGGATTTCAGATAGTTTACAGTCATCCTCCAGGATTAGGCCCAAGCCCTACTCCTTGCATCTCTTTTCAACTCCCTCTCTTTCCACATCACTAAGGACCTTTTTTTTTTTTTCCATTATGCTCCCCACCCTATGTTCCCCACCACCCCCCCACCCAATCCTTCTCATCCCTACATACCCCAGGAGAACCCACCCTGTCTTTTTAAATCTGGCATCACCGTCTAAGGAGGGTCACCATGCCAGACTCAGAGACTGTCGCCCCCATCTTTTTTTAAATGTCAATTCTTTTTCCCAATCCCATTGCTTGTTTAGAGTAATAGTTGCTAGATCTGATCTGATCTCAAAAGGGACCCCATCCACCGCCGATTTTTTCTTTAAAGCCATCACCAAATTATGCTCTTTAATTGCGTATGTATGGAAATAAACCAAGATTTTCCTTGGCTTATTCCTGTTGGGGGGAATTTTCGCCGGGACCCTGTGTACTCTTTGAATATCCTTTGCAATATCAACCTCCATATCCTCACAGTGTACTTCTTGTTTTATTAGTCGTACCACTAGTCCTTTCAAATCATCTCCTTCCAATCCCTCAGGGACTCTAAGAAACCTCAAATTGATTCTCCTTCAATTATTTTCCAAAGATTCCATCTTAGCCTTTACCTCCGCCTCGCTTACTTTCAAACCTTTGATTTTTTCTTTATTTTCCTCCAGTGCAGCCCTCAGATCAACAACCTCCTCCTCCAGGGCTGCTGTCCGGCCTGCTAGCTCATCAATTTTTTTACCAAGGTCCTCACAGAGATTTCTGATCTCAAGCTGATTGGTATTTGAAGTCTCGAAACCACCCCTCAATTCCATTGATAATGCTTTTAACATGCCTGTGATGGAGTGGCTAAGCGAATCTTCAAGGACTCTTCTTCACATGGAAGTTGCGCATCCCCTTGACGGTCTCCACATCCTCCTCCCAGTGCTCCCTGCTTCTCTGGGCATACTTCAGGAGGGCTGTACTGTACCATTATCGGGTTATGATCTGAGTTATCTGCCGGGCCAGTTATATTTAAACCCACTGAGGCTTCCCTGTCCTTACTTCTAACCAGGGCCGAATCTCCCTCCTCACATTGCATTCTCTCCTCACTAGTTGGCATTCTTGGCGCTCCTGGTAGCACTCGGAAATAAGTTCTCAAAGACGGGGTAACCCTCACTTTTTTATTACTTACAGTTCCAGGCTTATTCAGAGTGGTTTTCCTTTTGTTGTTGTTATTATTTTGCTCTTCTTTGTTCTTGGCCGTAATTTGCTTCTGGGAGGTCTCACATTCTTCTGCTACTGCACTCTTTTTAGCCCTTTTAGTGCTCCGCAGAGAGTAGGATGAACTACCACTAAAGCTCCTGGATGCCACCTTTCCTCCTTCTCCTTTGGCTGGAGCCAGCCCCACTGCCCTCTCCACCACAAAACCTGGGGGGCCAAAGATACACAATTACCTCCAGAATGCAACACACTATTATTCAAACGAAGTGTACCTCTGATGCCTCTTTGGGTTTCTTGTCCATTTCTCACTTCAATTGGTGAGGAAAACCCCTCTCTACCTCCTCTTGAACCTTCTTCTCTTGTTCTTGTGCTTGCTCTGCCAAACTTCCCCTGGAACAAAATCCTTGCCACTGCCTCTCTTCCGCGATGGATGTCAGCCTCGGCTCTCAACAATTGCGCGGCTCACCCCAGACCTCGAACGCCATGCGCCCCCTCCAACGCGGCCTCTTAGTGGCTCCAGCTCCTGCCTCCGCCTCACACCTCGAGCCCCCCCACACGCCCCCAGCCTCCGGTAAGTTGCCTTCTTTGTTTTATATTTCATGTCTCTGTGTCTCCATGTCTGCCGGAGCCCTCCGTGACCGGCACCTTAGCCAGCGGCCATGTTCTCCCGACCTAAGTGTATCTTTGTCTGAAGGTGATGGTAGTTCTATAATGTACATCAACAGATCATCTTTAGCTAATATGCCATTTTGTGAAATTTTGTGCCTCAAATACTCTATTATGTTAGGCAAGAACTTATAGTCATTCCCCTTCCCTTGCAAATGCCTAAAACAGTGCTAAAATATGATTGTGCTTGGCTATGTAATCAATGTGTACTAGAATTTTGCCACCACCCTCTTGATGGCCTAAAATAAGCTGTGCATTAGTTTCTGGAACAAGAGCTGGCAGAGGCCAAACCAAATGGTGTACCTGTAAGCTCTTTCAGCTATAATGAAGGTAGTGATATGACGGGAATTTTCAGTAAGCTCTAAATGGTGATATATGGATTTCAAATCTAATGTAGACAACAACAAAGATCCACACATTTTAGCTAGTAAATCTTGTATGCAATTTGTTTGTTCGCAGATCTTAAATCAACACATTGTCTCAAGTCACCAGTTTTCTTTTTAACTAGAACGATGGGTGAGACCCATTCTGACACATCAACAGGTTCCATAAAGCCAGCATCACACATCTGACTTGAGATTCTAGATATCTCCCACCTGGAGCTCACAGGAACATGTCTAATTTTATGTCTTACCAGATTAGCGTTCTTTTCCCAAAACTATGTTGTGTGTGAAACCTTTAATTTTTTCCCAGCTCTCTCTGGAAGACCTCTTTATGTTTATCTAGCAAGCATTCAATATCATAGTCATTTCCTAACACACACACATCCTCATCCATTTTTATACCAAAAAACAGGATTTATGGCATTAGGTTTAAGGCGAATGGCATCCTACCTTGGTGTCTCCATCCTAACATAGGTTGACCATCAATTGCTAAGTACTCCTTGCCCACTATTTTCCTATCTTGCAATTTGATAGGGACCCTAAAATGTCCCAAAACATCAATTTTCTTTCTACCAAATGCATATTCTCTTATATCGTCTAGTTCCAACGCGATGCCATGAAAATGTTCAAGAAAATATACATCGGAGACCATGGATCCAGAATCAGCCATAACTTATAAAATATATCTCATCTACACTGCAAATAACAACCTCCTTCAAATTGCATTCACAGCCACTGAGATTGTCAGCCTTCCAAAAAGCACTATCACTTGTATTCAACTCAATAATACCACCATCACTCGCATTCAACACATTTTTCCCATCACCTTTTTCAAATATTTCTTGGCAAAATATTCAGAAAACTCAATTTTCGTTATTATTGCCACTTCTGAACAATCTGGCAATCTTCCCAAATGTCCCTTCGCCCACACTAGAGAAATGACAAAATTTCCCACATTTAAAACATTCCTTTGACCAGAACTGGACAAGATTTAAAAGAGGCTATGTGTGTTTTGAACAACAGAAAGTGCAACATTTCTTACTGTCCCTCAATTTTTCTGATGAAAACAAATTTGCACTGTCCTTTAATTTGTATAATTTCATAACCATTTGCCTATTTGTAGAAATAGATGAAACTTCAGTTTCTACAGCTGAATTTAAAGTTTTGAGGGTTTGATGGGTGAGAGAATGCTCCACACTCTTCGCAATACCTGTAGTATCAGCCAGTATTGGATTCCTATGTCTTAGTAGTTTCAACTAATTTTTCTTGTATGAGCATCTAATGATGATTTGATCTCTAATATAAGTATCTACTGAATTACCAAATCTGCAGTCTGCCACTAGTGTTTGTAAAGTTGCAACATAAGAATAAATAGTTTCATTTTTAGGGTCGAGCCTGCGTCGCATGTGTTTGCGCATGTGTTTCGCTTGCGAGATGCTTTAGTAGTTAGAAAAGGCGGTCCGAGCCCCGTCCATGTCACGTCAGTGTCCTTCATTGGTTTGTGGGCTTGCCTGTTAAAATCTGCTTGCTTTCATTAGTGGAAGGCATGCATATGTCATACCTTTTCAGGTGGTTAGCCCTCCTCAAGTGCAGCGACCAAGTACTGAAAACATGCGAGGCTCGCTGTTTATCGTTGGGTTTGTGGACTACTTTTTATTGCAGCGGGATCTCGCTTGGCAGAAGTCGAGTGCTTTCCATGAGATCGACCCCTGTTACATAGTTAATTGCAACCTTAAAAAAGTACGAGCGGATTACAATTGCTGATTACGTAAATAATTGCACTTTTGCTAATAGGTTTCACTACGAGTGAACTGTAGCAGCGCAATCGCACTCTTTTTTTCCATTTAATGTGGCAAGAAAAGTCCGGTTGGGAGTTTACAACTGCTAATAGCTCTAACTCCTTAACCGTTCACAACTGCATTGTGCAGTTATTTGGGTTCCTATTGCCCTTCCTCACCGTGGCCAGCGTGCTGTATGTATTTTGGGATTTATTTATCTGTGCTAGCACTCCTAGGTTTCTTAGATCCATGCTTGCGATGCTCACACAGAACAAGATTTAGGCTTGTCGTGCTCTGTGTGTTTGCGTTGTGAGAGACGAAGCTTGTGTCGACTTTGCACCGTCCTGTTGAAAAACTGCATGAAAGATTGAACATCAAGCCACCCTTGTGAGATCCTAAATTGAGATTCGTACATTATATACAGATCTCGGCAGCAGGCGCATTAGCCATTTAGGCTGCTGCCTTTTCACTTTTGCTCAGGTCGGTGTCTTCCTATGCTGCCAGCTAAATAAATTGTGTGGATGCATTTCGGGCTTTCCTAGAAGGCTGTCGCACATTTTCCAACTGGGTCTGATACTTTTTTTGTTACCTTACTCCTATCCTCATCTTCCTACCCAGTACTTTCCCGAGTCCTACCCCATTTTAACTATGCCAGAAGCCCTGTGTCCCCCCTCCCATCCCAGGAGGTCATGATGAGGGAACTCCTGCAGTAAGACCGTGTGTGCTGGTTGCTGGTATGAAGCCCATAAAAGAGCCAGTAACAACCCAGCTTCACAAGCCTCTGGTGCTGAGGTTTGTAGTAACATACAGATGAGAGGTCTTACTCCTACCTCTCCCTTTCCGGAGTTGATGGGGGAAGCGCCATTTGGTATAACTCCTGTTTTAACGTTTGACGTGTGGACTGTTGGAATAGTCGACTTTTAATGGTCTACCAAGCAGATGCCAGTGCAAGTCCTTCATCCCCTTCTTTTCGATTTCTCTCTCTGGCTATTAAGGATTAAATGCTGGGATGCTCTCGTTGGAAGTGGCATGTCTGCCCTAAAACTGGGTTTATTGTAGCTTGACTAGCGTGATCAGATGTACTGGGTGTGGACTTGTGCCCTTGTTGCTCACATATTCCATTTAATAGCAGTTCATTTGTTGTGGAACAGGTCTGGTGACATGCTCTCTTCCAATGAAAGAGGCCTTTTCTCTAATTGTCTTTTGGGTAATGTTGACTAATGCCCTGTTCTTCATCTCTACTCTTTAAGCAGCCTTCTTTTTATGCCATTATCCTCCTATGCCTTGTCCTGGTTTTGACAGTGTCACATAAGTTACTATTAAAGCTATAAGTCATGAGCCTTATGCCATTAGGTTTGTGGCATCGCAGAACTTCCAAGGTTGTTTTTTATGGGCGCTCGGTCCCATGCTGTAATTTCTCTTTGGGCTTCTAACCACGCCCATGTCACGTCAGTCACTTTCATTGGTTCGTGGGCTTGCCTTTTAAAATCTGCTTGCTTTCATTTGTGAAAGGCATGCATAAGTCATGCCTTTTCGGGTGTTTAGCCCATCTACACAGCACCAGTGAACTACTGAAACCATTCGAGGCTCAATGTTTTCAGCATGGTTTCTGGGCTAATTTGTCTGTTTATTTTCCACGCAGCGCAATTGCGTTGGGGTTTACATAGCAAAATTGCGCTTGGTTTTTCCGTTTTCAATTTCAGAGCGATCGCGCTTTATTTTAAATAGCGCGATTGTGCTGTGTTTTTTTTCTTGTAATTTGTGTGGCAAGAAAAGTCCGGTTAGGAGTTTACAATGCTAATACTCAAGCTCCTTCACAGGCATACATACACCCAAACCATACATATAGCATACACATACTGCACCCTTTGTGTACAGTACTACTCACAGGTACACACACATACAGCACATGCAGACAATATACACACACTGTGCACTGTTGCATGATCCCTGCATGTACTGTTAGAAATGAGGTCTTCGGTTGGCAGTCAGGTTACCCCCTGTCCAAGCAAGGACCCTCACTCTAGTAGGGGCAACGGAGAAACACACCTGTTTAGCCCCCACTCAGCCCCCTTGGTAGCTTGGCACGAGCAGAAAGGCTCAACCCAGAAGCAATGTGTAAAGTATTCACACCAACACACACACTAATACAGTAAAAACACTACAAAATGGACACCACACCACTTTAGAAAAAAAGGTGTGAATTTTCAAAAGAATAAGAGTCTTACTCCATAGCAAACAATGGAAACATTGCTGTAACACAAAGTACCTGGTTTGACATCGAAAATAAAGCCACAAGGATGAGCGTGCGTTGAAAAAGTCAGCAATGCGTTGACTTCTCACTCGCGAGACCGTGCTTCGTTTTCTTCTCTGGACGGGTAGGTGCTGCGTCGTTTTTCTATCCAACAAGAGAGCGGTGCGTCGATTTCGGGACGGGCACCTCAGAACTGTGCAGGCTTGCGTTGATTTTTGATGCCGAGCGATGATGCGTGTGAAATCTGGCCTCACAGTGATGGAAAACCGTGCTTGGTGGGGTTTGCATCATTAACAGTAGCCGCAAGCGGGTGTTGCATCGGTTCTCCAGCCGCAATACATCAATCTCCCAGCCGTGATGCAGGTGGAGCGTCGATTTTTGCGGCAAAAGCGGGAGGCGCGTTGTTTTTTTGCCGCATTGCAGGTGGTGCATCGAACATTTCCCTGCACGGCATCCTGTGCGTGGATTTCAGTCCTTGTTCTGCAACCTTCATCTCTCAAGGGGCCCAGGGACTGGACAGAAAACCACTTGGAAGGGCAGGAGTCTCAGCAGAGAGTCCAGGTGCTGGCAGAGGAAGTCTCTGATGGCCCTGAGAGTTCAAAACAGGAGGCAAGCTCAGTTCAAGCCCTTGAAGATTCTTCTCAAGCAGGAATGCACAACAAAGTCCAGTCTTTGTCCCCTTTCACAGGCAGAAGCAGCAACTGCAGGATAGCCCAACATAGCAGTCACAGGCAGGGGCACTTTTCCTCAGCTCTTCAGCTCTTCTCCTTGGCAGAGGTTCCTCTTGATCCCAGAAGTAATTTAAAAGTCTGGGGTTTTGGGTCCACTACTTATACCCTTTCCTGCCTTTGAAGTAGGCAAACTTCAAAGGAAAGTCTCTGTTGTTCACAAGATCCTGTCCAGACTCACACCAGGGGGTTGGAGACTGCATTGTGTGAGGGCAGGCACAGCCCATTCAGGTGTAAGTGACCACTCCTCCCTCCACTCTAGCAGAGTTTGCCCATCAGGATATGCAGGCTACTCCCCGGCTGTCAGAGTCACCAGATCCTCGGGGTCTGTGCACGTTCCCAACACGTCCACCACTGAACAGCTCCAAGCCTCTGATAGATAAATCACAGAGACTGAGAGAGTTCAAGAGGGGATTAGGAAGGGAACAGCTGGGAAGGAGACCTGTAGTAAGAAAAAGGTTAGAACACACAATATGAAAATTATATCTCCTGAAATCAATACTAGACTATGATTCTAAGCCTAGTCACTCTGAAAACATGAACAATCTAAGAGTTAAGTTTAAAATGACTAAGTTTCAAGATGGCGGGATACCTGTAGGGGAATCAAGATGAATTAAATGAAAACTTTCTTATTCAAGTACTTTCCTTTACATGAGAATCAGAAAAAAAACATCCTGACTAAATTTTTAACCAGTCATATATTCTGTTTAGAGAATGTATACTAGGACCATACAATATTTCATCTAGAAACTCTGGCCTTCTGTGTACTCTTAAAATGTTTCAACACAAATTGCGCATATTGCAGATATATATCTCTATATATATATATATCTATATATATATATATATATATATATAGATATATATATATATAGTAAACACCATAAAAGGATTGTGCACCATGAATAACACAATATGGATTCAGGAAACAAATCACATAACTTGTCAACTCGAATATTACATAATAAATATCTTAGAATAGTGGCATACAATAAACAACATGAATTAAACTCGAGGAGAGAATCGTGCGTCTTGCCAATTCGAGTGTTACCATGTAAAATACCAAGAAATGGTAGCACGCAATGAATATCAAAGTCAAATCATCATTAATCGAATCCCGCGTCTTGCCGATTCGTAAAACACGATGTAAATGTCAGGGAATAACAGCTCCCAATAAATAACAAGATCAAAGTACAATGAAACGAATCACGCTTCTTTTGCCGATTCTTAAGCCACCATGCAAATGTCAAGAAATGGTAGCGCGCAATGAACAACAAAGTTAAATGCTCATGAAACGAGTTGTGCGTCTTGCCAATTCGTAAAACATCATGTAAATGTCAAGAAATAGTAGCGCGCAATGGACAACAATGTTTAAACAGCATAAAACGAATTGCGCGTCTTGCCGATTCTTAAGCCACCATGTAAATGTCAAGAAATGGTAGCGCGCAAGTAATCTGTTACTCATTTAAGAATTTAAACCAAGTATATGAAAATTCTAAATAACGGTGTCGGGACAGTCCAACCACCATCTTACCGCCTGGAACAATGATCACCAATGAAGGATTAGGGCAAAAGACTGGAAGATCCAAATAGGCCGCCGGGACAGGAGCTCAGGAAGAAGCTGCTGCTCTGCACTGGGACCTCTGAATAGTGAGCACTGGGAGTTGGGTTGGCTCTCTTTTATAGAGTCTTGGCCCAGCCCAGAACCACGCCCAGGCATGTTGCAGGGAAAGTCTCCAGAAGGCCCTGGAAAGAGGCCACACCCTAACACACTCTGAAAACCTTCAGCAATACATTGCAAAGGAACAGTATTTGTAAGCATATTAAAAATAAGTTTTCAGGATTGAACTCTGCAATGCAAAAGGTTAAACCACAACATATCAGCACAATGCATATATTACTTTGTTTTGAGCGTGCTGGGTTTTTGCATTTTTGTCGCCAATAGAGCTTGTACTGCTCTGGTGTTGACACCAGCTCCCTTTGTCTCACTGTCTAGAAGGGATTCACAAACAGCCCAACTGTCAGTCTGACCCAGACAGGGAATCCACAAACAGGCAGAGTCACAAAATGGTTTAAGCAGAAAAATGCCCACTTTCTAAAAGTGGCATTTTCAAACTGACAATTTAAAAGCCAACTTTACCAAAAGATGTATCGTTAAATTGTGAGTTCAGAGACTCTAAACTCCACAGTTCTGTCTGCTTCCAAAGGGAATCTGCACTTAAAAGCTATTTAAAGGCAGCCCCAATGTTAACCTATGAGAGAGATAGGCCTTGCAACAGAAAAAAATAAATGTGGCAGTATTTTACTGTTAGGACATGTAAAACACATCAGTACATGTCCCACCTTTAACATACACTGCACCCTGCCCATGGGGCTACCAAGGGCCTAACTTAGAGGTGCCTTACATGGGAAGGTTTGGGCCTGGCAAGTGGGTACACTGGCCATGTCGAGCTGGCAGTTTAAAACTGCCCACCCAGACACTGCAGTGGCTGATCTGAGCCATGTTTACAGGGCTTCTAATGGTGGTGGCACAACCAGTGCTGCAGGCCCACTAGTAGCATTTAATTTACAGGCCCTGAACACTCTAGTGCAATTTACTAGGGACTTACTAGTAAATCAGATATGCCAATCATGAATAAACCAATCATGCATACATTTTACACAGGGAGTACTTGCACTTTAGCACTGGTCATCAGTGGTAAAGTGCCCAGAGTACGAAAAACAGCAAAAACAGAGTCCAGCACACAGTCAAAACCTGGGAAGCAGAGGCAAAAAGACAGGGGAGACCATGCCAAGGATGCCAGGTCTAACATGTAACATTCACAGGCACACATACTCCCATCACATGAACACAACACATGTACTGCACAGCACTACACATCAAAACAATGTAGGCCAACGGTGAGTTAAGCAAACAGCACCAAAACTTCAAATGAGTGATGCCATAGGCCTCACCCCAGTGACAAAAGTAAAAAGGACCTGTTTATTCCCACTGATCACTACACAGTATGCTGCCACCACTGTGCTTGTGCTGCTTAACCCCTGCTAAAAGAAGCAGTCTTTCACCACTATGAAGGTAGGGCTTTGAGCGCCCCTCTAGATCCAAAAATAACACAATCAGTGAGACAGTCCTATCTCTTGGCGCATACACATGATCCATGTTTGCCTATGACAAGAAAAATCAGCATTAAGAATCCCTCTATCATTACAGTTGGGGCACTCAGGGCAGGGATGCACATCCATCACCAAGCGAGGGATTTTTCTGTCCCAACAGAGCGGCATATATATACTGGTCATTTTTTTTACACAAATTCGGAGCAAAACTAACTTCATATTTATACTTTGGCGCTAGACAGGTTTTGCACCAAAAAGTATAAATCAGGGCTATAGTGTTACATTAAAAAAAACTAGAAATATCATTTTTCTTTGGAAAGTTCATGTAAAGAAAAAAGCAAAAACAGAAATCCATTTTCTGCAAGATCTCTGAAGGAGAGATGTTTCCAGTCACCATCAAATAGAATCCTCTAAGTTGTGAAAAAGACAATTTATGTGTTAGCCATGTTTCCCAATGTCCTGAAGTTAAGATTCGCCATCAAAACATGAACACTGATCCTGGTACAGAGACAGATATGTACAAATAGTAAACACTAGAGCCCTTATGAAAACGTACAAATTGTCCGCCAGGTAGGACAACGTTATCAACACTTTTGTTCTAGGATTTTTATTCGTTTGAATTAAACAAAACAAAACAAATCACTGAAGAGGCCTGTTAAAAAAATGACAAAAATATTCATATTTTCCCTTACAGCTTGACTTCCTTTCAAATTTCAAGATTTTTGCACCATTAAATTGTACTCCTGCAGATATAGTGGGACCGGGTTCATTAATGCAAGAGAGCTACACATGTTACAAAATAGACAAAGTAAAAATCAAGCCCTAGAGTGTGCATACACTCTGGCACTGATGGCAACACTTTCAGGCGGTCGCTCACGAGTGTCCATATTAGTTAAGTTAATATTCTTACGATTTCTTGGCTTACCTACAAAGAACATTGAAGCCTGATTGGCATAAAGGCGGTTTATCCTTTTCGAATCACAAATCTTGCCAAATATAAGTCTGCCAACAAGACAGCTCACTCCAAGTGTAATCATTATGTTTGATCCATCCTTTGAGGAAATACCTAAAATAGATGCAAGTTTTATCTGCAAAACAAATTGCATTGATTTTTATAAAGCAGCCGAAAATTCCCTTTTAGCATAACAGAGGCGTCGGAAAACTACATGAGCTAAGTGTTGTCCTAATCAACATTGTTTATAGTACAGTTTAGTTGCAGCTAAGAACAACAGAGAACTTAAAGGATGGGCTGAGCATGACCGAAACGATGCAGTAAACCCGTAGAAACACACATCAGAACATATTTCCTCATGACCCGAATTTAACTTGTTATCTTATAGCTTATATCATATATATAATATTAACTCAAATATCATAGTCTAAAAATTAAAGAAAAAAGACTGTAAAGTTACAAATGTTATGAAGGCAAGCAAACCCTGTTGAATACTTGGCGATCTACACCCTATTTACCTGTGGGGTAGCATAGATGATGAAGAAACATTTTTAAACTTGAAATATGTAAACTGATTTTTCACATGTGAGAATATGCATCCCTGCAGGTATTTATTGATGATTTGTCAGTTACCTCTGTGTTGAGGGGTTTAACCGTACTACTGGGCCCACAACTGAGCACCAAGTACAACCATTTCGCATTTGACACTCAGTGAAGCGTGGGTAAAAAATTCAGGGCTTACTTAGGGATGTGGTGTGGGGTTAATGTGCTTTATTGTGATACACAACACACACCTAGATTTACTACACATAATAGAGTACGGACACTTCCTGATGCTAATGGGAAAAGCGCTGACAGGGGGTTACATGGACAGTCTGATAGTAAAGATCGAGGCCCATAGTTATGTGAGGGGGAGTTTCAGTGATATAGGGTTGGGGGAAGGAACCTGCAGTCTCGCTCACACACTAGTCATTCCCTTCCAACCACGACCTGCTTGTACGGAGACAAAGTTAACAGAACTTGCTGGCCAGGTTACGTTCTTGCACCAGGGAGAGAGGCTCTGACTCCAGCCTAGCCGTCGAAGCGCACGAGGAGTGCCAGCGCCCGCAATCTTCCGGTAAACATTGACAATGCCAGTACAAGTAAGATGGTGCACTGAAGGCCTTGTCAGTAAACATTTATTGATTTATTACTTAAAACCTTTACAATACAATCTAAAACCATTCAAAAGCATTACAATATATGACAATCACCACACAGACAACGGTACTTCAAGATTAGAGTATATTAAAAAAAAAAAAATCTGAAATAGGGCAATTTATTACTACTGGCAATTTTAAATGTCATAACAAATTAATGTTTCCCCGGCAGTTAAAAAAAACATATGCAGGTTGATCGCTGTCATACAATATAATCTAAAGGCACTCCCCAAATGAGTTACATTACGGGTAGGTATTAAGTCCATAAATGGATGCACCTTTAGACAAGATTCAGAAGGCTGTCAACCAAAGACAAGAACTTCACAAACTGGTACATTGCCAAAAATTGACCTGCCATGTAGAATATAACAGCTTCCTGACAGGATCTCACTTCTGCAGCTAAAAACAATGGTTTCAGCAAAGAAAAGTGCGCCTGCAATAATTTAGGATAATAACAAATTATGTGTAGCAACATTTATTTTTTGTAAGGACACGGTCTGCAACACATTGTTGCCCATTGCTGAATCCACTTTGGTAAACCATCTTTGGTAATGTCCCTGCCGAGTCTCAATCGTAGAAGCTGGTTCTTTATGTGAGCTGAGAAATTAGCTTTCAAATAGGGCTAAAGCTCAAGCTATTCGTAACTGTTAACAGTAGACCAGCCATTCTTTTTCCCTATCAGGCACTCTTTGTCCATCTCAAATGAAAACTGCTTCGATGTTCGGTTAAAGAAGTTTAAGAAGATTCTTGGACTTGATCTCTTGATTGTTTCAAAACCAGAAGCTTGATAATGAAAAGTGCGAAAGCATTACAAAAATAAGCTCTACAAGCAATTGTATTCTGGGAATTAGTAATTTTGTGTCAACACAGCTTGGCAACGTGCCTGGTTCAGATAAAAATAACACATGGAGACATTTTAAAAAGGCAACATGTCTTTCTAGTGATTTTGTAATCCAAACTCAAGATGGATTTCAGCATGACTTATATCATTTGGCACTTTCAAAGCCAATTTAAAGGTCTTAATTTGTGGCTTATTCAAAAGTGGAGGATTTTCGCTTCGAAAAATGACCAGTGCTGGAACCAATTTTGCCTCCATGACTTTGACCAAAGGCGCATAGTTTGAGCACACTAGTTTGCTTTGTAAGGTCTTGAAAGCATAGATATTAGTTGGATTTTTAGTAGTCAAGTGGTTAAAATGACCTTTAAATGACACTCTATGGTCGTAAATAATGCCAAGATATTTATATGACCTCACATGTGTAGGAAAGTACCATCTTGCCTGGCATGTTACCCCCATTTTTACTTGTGTGTCAGTTTGTTTTTGCTTGTCTCACTGGGGTCCTGCTAGCCAGGGCCGCGGTGCTCATAGTTTGTGGCCTGAATGTGTTTCCTGTGTGGTGCCTAGCTGTGTCACAGAGGCTCTGCTAACCAGAACCTCAGCGCTTATGCTCTCTCTGCTCTCTGCTTTTAAAATTGGCACTGCAGGCTAGTGACCATTTTTACCAATTCTGATTGGCACACTGAAGCACCCTTATAATTCCCTAGTATATGGTACCTAGATACCCAGGGTATTGGGGTTCCAGGAGATCCCTATGGGCTGCAGCATTTCTTTTGCCACCCAGAGGGAGCTCAGACAATTCTTACACAAGACTGCCACTGCAGCCTGAGTGAAATAACGTCCACATTATTTCACAGCCATTTTACACTGCACTTAAGTAACTTATAAGTCACATATATGTCTAACCCTCACTTAATGAAGGTTAGGTGCAAAGTTACTAAGTGTGAGGGCATCCTGGCACTAGCCAAGGTACCCCCACATAGTTCAGGGCAGTTTCCTCAGAATTTGTGAGTGTGGGGACACCATTACACACGTGCACTACATATAGGTCAATACCTATATGTAGCTTCACAATGGTAACTCCGAATATGGCCAAGTAACATGTCTAAGATCATGGAATTGTCCCCCCCATGCCAAATCTGGTATTGGTGTGCCAATCCCATGCATCCCCGGGGCTCCAGCAAGGACCCCGGGTACTGCCAAATCAGCTCTCTGAGGTGTTCATTGCAGCTAACGCTGCTGCCAACCCACAGACAGGCTTCTGCCCTCCTGGGGTCTGGGCAGCCCAGTCTCAGGAAGGCAGAACAAAGGATTTCTTCTGAGAGAAGGTGTTACACCCTCTCCCTTTGGAAATAGGTGTTAAGGGCTGGGAGGAGTAGCCTTCCCCAGCATCTGGAAATGCTTTGAAGGGCACAGATGGTGCCCTCCTTGCATAAGCCAGTCTACACCGGTTCAGGGCTCCCCCAGCCCCTGCTCTGGCATGAAACTGGACAAAGGAATGGGGAGTGACCACTCCCCTGTCCATCACCACCCCAGGGGCTTCTCTTCAGATAACGAATGCAAGAGCTCACCAGAGTTCCTCTGCATCTCCCTCTTCGACTTCTGCCAAGGATTGACCGCTGACTGCTCCAGGACGCCTGCAAAACTGCAACAAAGAAGCGAGAAGACTACCAGTGATATTGTAGCGCCTATTCCTGTCAGCTTTCTCAACTGTTTCCTGGTGGTGCTTGCTCTGGGGGCTGTCTGCCTTCACCCTGCACTGGAAGCCAAGAAGAAATCTCCTGTGAGTCGACGGAATCTTCCCCCTGCTAACGCAGGCACCAAACTTCTGCTTCACCGGTCCACTGGGTCCCCTCTCATCGTGACGAGAGTGGTCCCTGGAACAGAGGAGCTGGATCGAAGTGACCCCGACAGTCCCATCGTCAATCTGTATAAATTTGGTGGAGGTAAGTCCTTGCCTCCCCACGTCAGACAGTAATCCTGTGTACTGCGTGAACTGCAGCTGCTAGGGCTTCTGTGCACCTTTGCAAGAAATCCTTCGTGCACAGCACAGCCCAGGTCCCCAGCACTCCGTCCTGCATTGCTCAACTTGCTGAGTTGACCACCGCCTTCGTGGGACCCTCCTTTGTAGTGTTGAGACGACCGCTGTGCTCAGTTTTCTTGAACCTGTGTTCAAGTACTTCTGCGGGTGCTGCCTGCTTCTGCGTGGGCTCTCTGTGTTGCTGAGCGCCCCTTCTGTCTCCTCCTCCAAGGGGCGACCCCCTGGTCCTTCCTGGGCCTAGGCAGCACCCATTTTCTTCAACTGCAAACTTTGCAGCTAGCAAGGCTTGTTTGTGGTCTTTCTGCATGGAAACAACTCTGCATCCTCCAGCATACTGTGGTACATCTTCTGTGCAAAGGAGAAGTCCTGGTATCTTCAGTTATTGCAGAATCTTCAGCTTCTTTCACCCAGAGGCAGCCATTTTGCACCTTCATCCGGGATTTAGTGGGCTCCTGCCCCCCCTGGACACTTGCATGACTCTTGGACTTGGTCCCCTTCATTTGCAGGTCCTCAGGTCCAGGAATCCGTCTTCAGTGCTTTGCAGTCAGTTGTGGTCTTTGCAGAATCTTCTATCACAACTTTAATGTGTTTCTGGGGAAGTAGGGTAACTTTACTCCTGCTTTTCAGGGTCTTGGGGTGGGGTATCTTGGACACCCTTAGTGCTTTCTTACACTCCCAGCGACCCTCTACACACTACATGAGGCTTGGGGTCCCTAAGTGGTTCGCATTTCACTTTCTTAGTATATGGTTTGTGTTGCCCCTAGGCCTATTGCATTCTATTGTATTCTACAGTGTTTGCACTACTTTTCTAACTGTTTACTTACCTGATTTTGGTTTGTGTGTATACTTTGTGTATTTTACTTACCTCCTAAGAGAGTATATCCTTTGAGATATTTTTGGCACATTGTCACTAAAATAAAGTACCTTTATTTTTAGTAACTCTGAATATTGTGTTTCTTATGATATAGTGCTATATGATATAAGTGGTATAGTAGGAGCTTCGCATGTCTCCTAGTTCATCCTAAGCTGCTCTGCTATAGCTACCTCTATCAGCGTAAGCTGCTAGAACACTATTAATCTACTAATAAGGGATAACTGGACCTGGCACAAGGTGGAAGTACCATCAGGTACCCAGTGTAAGCCAGGCCAGCCTCCTACAGCATGCTTTATAGACTCACCCCTTACAGCTCAAGTCCGAGGTTTCACCTTAGGATGACCTACTGTGATGATTTTAGTTTTTTTTAGAGTTAAGTTCCAAACCATTAACTAATACATATTTTTGGGAATTTGCCCTTTTGCAGGGTCATCCCCAATCTTTTTACCTCCTGCCTCCTATTTTTTCTGGCCTGTTTCTGTTGGCTTTTGAACTCTGAGCACTTTACCTCTTCTAACCAGTGCTAAAGTGAATATGCTCTCTGTGTAAATTGTATGGTTGATTTATTTATCCATGATTGGCATATTTTATTTACTAGTAAGTCCCTAGTTAAGTGCACTAGAGGTGCCCAGGGCCTGTAAATCAAATGCTACAAGTGGGCCTGCAGCACTGGTTCTGCCACACACATTAGTAGCTCTGTAAACATGGCTCAGACCTGCCACTGCAGCATCTGTGTGTGTAGTTTTAAACTGTAAATTCGACTTGGCAAGTGTACCCACTTGCCAGGCCTAAACCTTCCCATTTCTTATATGTAAGGCACCCATAAGGTAGGACCTAGGTAGCCCCAAGGGCAGGGTGCAGTGTATGGTTAAGGTAGGACATATAGCAATGTGTTTTATATGTCCTGACAGTGAAATATTGCTAAATTAGTTTTTCACTGTTGCAAGGCCTATCCCTCTCATAGGTTAACATGGGGGCTACCTTTAAATGTGCTTAAAGTGTAGATTCCCTTTGGGAGCGGATAGATATGTGGAGTTTGGGGTCTCTGAGCTCACAATTTAAAAATACATCTTTTAGTAAAGTTGATTTTAAGATTGTGTGTTTGCAAATGCCACTTTTAGAAAGTGAGCATTTTCTTGCTTAAACCATTTCTGTGACTCTGCCTGTTTGTGGATTCCCTGCCTGGGTCAATTTGACAGTTGGGCTGGTTGCACCTCTCACTAGACAGTGACACAAAGGGAGCTGGGGTGTAGTCTGCATTTCCTGATGAGCCATCTATGCTAGGAGGGACGGGAGGAGTGGTCACTCACACCTGAAAGGGCTGTACCTGCCCTCACGCAATGCAGTCTCCAACCCCCTGGTATGTGTCTGGGGCCTGGCCTGGGCAAAGCAGGATTTCACAAACAAGAGAGACTTTTCTTTTAAGTAAGCCTACTTCAAAGGGCAAAATGTGTCACAAACTACTCGTTGTCGATGTCTGTGGCCCACTGGAAATGCGGCGAGGTCTTGGTTCCTATGGGTTCTGCTTTGACCCAAGTAGGGGCGATCCTTTCTGGTAGCTACGGTGCTGCTGACGGAGGGAATGCCAAGGCAGTCCATGCCTTCCAGAAGGAGTCCCAGAGGGAAAAAACCCAAAAAGGGAAAAAAACTCTAAGCAGGAACTCCTGGAACAAAAACAAAAGTAAAAAGTAAATCTGAACAAAAGACAAAATGACAATGAAAAAAGCTGGAACAGGCTAAGAAAAAATATAACTGACGTAGAAGAAACAGCAGCGAAGTTCACCACCCAAAGGAAGTGTTGCAGCACAAGGAGAACAGGAATCACACTTCTTATATACCCAAAGAACAGGAAGTGACCAACAGAAGTAAAATACACCATACTGGTTTAGTAATAGCATAGAAACCTATAGAAAAGTCACCATGTTAAAAAAGTTTCCAAAAGCATGCAGGGAGAAGGAAGGCATGCTGGTCAGGAGAAAGGATCATGGCAACTAAAGAAGGGCATAGATGCAGGGAGAAACAAGGAAAGAAGAAAAGATTAAAGAAAAAGGAAGCATAAGGTAAGTGAGGGTGAGTGTGTGTGTGGAGGGAGGCAAGAACTAGCAGGGGCGCGCCGCGCCTGTAACTTGTCGAGGCCGCATGCCCAATTTAGGGCCTCGATTAAAATATGGAATGACAGGGGCACGGCACATCCTGCCGTCGTGGATCGCGGCCACGTCCTGAGCCGAATGTTCGGCTTGCGCAGCGGCGTGACAAAATGGGTATAAGAAGGGCACCCAAAACCACAGACTTTAGAACACTTCTGGTAACCAAGAGGAACCTCTGCCTGGAGAAGAGCTGAAGAGCTGAGGAAGAAGAGCTGCCCTGCCTGTGACTGTGCTTTGTGGAGCTATCCTGCAGTTGCTGCTTCTGCCTGTGCCAGAGGACAAAGACTGGACTTTGTGTTGCCTTCCATCTTGTGAAGAACTCTCCAAGGGTTTGATTTAGAGCTTGCCTCCTGTTGTTTGAAGTCTCAGGGATAGCAAAGCCTTCTCTCTGCCAGCACCTGGAGCCTCTGCTGAGACTCCTACTCTCCCAAGTGGTGCCCATCCAGGTCCTGGGACCCTGAAAGGAGAAGCTGGCAGCCCAAGAGTGAGAAATCGACACACCGACCGCCGTGCGGTGAAAAGATCGTCGCAACTCCTATCTGCGGCTGAAAAATCAACGCGCCACTGGCTTCACGGCTGAAAATCAATGCTCGCCTGCAAGGCGATGGGAAGATTGACGCCCGCGGCTGGAGAAACGACGCGCATCATCGCTGACGGAGGCTAGTGAGAACGCAACTCGCGCAGAGTGGTTTTCGGATCATCATGCGGCTGGATTTCTGACGCATGCACTGCTGTGCATGTAAAAACGATGCAAGGCCTGCCCGGACCCGAGAATGCTGACTGGATCGACGCATTGCTCTCCTGCGGAAAGAAGAAACGACGCACGCCGACCCGACTGAAGGAGAAATGACGCAAGGCCTCGCTCTTCAGTGATATCGACGCATCGCAAGCCCTTTTTGAAGCACACTCGCCCGTGCGGGGTTATTTTTGACGTGCCCAAGGTATATTTTCACGCTAACATCGTTAGAGTTGTGTTTAAAATTACATGAAGACTCTTTTTCCATTTTTATTGATAACTTGACTTGTGTATTGTGGATTTTTGTCATTTTGGTCTTGTTTTGTTTAGATACATATTTTCTATTTTTCTAAATCTGTGTTGTGTCATTTTGTAGTGTTTTCATTGAGTAACTGTGTGTGTTGGTACAAATACTTTACACCTAGCACTCTGAAGTTAAGCCTGTCTGCACGTGCCAAGCTACCAAGGGTGTGAGCGGGAGTTAGCTGAGGGTGATTCTCCTTTACCCTGACTAGAGTGAGGGTCCTTGCTTGGACAGGGGGCAACCTGACTGCCAACCAAATACGCCATTTCTAACAATACTCATCTAAGGTAGACCTACTGGAGTATTGCTAAGTAATACCAGATCATCAGCATACTGCAAATACGTAACAGTATGGCCTGCAAAAGCGAGTGCATGAGCATTTACATTTTCCAGATATTTCAATAGCTCAGCCATGAAAAGATTGAATAAATATGGAGCAAGGACACAGCCCTGCTTCAGGCCTTGTGTGGTGTTACATTTTTCAAGACAAACTACTGCAATCTCCCAACTTCACCTGTACCCATGTATGTGTATATGACAGGATTGTAAGATCAAGAAGAGAATGAGGCACACCCCAAGCTGCAAGTTTTGCCCAAAATCGGTCTCTTGGAACAGAGTCAAAAGCAGCTTTCAGGTCCAGAAATCAGATATATAATTTATTTTTCTTTAGAATAGCTCTGTCAGCCATAAGAGTAAGGATCAGCAGGTTAGTAATTGTCAACTGGCATTTCCTAAAGCCTGTTTGATAGATGGATTCATCAGACGTCACTGGGGAGGGTCGGGGTTGGGGGCAGCAGGGGAAGCGCTTCCCCTGCCATCCCTGACCAGGGGAGGGAGGTGGAAGGCCACCGGGGGTAGCACTAGTGCTCCCTCTGTGGGCCAGGTGCAGGACGAGCTGGTCTTGCCCTCAGCAAAGCAGCGCTGCATCAGAGGGCAAGACCAGCTCCTCCACAGCACCGAAATGGTTAATATTGATGGAAGACATGCCTGATCCTCAATTAGAGCATGCCTTTTTGAGACCTGTTCACAAATGCAAGATCCGGGTTTCAAATTTATTATTTGACGAGCAAGTGCTGTTGCAGGATTAAAAAAAGGGCCAACAGATCCCCTCAATAGAGATGTATTTTGTTTAGAAATGTTTACAAATTCTTGGTCATGCTGCAATATTTTCTTTGTTGGTCCCGTAGGCATTAGGGGTTGGGGTAATTTGCTTTTGTGTACTTATTAAGTTCAATGCCCCATTCTTCGAACTGTAATCAACAATTATATATCTTGTTTACAGTGTCATTATTTAACCATGTCGTGCAAGTAGTTTCTCATGAAGGAAACAGCATATTGGGCCTGATTACAACTTTGGCGGAGGGGGTTAATCTGTCCCAAATGTGACGGATATCCCGCCTGCCATATTTCGAGTCCATTATATCCTATGAAACTTGTAATATGGTGGGCGGGATATCTGTCACATCTGGGACAGACTAACCCCCTCCGCCAAAGTTGTAATCAGGCCCATTGTATTTAAATTACACAGCTACAAGGTCATCTAATGTTACAAGCGAAAGCGCTGGAATTGAGGCTATTAATGTATTACCATGATTAAGGATATCATGTGGTCCTCTAGATTCATACTGTGGATAGAATAGAATTTTTTGGGGGGATGACAAAGTGTCCAGTTGACTTATACATGAGATCGCTTGACCGGAATATTCAGAAATTTAAGAAATTTGCTCTGTAGATTGTATCTGGGATTGTTCTTCCCGCCAAGACTGTTGCTTGTTATTAGGAATAATTCCTGTTGGGTCAGCAGTTAATTGTGTGGTTTCTATGTAAGATGACCAATCAGTGGAACTTTTTTCAAATTATTTGATAGAGCTCTAAGTTGTCCAATTGTACAAAACTGCTTGTTATTGGTGCTTTACTGTCTGTCACCATTTTTTGAGTGTCATTTACTAAACTTTGGTTGGATGCCAAAGGTATCCTTATTTGATTCACAGCTGTATTTGGCAATCCTGATAAGACTTCATTCACTGAAGGCGTAACCACTTCTACCTTGGATCTAAGATGTTTATTAGCTGTATTTTCCAAGACTTTAATTTGATTATAATTTTGATTTTGTCTATGATTTTGTATACCATCTCTAATCCTCTCTTCCTGTGATAATGCCACTTCTTCTCTGCTAGATCTATGAAGCTTATTATATGTAATTTCTTTGCCTTGATTTCGATTTTGGGTTCTCTCTCCAAACTCCTCTTCTGGAGATTTGGGCTGTTGTTCATACTGTTTTATTGAATTAAAGATTGGATAATCACCATGTGGCTTGCTAGCTCATATTGCACTACTTGCTTGGCGGTTGGAATGACACTCTTGACGTCGATCCCGACACCGACGGAGAACAGAGAGGTATTTCTTTCCTGCTATCTGATGACTGCGGTGAGGAACATCTTTTTTCTCTTTACCTTCCTCGATGTCCCAGAGAGGAGGGCTCTGTAAATGAGGTTTTTGACCCCAGCAAGGGCACTTGAAGGTCTTACCTTTACTCTCTCTTGAAGTGGATGAAGTCTGTTCTTCTCTCTGTCTCTGAGAGTCCTTTTTAAAAGGGTTTTAAGTGGTAACATGTCTCCGGATTATGAGAAGCTGGTAAGCAAGCAATGTAGACAGAATGTGGGTCAGAAATTGCCATCTTCCTTCCACAGGAGGGACATTTATTGAAAAGAGATGGCATTTTGACTGATAATATAATTTTCAGTCAGAAAATCATTTGAAAGTACAAAATGTACTTAAAAATGTAAAACAAAGTGAAAAACTTAGGAATTGTAATGAACATTTTCACTTTTTAGTCAACAAAACTCAGGAGCAAGTGTTCTGGGATCCTTTCTGAAGGAGCTGGAAAAAAGAACTGACCTAACTATCACCTTTCTCTGACCTCTGAGGCATGGTGGGATACTGGAGGTCTTTGAGGCCGTAAAGGCACTGTGCCATTAATTTATTTTACCATGGTTATCTGAATGCAGCCTATTGGATAAAAATGTATTTGTTTTTCATTACAGTTTTCTCTTCAATAAAGCATAGTATTGCTCATTACCTCTCCTTTTTTCTGAGTTTCAGAAATACTGTAGTTCTTTTTGATATTTGTTCAAGGAAAACGTAACGATAACTAGACATGTTTTTTACCCTTGTAATATAGGCTGCATATATATATATATATATATATACCCCAAACACAAAATGCCCAGGCACCAGTCCACGTTAAAATCCAAGGATTTAATTGCACTTCTGGGCAGCAAGACAGAAAATCCTGACGCATTTCGGCAACAATATGCCTTGTTCACAGGTAAGTAAGAGCACGTGTGAGTAAGCCAGTGCTTTTTAAATACACAGTCATGTGACTTCAATATCCAAACTCCAATTCCCATAATGCACAGTTCCATAATAATAACATCCTGAACTGGACCGCTTAATCTACATATATCTGCAATAGCGTTACAGATGCTTCAGTAACAATGGAAATGTTCTTTCACGCATTTGGTATCCATTACTTGATTGTCCACTTGCTTTTACAATTGCTGCCCAGCATGATAACAGCAATTACAAGGAATATGTGAAAAGTAAGATGAGAGGCAAACTGCCTCCCTTCTATCCCTTGCTCACCTCCATTACATCATATTACTGGATAAATGCCTTGTTTGCATGAAGGTGAGTGTGTCAGGCACCTTCCACATAACAATCATTGTCACCTCCTGCTCCGTATGGGGGCCACACACCCTGCAGGGCAGCCTGGGGCGAAGCATCCCACGGAAAATATCTCCAAAACACGAAATGCCCAGGCACTAGTCCACATTTAAATCCAAGCATTTAATAGCACTTCTGGGCAGCAAGACTGAAAATACTGACGCGTTTCAACAAAAAACATGCCTTGTTCACAGGTAAGTAAGAGCAGGATTATGTGCTCTGGGGACCCCGCACGTAGGCGGGAATAATGCAATGCTTATGACTATTGATGAGGATCCCCTGGAAGAGAAGCTTAGTTTCACCTCCTTATCCATCCAAAGCATCAAAAGTTTCTCCGCTTTACTGTGGCAGGTGCTCACTTTCAGTTCAAAGTCCTACCCTTCGGTATCCGCTCAGCTCCCTGAGTGTTTACCGTATGCCTCGCTCCCGCAGCAGCACATCTGAGGCTCAAAGGGCTACAACTTTTTCTGTATCTCGACGACTGGCCTCAGAAGCCACGTCAACTTGCTTCCAACTGTTTCGCTCTCTGGGACTCACAGTCAATTTCCAAAAGTCTGTACTCTCACCCTCTCAGAAGATAAACCTTCCCAGGGCAACTCTAGAAACAATACAAAACAAGACATTCTTTTCCACAGAGAGACAAAGAAGCATAATATCACTGGCTCACAATCTGTCCAGAAAAGAGTTTGTTTCTGTCCGTCTCCTCAAGTAATTTCTCAGATAATGTCCCCAGCCATTCTCATGCTGCCTCATGCACGACTCCGAATGAGACCCTTTCAAGAACAATTGGCCAAGCAATGTCTCCAAGTAACCCGATCATTCAACGACTTAATTCGGATTACCCCGACCATGAAAAAGGCACTTTTATGATAGCAGTCTGGCAGCAATCTATCTGCAGGTCTAACATTCCTCTCTCCACTCCCAGATTTCATCCTCACCATAGATGCCTCCCTGGAAGCAGGGAGGTACGAGGTGTCACATGCTATCTCTAGAGGCTCAGAGAATTTGGAAAAGGGCACTACTACACCGTATCTTCATCAAGGTGGAGCATTTGCCTGGGATAAAGAATAATTTAGCAGATACCCTGAGCAGACCACTCAAACCTGCCATGAATGGCAAGTCAATCAACCAATTCTCGACACACCCAAAATGCTGGTTCTTCGGCAGCTGGGAAACACAGAGAGGGTCATGGGGGAATGCATTTTCCATAAGATGGTCCCCCTTTTCCCCCATACCCACTCACCTCCAGGATTGTATTAAAAATGAAGAGAGAACAGTGCCACCTCATACTCATTGCCCACAGAATAAGATAATAGTGGAGCACATTAAGACTCAATTGTTATGCATCAAGTTGTTAGAATGGTATTTAGTATATCAAAACAAAAAACTAGGAGGGCCTGTGCAGTTGGAGATTCTTAGAAAAGAATGGTCCTGTGCATAGTACTCCCATATAAATCACAAAACAATGAATGCACAGTTCCACTGTAAAGATGGTACCCAATCCACAATCTGGGAAAGATCAGAAGGTCCCTGTGGGTATCCTAAATCAGGAACAAAGGCCCTCACTCACCATTTGGTGACATGCTTCATCATCGGGCTTTGCTCCTTGTCAGGCCGGCATTGTAGTGCCTCAAGGGGGCTCTTTACCGGAGATCTTTTATTAGAGATGTTTGCCGGTAGGTGAGTGCAGTTGTGTGGGATTGGTGAATAATGCTGTTAAAATTGACTAGAGGGGACAATGATAATAGAAAAATGTATTAGGAAAATGTGCCTCTGTCAAGATTAAAAAGAATGGGTAAGGGGAAAATCAGATTAATGTCTATTTTACCCTATTCAAAATGGTTTCTGGTAACCTCAAATCCTATAATCTAGAGATTTGGTAGAGGCAGGATCGGAAGTCCCTATACTGCCAAAATGAAAAAGGTCAACATGTTTCTCGCCCAAATAGTCAACAAATATCAAAGTGCGATTCGTCAGAACCTAAAAAGACATACCTAATCCTCACTCTTGTAGTAAACTAATTTAAATATACGTGGCAGGAACACTCCTCGTGTTAAAGGATGGGCCCATAGGGATAGCGCCAGGCTTAAGTGGTCCAGTCAATATGAACGTTTTTCAAGAGTACGACCGGTCCATCACACCTACCCCAACTCCGCGCTCCTTGGAGTCCCTGAAATCTTTAGTATAACCACATGAATAATTACATTAGGTACACAGATTACATAGAGGGAATGGTGAGAGATATAAATCAATAAATAGACACCTGTGTGTATATTGTTTTGTTCCTTTGTTTTCTAATTCCATTTACAAAAATACTTATAAGTATTCGCATTCATATTTTGTAAGGTCTCATAAATTTACATACTTTGAAACAATTAGGAACAAACTAACAGTTAACATATAATTTCATTCAACAGTAATTGTAGATTTCCAGCTGTTTAATCTTTGCAAATTCTCAGCCAATAGTTGTAGACTTCAGCCGACACATGTTTCGTCCATACATGGCTTTGAACTTGTGTTTTGGTCATTTGAATTAATTGGACTAAATTATATGCTGTAGACATGGTCTGGTTGGCCAAATTATGGAAGGATGTGTTATCACATTTTTTAAATAAGACATTTATAACCCTCAGCACTTTATTATAATGTAGATTTGGATCTTTTTGTTGTTTGCCCTTTCCAGATGCACACATGTAAAGCACTTAGGGCCAGGTGTAGCAAAGTTTTGCGAGTCGCAAATGGCCCGATTCGCAATTTGCGACCTCGCAAAATCCGAAATGGGATGCACAAATCCCATTTCCAAAGTGCAAATAGCGATGCAAGCCATTACCGACTCACAAAAATAGTGACCTGATTTTGCGACCCGCAAGGAGGAAGTCACAATTTGCGAGTCGCAAACCATATGACAAAGCCAGTCGCAAATTGCGACTAGTCGCAAAAAGCCCATTTTGCACACCCAGATTACCACTGATTCAGAGCAGGTGGTAAGTATAAAAGGAGACCCAGAAGGCATCTGGGTTACTCAAAATGGCTGAACTGTATGTGATAGCATGGAGGAGGAGATTCCACGCCGCCCAGCAGAGGAGGAGGGGGAGCCAGAGACAGGAGAGGATATACCGAACCAGGCAGACACATTTCAAACAAACTGAGGAGGAGATTTATGACAAATATAGAGTGAGCAGTGCAGCAACATTAGAATTAATTGAACTACTCAATCCGCAGCTTCAACAACAGACAATGCGCGGCAGTGCCATCCCTACACATGTGCAAGTGCTATGCTCACTGCACCTCTTGGCCTCGGGTAGCTATCAGGGGGTGATTGCTGTGGCAGGTGGGGTATCCCAAAGTGCACTCTCACGATTCTTCAGATGTTTCCTAGATGCCATACTCACACAAATGTCCAGATACATATACCTACCCAGGAATGAGGCAGAAATTAACAGCACCAAGTTGGACTTCTACAGAATTGCCAGCTTCCCCCATGTAATAGGGTGTGTGGACGGGACACATATACAAATCTGCCCTCCTGCAAATCTGGAATATTGTGTTCCGCAATAGGAAATGTACCCACTCACTAAACATCCAGGTGGTATGCGACGCCCATAATGTCATTACTGACATTGTAGCCAAATTTCCAGGGAGTACACGACTCATACATATTCAGGCACAGTGGGATACACCAACACCTAGAACGTGGGAAGTTTGGCGACAGATATCTCTTAGGTATTGCTGAATACACCCTGAAGCCATACATACAGGTCACTGTAGAAACTATCCATGCCCTGCTAACATTGCTTATTTTTGTCAAACAGGTGACAGTGCATATGCTCTAAGACCATGAATACTTACTCCCTACCTAACACCTGGGAATGAGAACGAGAGGCGATATATCAGTGCCCATCGGCGGACCAGAACTGTCATTGAGAGGACCTCTGGATTGTTAAAGGCAAGATTAAGATGCCTCCACAAAAGTGGAGGTGCGCTCCAGTATGCCCCAGAAACAGCATTAAAGATTGTTGCCGCATGTGCAATCCTACACAACATTGCCACCAGACGTGGGCTACATCTCACCCCTGAAGACACAGATTCAGAGGATGAGGAGTAAGAGCTACCACACCGACAGCCTGGGGATAGAAGCATTGCAAATCAAGGCAGACAGAGACGGAACCACATTGCAACCCAATACTTTGGCAGGTACGTGGCAACTGTCACCACACTCACTGATGTCAGACAAACAGAGCCCAGTTGTGTAGTGGAACAAACAAAACCTTTTTATTTGTAAACTAAATGATGAAAGAAAAGTGCTGTCCGTTAAAGTCTGTACATGTCCTAATGTAATGAGGACACATTAACATCATGTGCCTCATGACTCATGCTGTCTGATGGCTCACACCCTCCTCCTTGTGCGCCCAGCATGGCTCATCCAAGGACTTGCACTCCTTAGCACAGGGGAGTCACTGGCAGACACACTACTTATTGTGGACCCCTCCTCACTGTCCTGAGGGGTCTCACCTGTGCCCCTTGCCACCTGCCTAGCTTCCATCAAGTCCACTGCATGGCTGATGCGGCCAAGTCCACGTGCCACATCCCCCGCAAAGTGGCCAAGTTCCACCTGTAAACTCACTTTCTGTCTAGACAGGCCAGATGTGTTTGTTGCAAGACGCCCAATTGAAGCTGCCATGCGGTCGAAGCCTGCCACTGTGTGGCGCTCCCTGCACCTTGCGCTCTGTCTGCCTGCCACCAGTTCCGTCACAAGTTGGCGGATGGCCTGGGTGAGATCCCCCATTTTTTCATTCAGTCTAGTGAACTGCATGTTCACTTCAGCCAGGCCAGTGGTCATGTTGCTCTCCATCCTGTGCACTGTACTTGAGATTGACCTCAATTGTCTGTTTTGCAGGCGCTGACCGTTAAGGAGGGTTGCCTCTATTCCTGCAAATCCTGCCTCCCCTATCTCCTCCTGGGGCACCGCCAGAACTCTGCATCTGTGTCTGCGCCTTTGTCCTGCTGCTGGCTCAGAACTACTTGCTGTGGTGCTGGGGCCAGGGTCGTATCAGCTTCCCCCATTTCCTGCTGTTGTTCCTGATAGGACTCTGGTGGTGTCCGGCTGGGCCCAGGAATTTCTGCAGCAGCCTCCTGCACTGTCTCTGGCCCGTGGGCTCCTCCCTGCCTGTTGTCGCTGCTGGGGGTGTCTTGTGGGAGACCTGTGGGACATAGGGAATACACTGTCAGTCTCTCACATCTGTTTCATGCCTCATAATAAACATTTGCCTATATGCTGACTACTGTACTACATTGCCCATAATGCACTGCGAAAGTGTGGATACTGCATTTGTAGGTGTGAATGCATATCTCATGGTACTCACTTTTGGATGTCCCTGGCACAGAACTGTCCACTTCTCCCATTCCGAGTACGGCCTCAGGCTCCAGGGTCTGCTCCACCATTGCTTCCATGGCTGTGGGTGGTGGGACGGTGGATGGGCCTCCTCTGATGCCCCTCATTTCTCTCAGCCGCTCTGCTACCCTCTCCTTTGTCTTGGAGCACAGGTCATACCACCTTTTCTTGATTTCCTCCAGGGTGCGGTGGCTCACCCCTATGGCATTAATACGGTCCTGGATTTGCTGCCAAATCTTCTTTTTTTCTGTGTCTGGGACACTCAGGGCTGCCTTCCCAAACAGTTTGTTGTGGTGCTGGCAGCATTCCTCTGTGAGCACCTCCAGTTCTCTGTCAGAAAACTTCAGTTTTCTTCTTCTCCCAGCACTGCCTGTTTTCTCCATTGTACCAGCAGGTCCTCTCTCCTGGGTGTTGCACAGCAGTTAGGAAAGGGTGTGGTCCTCCCTCCTCCCAGGTGTATTTGATGACTTCCTGTTTCTGATGTCATCACCAAGAGCCAGGAAGTGAATTTCCAAACTGTTGTGCTGCACCTGCAGGCAATTTGCAGGCCAGTCGCAATTTGCGACACCCTACTCGCAAATTGCGACCTAGCTAGAAGCGAGGTCGCAAAAAGCGACCTCGCTAAAAGCTAACTCGCAAAATGCGGCGCGACATCATTTGCGAGTCGCAAATTGGTGTCGCACTTTTTTCTTGGATTCCATTTTGCGAGTCGGAAATTGCGATTCGCATTGAATCGAAATTTCCAACTCGCTATTTTTTTGCTACCTACATCTGGCCCTAAAAGTGTAGATTACTATTGAAACCTGGAAACTCCATTTCGGGAATACAAAATTAAACGTTGCGCCGAATTGCAATTATGTAGAACAAATTCTAAAGAAAATACAAGGTTGGTTTATTTGTAGTTTTGTGGGCACTTTCTGTGATATATATAGTCTGAAATATGCAGGTTTTTTACGAATCTTCCATTTCCTCCTCTAGTGTTGCATTCTTTTGGCTAAGATGTACTTATGAACAAGAACAAGGTACATTTAGTTATAGAATTTCGACTGCATGGGACATTGATGCTTCACTACAATTCTAACTTTTCACTCCTGTCCAGTAATAAAGGATGTTGTACTGTATATGGGATCACAAGGTGTTTCTTTCCCAACTCTATACTCATGGAGCACTTTTTTACTTTATGTTATCTGAGCGAATAAAATATATATTTATTTTCTTTATATGTGCTTGGAAACTGTGATTTTGAGGCACATGGTGTTTTTGGATAAAGTTTTTTAAAATTATTTTTATATTTAGTGGTCTCAGTATTGAAGTTTTTAGTAACAACTATTGAATTAGTAGATATATGGAATAGGTTGTGTAATACTATCTTTTTATGTTGAAATTGAATCAGCCTTGAGGAAGTCCTGTAATGGGACGAAACATGTATCAGCTGAAGTCTACAACTATTGGCTGAGAATTTGCAAAGATTGAACAGCTGGAAATCTACAATTACTGTTGAACGAAACTATACGTGAACTGTTAGTTTGTTACTAATTGTTTCAAATTATGTAAATTTATGAGACCATACTAAATATCAATGCGAATATTTCTAAGTATTTTTGTAAATGGAATTAGTAAAGAAAAAGGAAAAAACGTTGTACACCTAGGTGTCTATTTATTCATTTATATCTCTCACCAATCCCTCTATGTAATCTGTGTACCTAATGTAATTATTCATGTGGTTATACTAAATACCATTCTAACAACTTGATGCATAACAATTGAGTCTTAGTGTGCTCCACTATTATCTTGTTCTGTTATTATCTGGTTTGGGTATCCGATTCCAGTTTACACATGGTGGCAACAGATGTGTCATAGTGTTCGAGCACCACAAATGTGCATAATATGATTTTAGAAAATTGGAGGGATGTGCAGCTAAATGAAGTCATTGTTGCCTCTTGTCTTTTGATACTCATTGCTCCACGCTGTCCCCAACAACACTGTTTCACGCAGCTTCTTCTGCTCTCGGAAACCAAGCCATTTTGCCTACCTGTACTGTCAACCCTATTAACCATGAACAAGGGACAAATCCTGCATCCACATCGCGCCTCTTTTCAATTGCATGCATGGTTCCTGAATTCAATGAGTTCCAGGATTTAAACAACCCCCAGGATTGCAGGGATATAGTATCCTAGGAGAGAGTTGAAACCACCATCAGAGCTTATAGATTCAAATGGAAACGTTTTTACTCTTGGTGTCTACAAAACTAAATCCATTCTCTCAGTTCTTCGCCAGAACAGATTCTCTCTCGGTTCTCTCTATCTTTGTTCTAACCGCATTATCAAACAATTTATGAAAGGTTTGTTTAGGGCCTTTTACCCGATTCGACCACCTCCACCGGAGAAGAATCTTAATATAGTCCTTTCGCTACTTATGAAATCACTATTTGAGCCTATTCACAAAGCTGAGCTCAAATATCTTACTTGGAAAGCTTGGAAAGTTGCATTACTTTTGGCATTCACTTCTACAAGAACAGTAAGCGAAATCCAAACTTTTACTATCAAGAACCCTATTTATGCTTCACTGGTGACAATATTCCCCTTAGAACAAATCCAAAGTTTATTCCTAAAGTTCCATCTCAATTTCATCTTAACAAACCTCTTGTTCTTTGCACATTTTGTCCAAATCCATCCTCATTAGCTGAGAAAGCTCTTCATTCTCTTGGCATTAAACAATGTCTTAAATTTTATTTGTAAAGAACTAAAAAATGTGAAAAACAATCAGTTACTGGTTTCATAGGAAACCAGTAACTGATTGTTTTTCAAATTTGATCCTAGCTAACTAGGTGCTTCAGTCTTAAAAATGACTATTTCACTATAGATTTCAGCAACCATACAACTCTGCCAAAATAAAGCGGGTAAGCTGTTCACACTCAAGCCTAAAGCACATTCTACAAGGGCAATATCCTTTTCTTGCTGGCCTTTTTGCTGGTGTTTTCTTGGAGAAGATCTGTTGCGCCGCTACATGGAAAAACACACATACTTTCATGCAGCATTACTGCTTAAAGTTGCCAGCCAGCACTGACGCAGCTGTAGGACAAGCAGTCTTACATCATTTGTTCCAATAAGGTAAGCCTCTCTCATAGAGATAAATTTATGTTTTGCTTCTTATTTAATCTCTCATATTGTAATTATATCATTGATGCTTAATTTTATGGAATACCATTTGTTATATGGCAAACAGTACAGAGATGTATCATGTTATCACCCGCCATCCACTAAGGGTATTTGTGTATTTTACAGTTGTAAACTGTTATAACTGCTTGTTGTTCTGATACAAGCATGTGAATCTATGAAAGATCCAATGCTGGAGAAGAAAACAAGTTACTTACCTGTAATTATAGTTCTCCAGTATTGGCATCTTTCATAGATTCACATGCGACCCACCTTCCTCCCCCAAGAGGCTTCCCTCATTTCCTCATTTCATCCTTATCACACTAGTGCTAGAAATTCTGAGGAATTCAGCCTCTCTTGGGAAGGTTCTTCGGGGTGCTGTTGTCTGATTCGTTATAACCTAGGTTTGGTCCTGTTTACAAAAGGATATGGATAGGGTAAGACAGTGACTATCCATTGCACTGGAGCAAATTAAAGTATAATGCATTGCTTTTATATTGATACTGTGGGACTTCGACGACAGGGAAGATTCAAGCATGTGAATCTATGAAAGATACCAGTATTGGAGAACTGTAGTTAAAGGTAAGTAAGCTGTTTTCTTCTGATTCACTGCCCCACCATACCTTAGAGTAAAGGGTAAGGAGCTCCTGCGTGCTGGAAATTAGATGAGAGGAATTTTAGCCAGCACACTTTCCCTGTGTTCTGGTGGTGCACTAATGAGTGTAGACAGACTTGTCTTTTACAAGTCTTAAGACCATCCTCCCTCCAGTTTTAATAAATAGTTCATAACATGGCACCACTTGAGTGTGCCACCAGCCGGAACTCAGAAGCTGGAGCACTGATCCTAGTCCTCCAAAGATGATGACTAAGCCAATGCAGGGGAAAGCGGAACATCAGGGAACCATGCCTGCCATTTACACCCACCAAGGACTTATCTGTGACACAAGCAAAAGTGTGGAGAGCAATTTGTAGATTTAGTACATAGGTAACAATATTAAATTCAACTTAAACGTAGTTTTTAAAACAAACAATCAAAGACTCATCTGGTTCCTTTGGATGTCAGCTGTCAAGATGTTTCTTTTGGATTGTATTTTTATTACTTCATTTATTTCAGTTTTCCTCTCAATTTGTGAAGGCAAAGGAAATTCTAGGACCTTCCACTGCGAGTGGGTATTAGTATAAGTGAATGTTTTTGTATAACATTTTGTGTGTGTTTTGAACTCATTTGTATTGCATTCATAGCACAATCTAATATATGT
Organism: Pleurodeles waltl; assembly: GCF_031143425.1. Classification (NCBI taxonomy): domain Eukaryota; kingdom Metazoa; phylum Chordata; class Amphibia; order Caudata; family Salamandridae; genus Pleurodeles; species Pleurodeles waltl. Next base: position 651,960,533 of record NC_090444.1, on the reverse strand, counting down.
GCACAGCTAGTATTACACACTATGCTACACAGAGAGGACAAGACACTCCTCTTTAGTGGATAAATAATCAGATATAAAAATCCTAGGTTGGTTGGGTATATGTAGACTGATCCTTAGTGAAGTAGCAATTGCTGTATAACCCAGTGCCTTTCGATTGAAGCAATACTAAACCAGATGCACAAGAGGGTATCTTGGTCAGTATGATTGAGAGGGGTGAGTTTCACATTTTCCAACAATTCTGATGGCATACCCTATTTAAATACACTATCCAACAAGCAGATCATGAAGGGTTATTAAGGGGCAGTGAAAAGGGAGAGGAGTGTGGATTGCCAGAGTTGGACAACATACACCATTTTGTAAAATTAGCAAAACTTTAGAAAACCTTCAAAGCAGATACAGAGGTAGAGAGTGTTTTTGTCAGTGTGTGTGTGTATATAAGTCCCAGGTGAAATCTGAGAGTCCTCACCATACCCGACTAAAGGCGCTTGGAACCCCCCACTTACATGAGAATTCATTTTTATTGGGGGGGCACTCTAAACATCCCACTCAAGCTACACTCCGCAAATGCATTTAATTCAGTATATAAGATGTGAGCCTGTTGGCGGTTGGATTACTTCGTCACAACAGTGATGAATATCCTGTCCCCTGAAATCGAAATCCTTTATTTCCTATGGGATTTAGATTGCGCCGGACAGGATATCCATCACCATTGTGACGCATTAACCTCTCTGTCAATATCTAAATCAGGCCTGAACCAAGCAGTCTGAACCAAGCAGCACAAGTGACCTCTTCTTTCTACCTCTCTTCCATTCCCCTTACCCCACTCTCTTGTGTCGCCTACTCTGAAATACTTTGTAGCAATAGTTGAAAGTGAGTTGGCGAATGGTTGGTCCATTTTGTTCCTGCAACACCAGTGATGAAACAATGCAGGTTTTCTCACATCATCCCCTGACAGCCTGACAACAGCCTGTATGCTGCCTGACACTGGCTTCTATAACATGTGTGAGTGACCTTACTAGTACAACATAACACTGGCAGCCACATGCCTGTCATCATCATGACACAGGCCCAGCTGCGCTTTACTCCACTGGAGACTAACTCTTCTGATATCTATTCTCATTGATACTAACATTTTCTTCTCTGCCTTAGGGCAGCAGTGTTCAAAATGGAAGAAATAATGGAACAGAAACATAGGTACCCAAGGACCGAGCTGTATCGGTATCCACATTGATGGTCTGTAAGGGGTTATCTAAATGCTTCCCAAACAGCATATCGCTGTCTAAAGGCATGTCGAGAATTTTGCTTTCAACCTCTTGATGGAATGTGGTCACCTTAAGCAAACCTTGGCGTCTATGGACGGCTGCACCAGCAAGCAGACGAAAGGCAAGTGAAGCTATGTCCATTGATGCATCAGTAATTTAGGAAGCTGTTCTTTCTCCTTCTAGTAAAACTTTCCGTCTTTCCTGTCTTTTATCTTCTGGTAGAAGGTCTAGATATGGTGCGGTATCCAACCACATCTGGCGGTTTTACCTTCGCAATTTTGCTAAGGCATTGGCTGCCCACACAGTAGTTCCAGAGATGGTCATAAGTCTTTTATCTACGTTATCGAGTCTTCTACCTTCTTTGTCAGGAGGGGAAGTAATAGGTGTTGAAGGATTCTTTGATCTACTCTGTGCAGCCTGGGTGATCACAGATTCTGGCTTCTGATGTCTCACCAAACATGCTGGTGTATTGTCTGTGGCTTTGTATTTTTTGTCAATTTTAGGAAGGAATGCATTGACCATAGCCAGTGCCTTCATTACCTTCACACCTTCTTTCAATATCTAGTCAATTATTGGAATTGGTCTCACCGTTCTTCTTGACTGATCTTTAAAGTTGTAAAGTAAGCAGTCAAACTGCTTGATCATCATAGGGAGATGAAATCTAGTCATTCCTTCAGGGCATGAAAACCACCTATGTCCTCTGCTGGAGAGTCTTCTGATTGGGTAAGTGGAGTAGAGGGTAGAGGGTGTGTGAATCATGTATTCATCCCATTCATTGCCAGAGGGTCTGGTGTCTTGAATTTCACTCTCTTCCACATCATCATCAGTTGAAGGAGGATCTTGAATTGGTGGAATGGCAATATGTGAGGGCAGTACACCCCTTGATGTCGAAGGAGGTTTAGAAGGTCGCGTCGCTGGAGGAGGAGGTGGTTTGTGATCCCACAGTAGTTGGAAAGCGTGTGTGATAGTCTAGTAACATGACGATGTAAATCTTCAGCTAATGCCCCAGGAAGCTGAACTGAAGATCCTTGAATGGGTTCCATGTATTGCTTGGCTTTGGCAGACGCACGCTGTGGATAGAATTCTTGGATCTAATATTCATCATATTCCACATCATCATCTTGATATTTGACATAAAGCTGTGATGGATTATGTGCGGGTATCAAATAAACCATCATCATCAGACTCTTCCAGAAAGGTAATGGTGATACTTGGGAAGGATCATGGTAAAAATGTCTAGTTGACGGTGTTTGAAAAAGAGGAGTAACTTGCAAGCTTGAGGGCCTTTTCATTTGAAAAGGTGGAGGCGTCGACGAGAAGTGTGTCCCAACGGTGGATCAATTTGGTATGATGATGAGGTTGTCTGCGTAGTCATTGTCGATGGTGTTGTCGTCAACATGGTAGTCCTTGACGATATCGACCCTGCTGACGGTGAAGGCACCATTGACAGAAGAGGCAGTGTCGACAGAAGAAGGCGTCATTAACGGTAGAAGTTTTGTCGCTGGTGGAAGCTTCATTGATGAAGACTTTGCCGACGAGGCCTTTGTGGATGTCTGAAGAATCTCCGTCAACGGTGTAGAGGTTTTTGCTACCTTCGACGGTGCAAGTTTCTTTCTAGTTGGAGATTTTGATAGTGTCGACGAAGAGCAAGAAGAAGGTTTTTGTTTTGAGTTTTTTAAAATACAAGATTCAGTCTCAACAGGAATAAAGGGTTTTCCTTTTTGTGTGGAGAGTTGTGAGGGGTCATGGCGCGTTTTCTTGACAGCTTTTTTATGACCCTCTGTAGGAAAGTAGCCTCTTTCTAGCTTGGTTACCCCCACTTTTGGCCTGTTTGTCAGTGTGTTTGACTGTGTCTAGTGGGATGCTGCTAATCAGGACCCCAGTAGTTAGGCTCTCCCCTTAAATTTGGTTGTTGGTTACTGTTAACACAGTATTTCACCCACAATTGGCATACTGGTGCCCCCTTATAAGTCCATAGTATATGGTACCTAGGTACCCAGGGCACTGGGGTTCCAGGGGATCCCTATGGGCTTCAGCATATATTTTGCCACCCATATGGAGCCCATGCAAAGGCTTCTGCAGGACTACCATTGCAGCCTGCGTGAAAAGGAGCAAGCACCCTTTCACTGGCATTTACACTGCACTAGGTCACTTATAAGTCACCCCTATAGCAGGTCCTCCAGCCCTGAGGGCAGTGTGCAAAGTACCTGTGTGTGAGGGCACCCCTGCACTAGCAGAGGTGCCCCTACAACTTCCAGGACCATTTTCCCGGACTTCGTGAGTGCAGGGATGCCATTTTACGTGTGCACTGGACATAGGTCACTACACCTATGCCCAGCTACATATTGGTAACTCCAAACAAAGGCATGTTTGGTATCAAACATGTTGAAATCATATCTCAAGGCTTTTGCAAGCAATGGTTGTATGATTCCATGCACTCTGGGGGCTCCTTAGAGGACCCCCAGTATTGCCATTGCAGCCTTCTGAGGTTTTCCAGGCAGCCCCAGCTGCTGCCACCTCTCAGACAGGTTTCTGCCCTCCTGTTGCTTGAAAAGCTCGAGCCCAGGAAGGCAGAACAAAGGATTTCCTTTGGGAGAGGGGTGTTACACTCTCTCCCTTTCGAAATAGGTGTTACAGGCTTGGGAGGGATAGCCTCCCCAAGCCACTGGAAATGCTTTGAAGGGCACATTTGGTGTCCTCCTTGCATAAACCAGTCTACACCAGTTCAGGGACCCCCAGTCCCTGCTCTGGCGCGAAACTGGGGAAAGGAAAGGGGAGTGACCACTCCTCTGTCCATCACCACCCCAGGGGTGGTGCTTGGAGCTCCTCCGGAGGGTCCCTGGCTTTTACCATCTTGGATTCTAGGTTGGCAGAGACCTCTAGGAGCATCTGAGTGGTCAGTGTCAGCAGGTGATGTCGGAGTCCTCCCCTGATTGGTGCTTACCTGGTTAGGTGACCAATCCCCCTTTCAGGTCTATTTATGGTCTCTCCTTTGGGTGGTTCTGCAGATTCAGACTGCAAGACTCCAGCAGGAATCCTCTGCATCCTCCACTTCAACTTCTTATTGAAGAAACTGTATCTGGACCCTCCAGGAACTCTACAAGCTGCAACAAAGAAGCAAGACTGCCAGCAACTGTAACTGTTTCCCAGTCGTGCATCCTCTGAGGACAGCCCGTCTTCAGCCTGCACCAGAAAAGCGAAGGAATCTCCTTTGGGGTGAAGGAGTCACTCCCCTGCTTCAGCAGGCACCAACTGCAACGACGACCGGCTGCGTGGATCCCCTCTCCTGAAGATCTCTGCGGATCCTGCATCACGGGTGGTGGACTGAAGTGGTCCTGACGGTCCTCGCGTCCCACAGTCCAACGTTGGTGGAGATAAGAGCTTGCCTCCCCCTGCAAGACAGTACACCTGTGCGCTGCGTGTTTTTCAGCTGCCAAGGCTTGTTGGCATCCTTCCTCCAAGTTCGTCGTGCATCTTGTAGCTCCGGCCCTCAGCACTCTATCCAGCGACACACAGCTTCCTGAGTGGTTCTCCAGCGGCGTGGGAGTCTTTGATGTAGTGCTGCGTGGGCCTCTGTAGGAAGCTGGCCTGGTTAGTAGTAGACCTTATACCAGGTCCAGTTATCCCTTATTAGTGAAATGTAGTAGTGTTCTAGCAGCTTAGGCTGATAGAGGTAGCAGTAGCAGAGCAGCTTAGGCTGAACTAGGAGACACGCAAAGCTCCTGCAATACCACTATAGTTACACAGTACTTATACACAATAAAGGACAATACTCAGTGTTACCAAAAATAAAGGTGCTTTATTTTAGTGACATAAGGCCAAAAATATCTCAGAGGCAATACTCCTTCTGGAGATAAGTATTCTACACAATATATACACTAGACACCACAATTAGGTAAGTAAATAGTCATAGGATAGTGCAAACAATAGAAAATACCATAGAATGCAATAGGAAGTAATAGGCCTAGGGCTATATACTAAGAAAGTGGATTGCAAATCACGAATTCCCCCCTAGGCGAGTGTAGTGTGTAGAGAGTCACTGGGAGTGTAAGAAAACCACAAAGGTGAGTAAAATACCCCATACCAGAGCCCAGGAAAGTAGGAGTAAAGTACTGCAAGTTTCCTCAGGACACACTACAAGTTGTGATTAGAATTATTGCAAGAATCAAGCAAGACTGCAAATAACAAATGGTGGACTCCTTAAAGAGAGCTATAAAGAGAGGCGACCAAGTCCAGAAATCGCAGAAGATTCCTGGAAGGACAGGAGCCCCTGCCAACCTAGAAGATGGTGCAAAAGAGGATTCTCGGGTTGGAAGAAGTCCCCAGAAGAGCACCAAAGAAGATGGCTGTGGGTTCCTGCTTGATGCAAAGGATGTCCCACGTGGAGATGTTGGATGCAGGCGAGTTGCAGCACTGGATTCGTCCAACAAGCCTTGGTTCAAGCAATGTCGCAGATTGTGTCAAAATGGCGCTGCCTGGTCCCAGGAGCGACCTGGGGGCCTCAACTCAGACTGAGGAGGCAGAGGGGGCTCCCAACACTGGAGGGAACCCACAAATGACCAGGCAGCACCCACAGAGGTCCCAGGACACCGGGACAAAGAAGGTGCAAATTTCAGTTGCTGCAGCGCTGCAATAGAAGGTTCCACGCCGCCAGAGAATAACTCAGCAAGTTGAGCGTTGCAGGATAGAGTGCTGGGGACCTGGGCCAGGCTGTACATGAAGGATTCTTGCAAATAGTGCACAGAGGCCTCAGGAGGTGAAGATGACGCTGTGCACAGGGGTACTGTTGCAAACTGGGAATGCAAGCTCTTACCTTCTCCAAATTTGGACAGCTGGACCTTAGGACAGTCTGTGTCGTAGGGGTCCACCACCTGTGTTTCATGAAGCACGCTCAGCATCAGGAGAGGAGTCCCAGAGAACCGGTCGTTGTCTTAGAAGGTGCCTGCTGGAACAGGGAAGTGACTCCGTCACCCAACAGGAGATTTCTTCAGTCCTTCTGGTGCAGGGTGAAGACAAAGAGTCCCCAGAACTTGCACACTATGGACACTGTTGCATTTGCTGACTGGAGCTGAAGTTGCAGAGTTGCAATAGTCTTTCTGGATACTTTGTTGCAGTTACAGCGGTTCCTGGAGCAGTGTGCGGTTGATCCGAGGTCAGAGGATGAAGCAGGAGTTGCAGAGGATTCCTGATGTAAACTTGCAAGCTGAATCTGAAGAGGAACCAACAGGAGAGACCCTAAATAGCCCTGAGAGGGGGACTGGCTAACTAAACAGGTATGCAGCTATCAGGAGGGGTCTCTGACATCACCTGCTGGCACTGGCCACTCAGAGATCTCCAGAGTGTCCCCACACCTTGGAAAACAAGATGGCTAATGCCAGGGACACACTGGAGGAGCTCTGGGAACCACCCCTGGGGTGGTGATGGACAGGGGAGTGGTCTTTCCCCTTTCTTTTGACCAGTTTCGCACCAGAGCAGGGACTGAGGGTCCCTGAACCAGTGTAGACTGGCTTATGCAAGGAGGGCACCATCTGTACCCTTCAAAGCATTGCCAGAGGTTGGGGGACGCTTTCCCTCCCAAGACTGTAACACCTATTTCCAAAAGGAGAGGATGTAACACCCTCCTCCCAAAGGAAATGCTTAATTCTACCTTCCTAGGACTGAACTGCTCAGACCCCAGGAGGGCAGAATCCTGTCTGTGAGGTGACAGCAGCTGTAGCTGCAGTGCAAGCCTCAGAGAGCTGATTTTGCAGTACTGGGGGCCCATGGTGTAGCCCCCACGATGCATGGAATTGCCTCCCCAATACCAGATTTGGAATGGTGGGACAATTCCATGATCTTAGACACCTTACATGGCCATATTCGGAGTTACCATTGTGAAGCTACATATAGGTACTGACCTATATGTAGTGCATGCGTGTAATGGTGTCCCAGCACTCACGAAGTCCGGGGAATTGGCCCTGGACAGCATGGGGGAACATTTGCTAGTGCAAGGGTGCCCTTACACTTAGTAACTCTGCACCTAGCCTTGAGTAAAGGAAGGTTAGACATATAGGTGACTTATAAGTTACTTAAGTGCAGTGAAAATGGATGTGAAATAGTGTGTGCACTATTTCACACAGGCTGCACTGGTAGTCCTGTGAAAGGGTTTGTCTGAGCTCCTTATGGGTGGCAAACGAAATGCTGCAGCCCATAAGGATCTCCTGGAACCCCAATGCCCTGGGTACCTAGGTACCATATACTAGGGACTTATAAGGGGGGTCCAGTGTGCCAACTGGAACTGGTAAATGAAGTCACTAAACTATAGTTATTAAATTGGAAGCAGAGAAAGCATGCATACTGAAGTTCTTGTTAGCAGAACTTCAGTGACACAGTGAAGCACTACTGCCAACATACACATTAGGCCACAAACTAGGAGCACTGGGGCCTGACCAGCAGGATCCCAGTGAGACAGGCAAAACACACTGACAAATAGGGTTTTCACTATGAGCACTGGGGTCCTGGCTAGCAGGATCTCAGTGGGACAGTAAAAACACACTGACACACACTCACAAACAGGCCAAAAGTGGGGGTAACCAGGCTAGAAAGAGGCTACTTTCTCACAGCCTCTTCTCCAACTTCTTTGTCCCCGTGCTGTGGGACTCCTGTGCATGCTGCCTGGTCTTGTGTGGGCTCTCTGAGTTGCTGAGAGCCCCTTTTGACTACCCCTCCTGGGTAGAGTCCACCTGGTCATTCCTGTTCCTGGGCAGAGCCATTTTCTGCTAACTGTGAGCTTTGTGTGTGCCAAGGATTGTTGGCGGACTTCAGCGATACAAACCAGACTGCAATCCTCCATCTGGCGTGGGACATCACTTGCACCAACCAGGAACCCGACTCCGTCTTCTTGAGTCCAGTACTGGCTGTTCTTCTTCACCTGTGGTTCTTCTTTTGCACCTTCATCTGGGTTAGCAGGGGCTCCTGTTCTTCCTGGACTCTTCTGTGCTTCTTGGAGTT